>NC_091282.1:832305061-832648186 GCF_032444005.1 Ranitomeya imitator
GACTTTTCGCGATAATCGGCGGATTCCACTCGACTCGACTTTTGAGATAGTCGGGTTTCGCGAAACCCGGCTCGACTCTAAAAAGGTCAAGGTCGCTCAACTCTAATTACGATCACTGAGTTTGCAATATTTGCCGATTAATTCATCGAATATTCACCAAATATAACTGAACGCCATTCATATCAATAGAAGGGAAAAACAAACGTGCGCACAACACCTTATAACGGCCCCAAATGCTGTCAAAACACATCAAATGAGGGACAGACACCAGGAAAGTGGCCTCTATTCACCCACATTACAAATTTCAGCACAGCACTGCAGTCAGCCATACAAGAGGTATCGAGGTCTGGGACAGCATTTACAGCTTTCAATTGAATGTCACAGTAAGGCTACTCTCACACTAGCGTCGTTTTCAATACGTCGCAATGCGTCGTTTAGGGGAAAAAACGCATCCTGCAAAGTTGTCTGCAGGATGCTTTTTTTCCCCATAGACTAACATTAGCGACGCATTGCGACGCATTGACACACGTCGCAATCGTCGTGCGACGGTTGCGCCGTGTTGTGGCGGACCGCCGGCAGCAAAAAACATTACATGTAACGTTTTTTGCTGCCGACGGTTCGCCATTTCCGACCACGCATGTGCGGCCGGAACTCCGCCCCCACCTCCCCGCACCTCACAATGGGGCAGCGGATGCGCTCGAAAAATGCTCCGCTGCCCCCATTGTGCGGCACATTCACTGCTAGCGTCGGTACGTCGGCCCGACGCACTGCGACGGGCCGAGTACAACGCTAGTGTGAAAGTAGCCTTAGACAAAGAGGGTGAGGGATCGGTATAGGCCTCCTTTGCTGGGAGCCCTGATACCACATGCAACACCACTACCTGATCTCATGCTGAGCCTCACTCAGGTGGCACACATATCAGTTTTGTAAATTACCATTGTCAGAAAAATTTAAGAATAGTGACATGGGTAGTTGCAGGGCTGCCACTAGAAATTTTGGGGCCCCATACTGGCAAAATTTTCGGGGCCCCCTTGAAACTCCGCCCAGGCTCCACCCCAGCCCCGCCTCCAGGCTCCACCCCACGAACTGTCCACAGTCCCACCGCTCTCTCTTGGAAAATCTCCACTTCTCACCTATCACACATTAACAGTTCCCATCACCAGATCACACATATAGCCGGCAGCTTTTGTTTTGGCCAAAAGATTTTTTAAGCCGCCACCATAGCACTCTGCCCCATCTGTGTCCAATCCTGCCCCATCTGTGTCCAGCACTCTGCCCCATCTGTGTCCAATCCTGCCCCATCTGTGTCCAATCCTGCCCCATCTGTGTCCAGCACTCTGCCCCATCTGTGTCCAATCCTGCCCCATCTGTGTCCAATCCTGCCCCATCTCTGTCCAGCACTCTGCCCCATCTGTGTCCAATCCTGCCCCATCTCTGTCCAGCACTCTGCCCCATCTCTGTCCAGCACTCTGCCCCATCTCTGTCCAGCACTCTGCCCCCCCTGTGTCCAGCTTTCTGCCCCCCCTGTGTCCAGCTTTACTGCCCCCCCCTGTGTCCAGTTTTCTGCCCCCCGTGTCTAGCTTTCTGACCCCCCTGTGTCCAGCTTTACTGCCCCCCCCCTCCCTGTGTCCAGCTTTACTGCCCCCCCCCTTCCTGTGTCCAGCTTTACTGCCCTGGGCCCCCCTCCCCCCCGCATCGCCGCTCTCAAAAAAAAAAAAAAGTTCTGCTTACCTGCCGCGCTCCTCTCTCCACGCAGCTGCACCGTGCACTCGCCGGCGACTGACAATGACGTCAGACGCCAGCGACCTGCACGCTGCGGCTGGCGGCTGTTAACTATTGACGTGCGGATGCGGGCCCGCACGTCAATAGCGTACAGCTCTAGCGCCGGCCGTCGCTAAGGGCCCGGTTCAGCCTGTGGCTGCCGGTAGGGGCCCGGTGAGCAGGTAAGAGGGGGCCCTCTGCTCACCGGGCCCCATACGCCAGTCACGGCTGTAATACCCTGATGGCGGCCCTGGGTAGTTGAACCAAGGAAGTGGAGGCCTGACGGTCTCGGAGACCTACTGCTTCAGGCAACGCACATGAAGGAGACATAACCAGGAGTGTTCACATTTCCAAAAATTATTGGCAGACACCACCAAAGTGGCATCAATTTCAGGACTGTAGAAATAATATAATAGGGACCGACAGGTCTTCCACTACACCCAAAGCAGCAGATAGACACCCAACCAGGAGTGTTGTTCACATTTCCAAATATTATTAGCAGACAGTAACAAAGTGGCATCAATTTCACCACAGTAGAAAAAGCATAGTAGGGACCGACAGGACTTCCATTACACCCAATCCAGCAGATGGACACTCAACCTGGAGTGTTCATATTTAAACAAATGAGGGCCTTAGGCTGGGGTCACACTGGCGACTTAAACAGACGAGTGCAATGCGATTAAAAATCGCATTGCACTCGGACCAATGTTAAATTATGGGGCAGCTCCCAGCAGCCGACTTTTTGTCGGTTGTTTTCCTCGGTCCGAGACAATCGCAGCATGCTGCGAATGTCACGGACACTCGGCCAACTCTCGGCTCACTCGCACCCATATGAGCCTATGGGTGCGAGTGAGACAGCGCACATCACTCAGATATTATCCAAGTGCTGTGCGTTATAAGTGGACCCCAGCAATGGAGGAGATGGAGAAATTAGTTTCTCCGCCTCCTCCGCAGCTGTGCTCCGATCTGCTCTGTGCGAGACGATAGGAGCACAGACGCATGACACTCGGCTCCTGCTCGCAGCAGAGCAGGAGCCGAGGGTGATTAGCATATCGCATCCGATGCTCTCGCATCGGATGTAATGCGCTAGTGTGACCCCAGCCTTACACTACAGAAGTGGCATAAATTTCACCAGAGTAGAAATAGTATGATAGGGACCGACAGAACTTCCACTATGCCCAATCCAGCAGATGGACACTCAACCAGGAGCGTTCACATTTAAACAAATGAGGGCCTTACTCCACAGAAGTGGCATAAATTTCATGAGAGTAGAAATAGTATAATAGGGACTGACAGGTCTTCCACTACAGCCAACACAGCAGATGTAGACCAACCATGACTGTTCATATTTCCACAAATTTGTGCTAACATAAGCAGCAGCAGCCACAGCAGGCACAGAAGTCACACTAAAGATATCACAGAGTGCAGTTACATGACATTAAACAGCACACTAAAAAATGCAATATCACCTAGTCTGCAAAGTCTGCGATTGGGGTACAAAAGTCCTTGGATTTCCATGACTTGCTCATCTTGATGAAAGTTAGGCTGTCTACACTTTCATGGGACAGCTGGCTGCACTTATCCATCAGGATACCACCAGCATCACTCAAGATATGCTGTCAGAGAATTCTGGCTGCCGGGCACTATAAAACCTTCAAGGTTTGTGAGGTTAGCTCATGCCACTCATCCATTTTGGAAGACCAAAATGTGAGAGTCCAACCCCTCCCTGATGAAATTCATATTCAGTTCTAGATACTCTTGCACCATCCTCTCCATTCGTTCACCACGTGTAAGACTTGGACTCTATTGTGCTGGTGCACAAGATGGTCTAAAAAAGTGTCAAAGGACTCACAGAATTGGCTTCTTCCACTTACAATACTGCTGCGGCTGCTAATATTTTGGCATTGATGAATTGACGTGCCGGAGGTTGGAAGTCTAGAGCTATGATGCGAACTATGTTCTTCACAGCTGTGTAAAAGCGTGTTTTTGATACTCCAGCATTCACTTGTCCCTTTCCAGGACGGGATGCACCTGGCAAAATTTGGTTTTATAATGTGGATCTAACAGAGTGGCAACCCAGTAGTCAGCAGTATTTCTAATCATAACTATACAGGGATCATGTTGCAAATAGTGCAGCAAGAAAGCACTCATATGTCGGGCTCTACCGTGAGGTCCAAGCCCATGCTGTGATGGTGGCTTTGTAACAATTTTTCTTGTTTCCTCCAACCCCTCCAGGCAACCATGAACAACAGAGAGGGGAGGATTATCTTCTTCAACTGACAGTTGCTTGCACATCACCTCTTCCTGCTCCATTTGTTCCTCGGATCTTGCACCTTCAATAACAGTTCGATAACAGTTTGTCTATCACCAGCCACCAGCGCCCCTCGATCTCAGTAATCCACCCTCCCTTGGCACCCACCTGTGTGACAACAGTCTGGAACTTAGAGACAATGTTATCCCTTCTGCATCCTCCTATGATTCCTCCTCTTCTTCTGAGACCACCATCTCCTCCCGCAGGCTATTTAAAGTCTGCTCTATCATATAGATCACCAGAAAAGTGATGCTGATGATGGCGTTGTCAGCATTAACCATCTTAGTAGCCATTTCAAAACTGTGCACAAGCGTGCAGAGGTCCTTAAATTGTGCCTACTCTGTAAATGTGATATGCGCCACATCCGTACTGCGTTGGCCCACGCTATATGACCTGATATAATGTGTCATAGTTCATTGCTGCTGCCACGGTCACTGCAACATGTGCAGAGTGCAATTCCACCGTGTTGGCAGATAGCATATCAACCTGTTAGCTGGCATGGACAAAGACCTTTGTATCGATGCAAACAGCTTATGTGCTATCAGAAGAAGCTCACCCAAGCAAGGATAGTAGCAGAAAAAAGCTGTACCACCAGGTTGAGGACGTGAGCCATGCAAGGCACGTGTGTGTCACCCAGTTCCCAGTCAATGAGATGTAACGCCCTTGGCCATGCTTACTCGTCCAAGTTTCTGTGGTGGAATGCACCGTGGCAGACATAGATTTAGTCTGAGAACTGGTGATGTTGTCTGCTACATGCTAGTGTAGTGCAGGCACAGCTTTCCTAGAAAAGTAATGGCAACTGGGCAATTGGTACTGGGGGACTGCGACGGCCATCAGCTTTTGAAACTGTCTGTATTTACCAGGTGGAAAGGCAGCATTTCCGTGGCCAAGAGATTGGAGATGGTGAAGTTCAACCTCTTAGCGTTATCATGCGTAGGTGGAAACAATATTTTACATGACCACAACTGCGGTACTGTGGGCTGGCTGCAGTGCTGAGAGAGGGTGGAGTACGGTGAACCTGGCAAACTGCTGGACCATGAGAGAGGTGCAGGTGATGTTACGGTGGATTGCGAAAGATGTGGTGTGCTCGTTCTCTGAGATGGGTTTAAAACAGCAGGCATGTCTGCATCCATTACAGCTGATGGCGGGCTCTTAGTCAGCGTGACTGGATCGGGTAAAGAACCCAAGGTTCTGTGGTTTAACATCTGCATCTCAATAGATGGCACGGTAACAGAGAAGGAGTAATAAGCAGCAGATGTAATAGATTGGGCGGCTGATGGTTGTTGAGGTTCACTAGTCTGCATTTTTGTGCAGTGGGATTCCCAGAGCAACCCACGTTGATTGCGCATGTGAAAGTTCATACATGTAGTAGTCA
The DNA here is from genome assembly GCF_032444005.1 of Ranitomeya imitator. Taxonomy (NCBI): domain Eukaryota; kingdom Metazoa; phylum Chordata; class Amphibia; order Anura; family Dendrobatidae; genus Ranitomeya; species Ranitomeya imitator. The sequence goes on from NC_091282.1 coordinate 832,310,509, forward strand.
AATTATTGCACTTTTTACCTCCACTCAATTTTTTTTTTTGCAAAGTTGGCAAATTACATGAGTTGGCTCATCCTTTGCAGTGTCAAAAAAAGCCCAGGCTAGGCAACCCTTGCCACCCCTGCAAGCTGCAGACCCATGGATGCTGCTGTTCACAGCCAGAGTTGTGGCTAAGGATGCATTGCTCAGTCATTGTGGTTACATAAATACGTGTCTGGGACGTATGATGCAACATAACCTCTTCGTCTTCCTCCTCAGATAACCTACTCAACTGTGTGCCTCTATGTTCACACCAACTGGGATCTAGCACCTCATTATCATCATCTGTGTCCTCGCTTTGGAGTCGCCCTCCTCCTCTTCCTTCCATGACAGCACAGTACAGTCCACGTGAGCCTCTGATAACAGAGTCTCATCAGAATCACCTTCCCCCCAGGAGTTAACGTCTGATGACGAGGGTCATGATGCTGCTGGGACTCTACTTCATCCTGCCGCGGATTCAAGCTGAAAACATTTTGTGCAGATCTCTACCTCTTGACCCTGTGAAGCTTTTGAGTACACTTCTGATGACCATAGCATAGAATATGTGAACAGCTCTTGAGACTCACCCATCTGTGGTTCCATATAGTCAGTTGTACAGTTGGAGAGTTGGGACACAGGGGGAAGCAATGGGAATTTGGGTTCCACATATGTGGCCTGTACTGGGTGTGATGTTGAGGTGGAGGAAGATTTGGAGAGGCCACTTGAAGCTGCGCTTGCCATCCACTCAAGCAAATGCTCTTTCTGGGCCTCATCAACAAGGCGTTGTGCATCTGCCAAAGAAAGGTAGTGGAGTAGCCCGTCCAGTACCAGAAGTTGTCAGATGTCTTTGCATAGGAGGTAATGTTGGTTCACTGGTGCTTTCATTAACCTTACCACCTATCCCACGTACACCTTGAACACCAAGCCTAGTTCACCTTCCACCACGGTCTCGCATTTTTCCAGGCATTTTGCTCAGATAGTGTGGTAGGAGCACAGTAATAGCAACAAAAAATGAGATTTTATACTCTGCATTCCTCTGCAAACAGCTGAATTTCAGCGGCAGTAAATTCCAATGTGAAATATTGCGAGCTGTATCGCATTAGTCAAATAGTCAAAGAAGAAAGAATTGTTTGAGTGTGGATGACACCTGTAGAAGATATGCTACAAACTCTTTGAAAGTCAGGTCCCCTACTGTATGACACTAGAAACAGAAGAATTTTTGTGGTCTCTGGATCAGGCCTCTATAACACACTAGATGCTACAAACTATTTGAATGTGAGATGTTCCCTACTGTATGACACTAGGAACAGAAGAATATTTTGGTGGCCTCTGGATCAGGCCTCTATAACACACTAGATGCTATAAGCTATTTGAATGTGAGATGTCTTCTACTATTTGACACTAGGAACAGAAGAATTTTTGATGGCCTCTGTATCAAAGCATCTATAACACACTAGATGCTACAAACTATTTAAAAGTCAGGTACCCTACTGTATGACGTTTCGCAATAGAAATATTTTTGGTAATGTACATAAGATCTGCAGACAGCTTAATTTCAACCCAACAAAATGACAAAGTGTGATATGGCCAGCTGTCTAACTTTTTGCAACTGAAAAATTATCATTTTTTTAATGCACGTTAGGTCTGCAGACAGTTTCATATCACCACAGTACTAAATGACATGGTGGGATACGGCACGCTGTTTCACATTTAGCTAGTGAAAAAATATTATTTGGAATGCTATACTCGTGCATGGAGCACAATAGAAGCAGTGCACAAAACACTTGTAGGATAGGTGCCCTGCTGTTATGACCTGGTGGTCAGGACAATAATGGACCTGGTGGTTAAGAGCACACGGAATGACCTGATAGTTACTGATAATATAGGACGAGCTCTGGGACGTGGGAACTCTGCTGACCGCAATCCCTAATCCTATCAAACACACTAGAAATAGCCGTGGATTGCTCCTAACGCTCCCTAGGCAACTCGGCACAGCCTAAGGAACTAGCTAGCCCTGAAGATAGAAAAATAAAGCCTACCTTGCCTCAGAGAAATTCCCCAAAGGAAAAGGCAGCCCCCCACATATAATGACTGTGAGTAAAGATGAAAATACAAACACAGAGATGAAATAGATTTAGCAAAGTGTGGCCCGACTTACTGAACAGACTGATGATAGGAAAGGTAGCTTTGCGGTCAGCACAAAAACCTACAAAAAGACCACGCAGAGGGCGCAAAAAGACCCTCCGCACCGACTCACGGTGCGGAGGCACTCCCTCTGCGTCCCAGAGCTTCCAGCAAGCAAGACAACAATCAAAATAGCAAGCTGGACAGAAAAATAGCAAACCAGAGAAATACAAGCAGGCACTTAGCTTCTGCTGGGAAGACAGGTCACAAGAACGATCCAGGAGTGAACTAGACCAATACTGGAACATTGACAGGTGGCATGGAGCAAAGATCTAAGAGGAGTTAAATAGAGCAGCCAGCTAACGAATTAACCTCGTCACCTGTGGAAGGAAACTCAGAAACACCCACAGCCACCCGAGGAAGTCCATGGACAGAACCAGCCGAAGTACCATTCATGACCACAGGAGGGAGCCCGACAACAGAATTCACAACACCTGCTGGCTCTGTCTGTGGCCAAAAAAAAAAAGCTGGAAGGTAAATTTAACAAGCACACTGGACACTAGCTAGCTGCACTACCTCACTGATATACAACCGCCTAGCTAACTAGCTAAAATCTGACCCCCAGAAGAAGGCAATAGCCGAAACATACGTAGGTATGTAAGGGCAGGCACTGGCACCCACCAGAGGCAATCTTTTTGTACTATTGTGATCAACTCTTTGTAATGTTTCACACTACTTTAGAATGTTTTTTCTACTAGGAACTTTAGCCTTCTTTTTTGATGTAATACTCTGTGTCGTGTGTTAGTCCACCAACTTTTATGTACAACCTCTTTACAATATGTGGTGGGCTCTTGTTGCCAAATTTTTGGTTTCCCACTTTTTAATTACTGTATTTTTTTTGTTTTTCTTTGTTAATATTTTTTTTTTTATTTTTTTATAGGATTGGTTCCTGTGTACATTTTTTCTTTTTCTGATTCTAAAATCTTGCTGACAGTGTGAGCATCAGGAACAGCTTCTCTGCGCTATTACATTGTCAAAATGGTGCTAAAACAAGATGCCCACTCTTTATATGGAGAGGGACATGTGATTTCAGCAGCCAATGACACAAGCCATTATGTCAGGATATTGTGGATGTTTCCTGCACCCTGATTGGCTAGCTGCAATGTGCACACATAAAGTTAGGAAAAATTATTGTTTTCAAGAACGCGGTGCCTCTGAGCTCTGCAAACCCCCTCCCCTCATCAAACATGTGCCAAACGCTCATGATACACCACCATTATCATTGCTAAAGTGCTGAAAATACTTTTGTGGCAATGCAAATATTTTCCTACACTTTTTACCGAATGTTAACAATTTTTCCAGATTCTATAAAATGTGATGCAGTGACCCCTGTTACAGCTAGGGGCGCTGCATGTGCTCCTCAGGATATGCATGGAGGCATATCTGTAGTTGTAATGGTTGAAATAGCAACACACACCTCCCACCTATGGGAGTGGCTATAAGTATATAATGTGACCATGTGGGTCACATGGGGAGAAATGGATGGATCTGAGTGGTCTGTGTGCCAGGTCCTGAAGGGCCTCTGTGTTGGGAGGTCCTGGGAGTAGGACTAGATCCCTGAAGAGCACATGGGGAGGCCTTGGACCTGGGGGCCTGTGTGTTGGACGGTCCCAGATGGGGATGGACGTCCTGAATAGCGCACAGAGATGACGCGTGTGCAGAGTCCGTGGTGGCACTGCGTTTGGGGAAGCTACAGCCCATCTGAGGATCTGGACTGTCAGGTGGTCTGGTGAGCAAGGCATTGCCACGGAAGGTGATCCCAGTGCGGCTGCTTCCCTGAGAGAGAGAGTACTGACAGGAGTCAGCGTATGGAGCCGGAGCTCCTTGAAGGTAACCCAGCATATGGGGAACCATGCAGTCACCCATGGTAACTGGATGGAGTAAGGTCCAGCATGATTAGAGACTGCAACCGTAGTGTCATATGTTGGTGCCTGTTGTGCTCCATGGACATTAATGAACTGGATGGTGTACGGTCACCCACGATAACTGGACACAGAGGTTCAGCGTGTTTAGTGACCGCGTTTCAAAGCCGTATACTATGATGTGAAGATTGATGTAAAGACTGTTTGCTTGTTGTTCATATTTCTCTGGCTTATGACTCCATAATAAACCACATGGACTGTTAAAGTGAAAACCCGTGCCTGACTACGTTAATCCGCTGCCAAATGAGTGTCCCCCAATACACTCAGTAAGTGCAATCTTACAAAAATTTTGCTTGTGTTTCTCATCACGAATCCGAATGTGGCATATTTGTGCCGAATTTATGTTTGGCGATCATTTTCTGAACAAATTCGCTTATTACTACTATCCACCAATGTAGGAAGGTAAATTAAAAACCACTGCAATATGATTCTTATGCTCATATATTTTTGTGTGTTGTCCTTGAAATTTAAAGAAGAGAAGTACAGATTAGACTTTTCATTTTCTTTGCAAATAATGAGTTCTGCCAATTAGCCCCTTTATGATGAAGATAGGCAAGTAATGTCGAGATAAATACAGGGACCTTGGCATAATTAGAGAATAGATGCAATTACCAGGTTCACTTTACACCTGGGGTTATTAATGGCCTCATTTAGAACACAGTGGTTCTGTTCTTCTATAATTTTGCTCAGTAATCCTGTTATGCTTTCAGTAATAGTATGATTATAAATAGAATCCTATTACTGTCTGCACGGAGAATCCCATCGGTATGTGTCATCCAACAAGTGATTCAATCAAATTAACCTATGCGTGACCTATTACAGGATAGTCCATATGTCTACCTTATATTAAACCACTGGCTCCCTTTCATACACTAAACAGGAATTTGTAGATCAGGATAAATAAAATCCTCAAGTTACATTTTTCGGACTATAAGACGCACCGGACTATAAGGCGCACCCAGGTTTTAGAGGTGGAAAATAGGGGAAAAAAAAATTACAAGCAAAAAAATGTGGTAAAATATTTAATAACATACTATTATATATAATAACACCACATATAATAGTATGTTATTATGTTGGAAGCTGAGGGACCAGTGTGGTGTCTGTACAGTACTATATGAAGATGCTGGAGGGTGACTATAAGAATGGGGGCTCAGGGCTTATATTTAAAGCAACGCTCCAGCACTGCAAAATAACACTGGAGTGCTGCTTTAAAATCCAATGGGAGAACTATAACTCCCAGCATGTCCTGCAGATCCTATGACATGCTGGGAGTTATAGTTCACTAAAGAAGTGGCAGAGTGCTTTATTGTCTTTTGGAAAGACTAACCTCTTAATTGTGGCAGCCAACCACACTGTGGTGAGGTAAAAGCATCCCATGACTGCACACAGAGCCCTCCCTCTTGTTGCCTTTCCACAGCACAGGTAATGGAAGCCAGCAGATTCTAGTGTTGGAGTCTGAAGGACCTGTGATGATGTCAAGAAGAGGGAGGGCTCTGTGCTGCCATGTGATGCTCCAGCCCGCCCACTTCTGACATCATCACAGGTCCTCCTTGTGCACACTGCACAGCACTCAGCTCCAGCCCAGGAAGGTACAGCGATCTCCTCTCCCCCGGACCCTGCTGTGCTGCTGCTGCCTCCTCTCCCCCGGACACACAGATCTCCCCAGCTGCTGCAGGAATCAGCGCTGGGGAAGCCATGTGTGTTGCTGCTTAAGTGCAGTATTCATTTGCTGCTCCCTCACCACTCAGCTGATAGGTGGGCGGGGAGTAGCTATTGAATATTCACTGCACTTAATCATCGGGACCACATGGTTTCCCCAGCACTGATTCCTGGCAGTGGGGACATCCTTAAGTGGGATAACTGCGATCTCACTCACTGCTGCCCCCCTCCCCACATGCTACATCCGTACCATAAGACGCACCCACACTTTCCTCCCAAATTTGGAGGAAAAAAGTGCGTCTTATGGTCAGAAAAATACGGTAACTAATATGAACTAATGTCCATATGGTAATATAAATACATGTGGAGGTCAGTCATCAAACCGAACATTCATGACCTTGTTAATTACAGAAAGAAAATAAAAATTACTGGGTAGGGAAATTTCATGGGAATATTTCATCTGAAAAAGGCCCTCTGTTTAAATCTTGTTATATTTGAACTTCTTCACAACCTTATGATTTTCCATTTTTGCGCTTTTCACTCCGCTTCTTCCCAGAGCCACAATTTTTTTTCAATTTTTCGTCAATATGTTATTGCATTTTATTGCAATGTTGCGGTGACCAAAAAACATACTTCTGCCATTTTGATTTTTTATCTCGTTACGCCATTTATTGTTTTGATTAATTATTTTATAATTTGATAGATTGGCGGTACCAATTATGTGTTTTTTTTTGTTTTATTTTGAATGGGCCAAAAGGACAGTTATTTAAACTTTTATTTTGTTTTAATTTTTTGAATATTTTTTAAAACTTAAAAATTTTCACTTGTCTCAATAGTCTCCTTAGAAGACTTTAAGTTGCAATCTTCTGATATGCAATTTTCGCTATGTGTAGCAGAATTGATCATCTGCTATGAATGCCGGCCACAGGGCTGCGCTCATAGCAGATCAGCAATGACAGCCACGGGGATCTCCTGCAAACCCCGGAGAATCATGCCAACAAATCAATGACCTGAAACCATGTGACAGGAGCGCAGATGGGATGAGCTAGTGACGCGTATATGATTTGCATGAGTTAAATGCCACTTTCAGAGATTGACAGTGGCATTTAACATATTACAGCTGCAGATGGATCTTGATTGCACCTGTGGCTGTTAGAGGCACATGTCATTTGCCTGAAAATATGCGGGCTCAGCACCGGAACCTGCATCAAATGCCGGGACACAACCTGTGATGTATCTATTCGTCATAGGTCGTGAAAGGGTTAAAATGGAAATATGAACCTATGGTTAGGACTATAATAAGCTGGGAGGCACAAAGAGAAGTTGTTCACATGTGAGGCCTGTGTATGCTGGTGTGATATATGATTCATTTCTCCTTCCCTCAAGGAAACAGAAGATAACTGTATATGGAAACATTTAGTATTTCTGTTATTTCTCCCTTTTTATTTTATAACTGTTTTGCATATTTGTGTGTCATTTTATTTTTAGCTTTTTATGTTTTACTGTAAGCACAATATATTTATATTAAAGATTAAAGTCTTTAATAAGTTTGATCCTTGTATTCTCTAAAGAATTCATAGCCTTTGAGAGAGAGAGTGTGACCTTTTGATTGTCAGACAGTAATATATTTTGGGGATTCATCACCTCGACTATTTGATTAGTGGTGGCAGCAGCGTTAAGAAATCAGGGTGTGCTGAATGTGTCAGGGATTGATTTATGCTCACTTTATAGTCTAAAACATAGGTTGAGCGCTGGATTGAGTGAGAGGATATACATTAACCTGCTTGCATCCCATGTCATGCACTGAGAAGTGTGTGCACGACAATTAATAATAACATCATTAGGGGTGTAACCATGAAGAAAGAGGGCAGCATGGTGGCTCAGTATTTAGCACTGCAGCCTTGCAGCGCTGGAGTCCTGGGTTCGAATCCCACCAAGGACAACATCTGCAAAGAGTTTGTATGTTCTCCCCGGGTTTGCGTGGGTTTCCTCCTGGCACTCCAGTTTCCTCCCACATTCCAAAGGCATTCTGATAGGGAATTTAGATTGTGAGCCCCATTGGGTACAGCAATGATAATGTGGGCAAACTGTAAAGGGCTGCGGAATATGTTAGTACTATATAAAAACAATAAAGAGGAAGATAAAGATGTGCATTTAGTACTCTTTTCCAAAAAAGACTTGTGGCTCTGTGGCGCAATGGATAGCGCATTGGACTTCTAGGGAACTGATGTGATTCAAAGGTTGTGGGTTCGAGTCCCCCCAGAGTTGTATTTAGTCCAAGGGCAGCACGGTGGCTTAGTGGATAGCACTGCAGCCTTGCAGCGCTGGGGTCCTGGGTTCGAATCCCACCCAGGACAACATCTGCAAAGAGTTTGTATGTTCTCTCCGTGTTTGCGTGGGTTTCCTCCGGGTACTCCGGTTTCCTCCCACATTCCAAAGACATACTGATAGGGAATCTAGATTGTGAGCCCCATCGGGGACAGTGATGATAATGTGTGCAAAACTGTAAAGCGCTGCGGAATATGTTAGCGCTATATAAATTTGTGGCTCTGTGGCGCAATGGATAGCGCATTGGACTTCTAGGGAACTGATGTGATTCAAAGGTTGTGGGTTCGAGTCCCACCAGAGTTGTATTTTCCTGGATGTCTTCCTGGAGCAGAACAATATTGTATCATACAATTATTAGGTTCTGTAGAAGGACGTAGATCTGGGGATTTATTATGATGGAATATAGGCTGAACTGGATGGACAAATGTCTTTTTTCGGCCTTACTAACTATGTTACTATGTTACTATGAGTACAGTATCTTCTGTGCCTGAAGTATCTCCAGCGCCTGAGGTGTTTTCTGTGCCTGAAGTTTTTTCTATGCCTGATGTATTTCCTGTGCCTGAAGTGCTTTCAGTGCTTGAAGTATCTCACTGTTCTACATATTTTCTAAAGTTTTCAGGTTCAGTTATAAAATGAGCCATGTTTCAATGACTTTGACCTCCTGAATTCAAATTTTTTGATATTAAAAACTTTTTCTTTTACCACTACATATAATTAATGTAGAAAAGATTCAGCCTGAAGTCCAATAAAAACTTCTCACTTTATCTTTGCTTCACTCAACCTTGGAAATTTATCAATGAGATACTTTAATGCTTTTGCATTTTTATCCATTGCCTTTACAAAGTCCTTCATTAGGCCCAAATAGGTATACATTTGTGATAACAAAGTCTTATGTGGCTCAACAAGTGCTGGATGTGTATACTTTGGGTGAACTATACACAGAGACTAGGGGAGAGCGCGACCTGGAACTTCCTAAGAGAAATTGTGGCCTTCCATCTTACAGGGGACTTGTATTGGACGACGTGTCAAGAGAAAGCCTGAGCTTGGTAAATGTTGAAGACAATGGTCCAAAACAGGACTGAGTTCATAGGACTAGTGGGTGGTCCCAAGCTGTAAATCAAGGGTGCAAGTAGTAGAGGAAAGAACACAAAACTGCTGAGCAGGTAGAGAAACCTGCTGATTAGGACTGTGGTGACAAGCTAGACTGTAATGAAGTAGGGCAAAACCGTGTGCTTCACCTGCCATGGCGTAGACTACAGTGGAAGGACACTGTGTGTGCGAAAATGTTTTACACTGTTAAAGAAACGTTTTTAAGACTTTGTATTCATTACCACTTGTACATAATCCTTGTAAATATTAGAAAACAAAGTTACATTTTCTCGGCTGCATCTGAACTTCACTCCCATATCAGGAGGTATGGTCGTTATTTTGACGACCTCCTCCTGATATGGGATGGGATTGAGGAAGTAGCTGAGAAATTTGTGGATGCATTAAATCAATAATAATAATAATATGAATTTTAAATTCACCTTGAATATTCAAGATAATTTAATTGATTTTTTTGGACATTTCTTTAAACCTATCACCCAAAGGCTTGATATTCACTCCTTATAGGAAAGAGACCGCAACAAATTCCACGTCAGGTCTTGCCATCCCAAAAAAACATACAGAATATATTTCATTAGGCGAACACATAAGAATTAGAAGAAATACCTCCATTAAAACAATCTACCAGAAGGAAGCAATTAAAATTAATAATGGGTAAAAAGCAAGAGACTACTCCCAGTGGATGCTAGATAGAGCAACAAGTTCGGTTACTCGTAAAAATAGAGAATATATGTTAAATGAAAAAACTAATAAAATATATCAGGGACAAAATAAAATTTCTTTTGTTACCCAATATAGTCCACAATTTATGGACATTAAGTGTCTCATACAGAAAATAGAATTAGTCTTACCAGTAATTCAGCTTCTAGGAATCTTCCACGACAGCCACTTCTGAGGTTGTCTTCCCCGCCCTAATAGGGGACAGGAACACAAAGAGGTTAGGCTACGTTCACATTAGCGTTGCGCGCCGGTGCTTCGGCGACGCAACGCACGACGCACAAAAAATGCGCGCAAAACGCGCGCAAAAACGCTGCGTTTTGCGACGCGTGCGTCGTTTTTGGACGAAAATCGGACGCACGAAAAATGCAACTTGTTGCATTTTCTTGCGTCCGACGCTAGCGTCGGAAACGACGCACGTGTCGAAAAACGCAACCAAAAAAACGCACGCGTCCCCTATGTTAAACATAGGGGCGCGTCGCCGCTGCGTCGCCGCTGCGTTGCCGACGCAACAGCGACGCACATTAGCGGAACGCTAATGTGAACGTAGCCTTAAATACCCCTTCCTGTAACCACCAGTGTTTTCCTGGACACACTAGCATGTATAGTTACCACAAGTGCAGGAATCATCCAATAAGAACATCAGATAGGGAGGGAAATTAGTGCTGTCGTGGAAGGTTCCTAAAAACTGAATTACCGGTAAGACTAATTCTATTTTCTCCAGTCACCTTCCACGACAGCCACTTCGGAGTAGTACCAACAGCTAATTTCTCTAGGTAGAGATCACATTCTGCCGAACTCGTCTGCCAAATATTAAATTCCTATTAAAATTTAGCCTGCAATGTCTGGTGAACATGTGGATAGACGACCAGGTGGCGGCTGGATGTGGATCCAGCTTCTGTGATGAGTAGGCTAGGCAAATAGACTATCTGATCCAATGCATGATCGTGTTCTTTGCCATGTTTTCTCTGTCCCCCATGATGGCACCACGGAGGGGATCCGCCCACCAAGGACAGGAAACCTGCAGATAAAAAGGCGGTATCTCTTTCCCGCATCAGTTTGGTATCCTGTCCTTGATGGGGGACCTACAGAAGCTTACCTCGATCTTTGTGGGATTCCGGGGCCAATCAGTCCGATCCAGGCAGCGGGGGTTCCCTGCCTCGGCTGGTGTGGTCACCTGAAGCGCCACTGCTGGGGTTAGCAAGCCTCTAGGGTATGCGAGGAGAGACAGAAAGGAGATGGCGGCTGCCTCTCCAGGTGATAACTCCTCATGGCGCAGCAGCAGCATCCCGGACACCGACAGCCGCACACACGGGGTCCCTCTGGGCGGGGAGGAGGCAGTATGAGGAGCATCCACAGGTTGCAAGTTTACACTTGACAGCCTGGAATTTGATAGGGATCTTTTATGAAATAGAGGGTTCTCGCCGGGGATGGTGTCAACCCTGCTGCAAAGTAGGAAACTGATTACGACCAAACAGTATGGGAAAATATGGAAAAAATTCCTGTCGTCCTCGGGCACTAAATTAGATGAGGGAGTTCCTCTTAAAGCCATAGTACAGTTCCTGCAGAAGGGATTGGAAATAGGTCTGGCCACAAGTACCCTAAAGGTCCGCGTAGCAGCTTTGGGGGCTCTATTCAATTATGATCTAGCTGGGAAACGTTGGGTTTCCAGGTTCATAAAAGCAGCAGGAAGGTCAAGACCTCTACCCTTACAGAGTATCTCTCAGTGGGATTTAAATTTAGTCCTTACGGCTCTGACTAAATCTCGCTTTGAACCCTTGGTAGAAGTTCTATTGAGAATCCTATCTTTTAAAACATCCCTATTGGTTGCCCTCACCGCTGCACGCAGGGTTAGTGATATACAAGCCTTTTCAACCAGCCCCCCTTTCACACAATTCTTGGATGATAGGGTTGTTCTCAAAACTGATCCAGCCTACCTCCCAAAAGTAGCTTCTCCATTCCATTGCGCACAGGAAATCTCCCTTCCCTCCTTTTTTCCTAACCCCAAGATTGAGGAGGAAAAGACCTTACACACGTTGGATGTTGGGAGATGCCTGATTCATTACATAGAAGCCACTTGAGAGTGTAGGGAGGATAGATCTCTTTTTGTATGTTTCCAGGTTTCCTGGAAAGGGAAAAAAGCCTCCAAAAGCACCCTAGCAAGATGGATCAGAGACGCCATCAACCTGTAATATACATCAAGTGGGGTGCCCGTCCCGGGAAAAATCAGAGCTCACTCAAAGAGAGCAGTAGCAGCCTCCTGGGCGGAATGGGCCGGTGCCTCAATTGATCAGATATGCAGAGCCACTATCTGGTCTTCACCCTCTACATTCTTTAAGCACTATCGATTGGACCTTGTCTCTTCTTCAGAGCTTACCTTTGGGAAAAGGGTGCTGGAAGCCATGGTCCCTCCCTAATGTACAGTCTCTGCAATTCTCTCCGTGGTGCAGTCATGGGGGACAGAGAAAAATATAGTTACTTACTGATAACGGTATTTGTCCATGACGGCACCTGTACATTCCCACTCTTCACGAGTGGGTGTGTACACTAGTAAATTATTTTTATGTTGATACCTAAGTAAATAGTCACGCAGTATCTCGGTTAAGACTTTGAGTAATGTTGAAATTATATTTTGTTTATTAACCTAAGTTCCCATCATGCTCTGTAAACAACTGATGCGGGAGAGAGGTAACGCCTTTTTATCTGTAGGTTTCCTGTCCTTGGTGGGTGGATCCCCTCTCTCCATGGTGCCGTCATGGGCTCAGAGAAATACCGTTATCGGTAAGTAACTATATTTTTTGCCTTTATTCCATCCTGAGAACTGGATGAATAGATTCTGGCCAATTCGCCAAGCTTGAGTCTGTTGTAGGTAAAATAGGACTACCCTGCGAACGTCGAGGGTGTGAAAGGTCTGCGCCTTAGGGCTGGAAGGATTTGGGCAGAAAGAGGGCAGTACAATATCCTGATCCCTATAGAAGTTTGAGACCACTTTAGGTAAAAAAGAATTATCTAATCTTAGAATAATACTATCTGCAGTGAGCATCAGTTAATGTTCCTGTATCAACAGGGCTAATAACTCTCCTATACATCTAGCAGTAGTGATTGCGACTAAGGGTACCGTCACACAGTGCCATTTTGATTGCTACGACGGTACGATTCGTGACGTTCCAGCGATATCGTTACGATATCGCTGTGTCTGACATGCAGCAGCGATCAGGGATCCTGCTGAGAATCATACGTCATAGCAGATCGATTGGAACATTCTTTCGTCGCTGGATCTCCCGCTGTCATCGCTAGATCGGTGTGTGTGACACCGATCTAGCGATGCGTTCGCTTGTAACCAGGGTAAACATCGGGTTACTAAGCGCAGGACCGCGCTCAGTAACCCGATGTTTATCCTGGTTACCAGCGTAAATGTAAAAAAAAACAAACAGTACATACTTACATTCCTGTGTCCGTCAGGTCCCTTGCCGTCTGCTTCCCGCACTCACTGACTGCCGGCCGTAAAGTGAAAGCAGAGCACAGCGGTGACGTCACCGCTGTGCTGTGCTTTCACTTTACGGCCGGCAGTCAGTGAGTGCGGGAAGCAGACGGCAAGGGACAGACACCGGAATGTAAGTATGTACTGTTTTTTTTTTATGCTGGTAACCAGGGTAAACATCAGGTTACTAAGCGCGGCCCTGCGCTTAGTAACCCGATGTTTACCCTGGTTACCCGGGGACCTCGGCATCGTTGGTCGCTGGAGAGCTGTCTGTGTGACAGCTCTCCAGCGACCACACTACGACTTACCAACGATCACGGCCAGGTCGTATCGCTGGTCGTGATCGTTGGTAAATTGTATAGTGTGACGGTACCCTAAGAAGACTGTTTTAAGGGTCAAGTTTTTTATGGTAACAGTTTCTAAAGGCTCAATTCGATCTTGGGTTAGGCTGTTAAGCACGATATTGAGATCCCAAGGAGGCACCTGACTACGGAGTTTAGGACGAATCCTGGCTGCTGGTGCCATTAAGCGTTTGATCCAGCGGTGGCTGGCTAAGTCAAAATCAAAAAAGGTGCTAAGAGCTGACAGTTGCACTTTTAGTGTGCTAGGGGTAAGGCCCATTTCTAGACCTTTTTGTAAAAAGTCTAAGATCTGTGCTATATTGGGGTGGAAGGGGTCAGGGTTTTTTGGGGAGAACCAGGACGAAAACCTTTTCCAAACTTTGGCATAGATGGCAGTGGTTATTGGCTTTCTGCTTTTTTCAAGAGTTTGGATTACTTTATCCGAGAGTCCTTTGGCTTTCAGAATTTTGGCCTCAGTAACCATGCTGCCAGGTTCAGTTTGTGTAGGTCCGGGCATAGTAGAGGACCTTGGTGAAGGAGGTCAACTTTTGAGGTAGAAGCCAGGGGCCCTCCTGAGCCATGTCCAGTAGGGCACTGTACCAGCTACTCCTGTGTCACAGAGCGGAGATTAGGATTGTGGTGGTTTGATATGTCTGGATTTTTTGTAATGTCTTTGACAGCATGGGTATGGGTGGAAAGGCATCAGCGAGGCTGAAATTCCACAGTTGTGTGAATGCATATATTCCCTGTGCTCCGTTCCTGTGGTAGAAGGAGAACAATGTGTGATGCCCAGGAGACCGGGGTACCCAGCACCGGACCAATGGGGTCTGTCTCTTGAGGGGGATGTCACGGGTGGCTTGACCCGGTGCTGTGGTCTCAGGCAATGCACAGTGTAAGGGGTATCGTGAGGGAACAGGCACTTACTTGATCAGCAGCAGGTTCTCCCAGCGGTGATGATCCCGACCCTGGATAGATGGCTATTGTCCAAATGAAAGACTGAGGCACTGAAACGTTTAACCAGTTTACTTCAACATAAAGGGATTTACAACCAGTCCTGTCACCGGAGTCTGTATGGGAACTCTGAGTTACTTTGACCCTGCCGGGGTCTTCGCCTCTTATTGTACGCAATTTCTGTGTGGCCCTGCTGCTGTATGTGAACTGGCTGCCGGCCCAATCTGTCCCCTCCGGGTCGTGGTTCGACGGGCAACCCGAGTCCTTTTATCAGCTTACCCCCTTCGGGAGCACCGCTGAACTCTGTGTCTGTTGCTGCGTCCGGCCCTAGTGAAGCTGATATCACCTCACGTTTTTCCAGTTGCTGTATTATATATAATGAATACAGCCACGGATCCGGTATCCGTCTTTGCGCCTGTTCTGGGTAGTGATTAATGCTACCCGGTTCTCACAATGTCCTTTTTCTCTGTCCCTCTTCTCCTCAGGCCGGTGATTTAGGCCTGGAAACAGTCACAGGACTGTTAGAAATTCAGCTGTATGACCTCTCACTTTCAGCTCCTTAGCCCAACTGCCATTTCTTCTCTCAGACCAGAATGGATCAAGGGGAGTCTCTGGAGCTCCCCCTTCTGGCCGGAGGTGGTAGTGCAGTCTTGCTATTTTAGTATTTGTATTTACTGTCAGTAACTATTTTTGTGGCAAATACCCCTAGGGGTGCCACAAATGTTTCCGCTTTCGCATTCTGCCTGTTGGCAAATAGGTCCACCTCTGAGTCCCCCATCTTGAGGTTAGGGACAAGAACACCGTCTAGGCACCACTCCCCTGGATGTATGTCTGTCCAGCTGAGGAAATCTGTCTGGGTATTGTCTAACCCTCTCAGATGTACCGCCGTGACTGATAGTAGGTTTTTCTCTGCCCAGAAAAAAATCTTTGCTGCTATTTCCTTTAGAGTGGCCTACTTCGTGCCTCCCTGGTGCTGGAGATAGGCCACTGTGGTCATGTTGTCTGAGTAGATACGGACGTGGTGGTTTTGGATCAGCGGTAATGACGCCTTTAGGGCTTCTTCCACAGCTTTTAGTTCTCTCAAGTTTGAGGAACTGGTGCTGATGTTTGATGGCCATCGTCCCTGGAAATAGGAACCCTCTACCACTGCACCCCAACCTCGTTGGCTGGCATCTGAGCGGAGTGTTTTCACGGGAAGCTGATCCCAGCTGACCCCCTTCTGAAGGTTTCGGTAATTTAACCACCACTTCAGGGCCGATCTTACATGGCCGGAAGGGGAATCCTTTGGGTCAATAGAATTTGTCATCTTCTGGAATGTAGAAGCACCTGGGTCTGTAGGATTAGTGTATGAGCCTGAGCTCAGTAAATCACTTGAATGCATGCGGTCAGGGATCCTAGAACAGACATTGATTCTGTGAGAGTTGGTGCCCGTTAGTCCCTGAATCTGGTTATCCTGCGGACAAGATTGACCTAATGATCCTTGGGTAGAAAGGATGTCCTTTCTTTTGAGTCCAGAAGGACCCCTAGAAACTTTCTCCTTGTGGAGGGATGGATTTCAGATTTTTTTTAAGTTCGGATCCAGCCCAGGGAACTTAAAATCTCTATGGTCTTTGTAACGTCCATCTTCAGACTTGAGGTAGATGGTGCAGTGATGAGGAAATCATCCAGATATGGGACAATGCATATCCCCTTGTGACGGATGAAAATCACTGCTTCTGCCACAATTATGGTAAAGACCTGCGGTGCCGAGGAGATGCCGAAGGGTAGGATGTTGAACTGGAAGTGTTTGATTTGCTATCCTTGAGAGACTGCAAATATGAGGAATTTCCTGTGTTCTGTGTGGATTGGTACATGGTAATATGCATCCCTCAGTTCCACCGTTGCCATTAACTAATTCTTCCCGATGAGGGGGTTGTCGACCTGATTGTTTCCATTTTGAATCTCCTGTACCGGACTGATTTGTTTAATGGCTTCAGGTTTATGATGATTCTGTTTTTGCCCAATGGTTTGGTCACCAGGAAGAGACGCGAGTAAAGGCCACATCCTTCTTCCTGTCTTGGCACCGTGAGATCACCTTTGAATGGAGCAGAACTTGTAGCTCCTTTAATAAGGAGTTTTGGATATGTGGAGTTTGTAGGGAGGTTACCCTCAAGCATTGTGGGGGAGGTCTCTCAAACTCTATTTTTAGTCCTTCTCGTATGGTACGAAGGACACATTGATTTGTGGAGATGGACTGCCACTGGGTGAGAAAGAGTAAGAGTCGACCCAGAACGGAGAGCTGTCATTGCTTTTCTGGGGTTTGTTGGAATTGAGGGACAAGGATGTTCCTGCCTTTGCCTCCTTTGGGATAACTCCATCTCCCTGTTTTGCCTTTTCCCTTATAGTCTCTCTGTGAAAGTTGGTCACGGGAGGGGTAAAAAAAAATGTCTCTTAGGGATTTTTGGTTCAGGAAGAGATTTTTTCTTGTCCGAAGCCTTATCCAGGATATCATCCAGAACGGGCCCGAATACATGATTACCCTGGAAGGGAATGCTGCACAATTTGGATTTGGAGACGAAGTCACTTCCCCAAGATTTCAGCCATAGTGCTCTCCTGGATGAGTTGTTGAGGACGGCAGCTTTTATGGTTACTCGGACAGACTCAGCGGAGACGTCGGCTAGGAACTCCGTTGCCTTCTGCAGCAGGGGTAAGGAGTCTAGGATTTCCTCTCTTGAGGTGCCCTGTGTCAGATGATCCTCAAGTTTGCATAACCAGATAAACAGGGATCTGGCCACACATGTGGAGGCTATGTTGGTTTTAAGTAAATTTGTGGAGGTGTCCAAGGATTTCCTTAACAAGCTCTCTAATTTTTGATCCATTGGATCTTTGAGCTGGGAGGAGTCCTCAAAGGGAAGGGCTGTTTTTTAGTTACACTGGACACCTGGACATACACTTTAGGAGTTTCCCATAAGGAGTTATCCCCGTCCAAAGGGAAGTGGTTTTTAGTTCTGAGAGTACGCTAAGTCCTTTTTCAGGGAGGCCCCATTCATGTAGAATCAGAATTTGTATATTTCTATGTAGGGGAAAACCCTTTGATCTTTGGGTTTCAGACCCCCAAACATTTCGTCCTGTACCGTGAGTTTAATTTCTTCATCCTGCACCCCCATGGTGCCTCTCACGATACTGATTAGCTCACGCATATCCTCGGAACTAAAATAGTATTTACTGTTCTCTGATTTAGGGGTGGGGGTGGAAGTGGAACCCTCATTCTCCCAAACGTCCTCCGAGCCCGAGGATCAAATTTCTCCAGAGTCCGAGTCAGACTCCACCGGAGCCCTTTTCCTCTTTTTAGGAGGAGGTGGTTGAGGCACCGGGATCTGGGAGAGGGTAGCCATAGAGGTTTGGACTTCTTGTTTAATGAGGGATCTGATGCTATCCAGGAGGGAGGGCTGTTTGGAGTTTAGGACCTCATCTGTACAGGACTGGCAGAGCTTTTTCCCATATGTAGAGGGGAGCCTGGCAGCACACATCTTATACACTTATATACTTGCGGCTTGTTCTATTAGGGTCAGAGACCTTTTGTCTCAATAAGAGAGAGAGAGAGATTGCTAAGCCACTTGTGAGACTAAATACTGGATAGCCAGGGCCGACACCTGCTACTTACAGTAGGAGGGGGTACGCTGGGCTCCGCAGACACAGAGAAAGGGGGTTTGTCACCGTCCATGTCTGTCAATCCACAGTCAGCATCAAACAGTATGTCTTACCTGGTGACTCCCCACCCGGATCTTTTATAGGATCGAGGGTCCAGCGTCATCTGTGCTCCTCCTCCCCAAAATCTGGCCCAATAGGGGGAAACTTCCATGGAACATCCCTGGTTTTGCTGCTTTGGCCAAGGGGAAAAACCGCCAGACGGTGCGTGCGTGCGCTCCATCGTGTAACACAACAGGGAAGGAACCGGAAGTGACGCGCACCCCACTGGAAGTGATGCGGACCACAGCGTAGAACACAGCCTCGGAAGTGGGGGCACGCCACCCGGCCAGAGCCCACTAAGGGAACAGCATAGGGGGAGGAGGAAACCGGGAAGCTGCAAGAGGCCTCGGGCTCGCACGTCACCTCCCCGCTTTACCCCTGGAGGGAGCGCAGGAGGGGCGGGAAGGTCTCGAGTCCTGTGAGAGTGAAGAGACAGGAGCAGCACTGGAGGAGGAGAGACGAAGCCCCCGACCTCAGCTGGAGGTATGTGGGGTGCTCCGATCGCAGGCCACGGCAGCAACTTCAGAGATCTTCTTCATGCCCCATAGGGGACAGGAAAACACTGGTGGTTGCAGGAAGGGGAGAGGTATTTAACCTCTTTGTGTTCCTGCTCCCTTAGGGCGGTGAAGACAACCTCCAAAGTGGCTGTCATGGAAGGTGACTGGAGTAATATATTCCTATATTACACCAAGATGAAAAATTAAAAACTATATTATCTAGCCCCATAAGTTTTTCTGCTAAAAAAACACAAACTTGGGAGATATTTTGTCTACAAGTATATATATACTGTATATTACGTATTGCCGTGAACATCGTGTGTGTATTTTTTCCTTGAGTGTTCTCAAATATTTAACCATAGGTATTCTTGTACGCAGATTATAGATCCACCAGGATTCTCTATTCAATAATTTTCTTTGATGGTCCCCACCTCTCAAACGTTTGGAGAATCTTTCTATTCCTGCAACTTTACAAATGAAAGTATCCACATTATGATTTATCGCAAAGTGCTTTGAGGCTGCTGAACATTTAAATACTTTTTTGTTGGCATCATCAGAAAGATGACGCCTGAGCCTAATTTTTAATTGATTGGTGGTAAAACCTACATATTGAACATCGCAGGACAAACGGGTTAAAAGATATACTACATAGGTGGTATTGTAATTTATTTATTTTTTAATTCTATAATTTTTACCAGTTAAGCTTGATTTAAATTCATTACTATTAGGCCGGCGTCACACTACCGTGTTTTACGGACGTAAGAGAGGTGCTGAAAATACGGATTGCATACGGTACAATGCTTCTCTATGCCCCAGCTCCTATCAGCCGTATTTTACTGATCCATATTATACGGTCTTCTACGGCTGTAGAAAATCGCAGCATGCTGCGTTTGTCACCGTATTGCGCAAAAAATACGCCAATGAAAGTCTATGGGGGCCAGAAAATCCAGATTATACACGGACCAGCAGTGTGAATTGCGAGAAATACGCACGGACCAGCAGAGGGTGCATCACCGCGAATGAAGGTAACTACAGGTCATTGACCTACTTTACATTCATTCGCCAGGGTTTTACAGCCAGGAGCACAGCTGCATTATAGCAGAGCTCCTGCCTGTAAAAAATTTTAACACCTTCAGATGGATTTACATCGTGGGACGTGACAGATCATCGAAAGGTATAAGATATTGTTGTTTTTTTCATTTTCCTTTGTTACAGAGCGAGGGTCTTCAGGTGGATTACCAGGATAATAAAATATTCCAACAACCTGTGTTTTTATTTCATTAAAAGACTTTGTAATAATGTGTTTGTGTTTTTTTTAACCATTTCAGACTATTGGATTAATAATGGATAGGTGTCATAATTGACGCCTCTCCATTATTAATCTGGCTTAATGTCACCTTACAATAGCAAGGTGACATTAACCCTTCATTATCCCATATCCCACCGCTACACGGGAATGGGAAGAGAGTGGCCAAGTGCCAGAATAGGCGCATGCCTTTTCTGGGGTGGCTGGGGGCAGATGTTTTTTTAGCCGGGGGGGTGGGGGGGGGCAATAACCGTGGACCCTCTCTAGGCTATTAGTATCTGCCCTCAGTCACTGGCTTTACTACTCTGGCGGAGAAAATTGCGCGGGAGCCCATGCCTATTTTTTTCCGCCATTTAACCCTTTATTTTAATAGCTAGAGCGCCCAAATTTTGCACATACACACTACTAACATTAGTAGTGTGGAATATGCAAATAAAATGGGGATATGAGATGGTTTACTGTATGTAAACCATGTCTCATATCATGTCGGGTTTAGGAAAGAGATAGCAAAAGCCGGCAATTGAATTACCGGCTTTAAAGCTATCTCGCGCTGGATGAAATATTAATATATATACATATATGTGTCTACTGACATATATATATATATATATATATATATATATATGTGTATATATATATATATATATATATATAGACAGTATATATGTTGTTACGATTTTTTGACAACATGGATCCATTGTATGTCCGTATGTCGGTTTTGCAAGCCTGCGAGAAAATCTCGCAGTACGGATGCCATACGGATTACATACGGAGGATGCCATGCGCAAAATACGCTGACACACCCTGCTTATGCAGGAGCTACGGACCACTATATTGGGGACTTTTCTGCGTATTACGGCCTTAAATTACAGACCGTATTTTTATACGCTGAGTGTGACGCCGGCCTTAAGCATATGATCGCAACATAAACATGTGCGATGTCCACATTTACAATTTCCTGTAGTGTGTAACCATGGTTTCTTCAGACAACAACGTTTTATTTACAGTATATAATAGTAGGAAAATACCTACACCTCAATGTGTGTATACATGGATAATTCAAAAAAAGGGGACAAATCGGAAAATATAATCATAAACAAAGAAGAACACCCGAGATAC
Organism: Ranitomeya imitator; assembly: GCF_032444005.1. NCBI lineage: Eukaryota > Metazoa > Chordata > Amphibia > Anura > Dendrobatidae > Ranitomeya > Ranitomeya imitator. The sequence goes on from NC_091282.1 coordinate 832,331,868, forward strand.
GTCCAGAAATAAATTAAAAGTTTTTTATTATTAATACAAAAAAATGAACAAAAATATAGAAAGGTGGGGACAATACCAGAACTTGAGGGGCACACCGAAGGGACAACCAGACTGCACAATGTTCAATTAAAATATACTGGAAAAAGTTCATAAAAATAGGAAAATAAACCCTCAAACGACCCCAGATCATGAAAAATGGAGACGCTACGGGTATCGGAAAACAGCGCAATTTTTTTTAAATCAAAGTTTGGAATTTAGATAAAATTAGATAAAAAATAACCTAGACATGTTAGGTGTCTATGAACTCACAATGACCTGGAGAATCACAATGGCAGGTCAGTTTTAGCATTTAGTGAACCAAGCAAAAAAGCCAAAAAAAAAAAAAGTGTGGGATTGCACTTTTTTTGCAATTTCACCGCACTTGGAATTTTTTTTCCCGTTTTCTAGTACACAACATGCTAAAACATATGATGTTGTTCAAAAGTACAACTTGTTTCACAAAAAATAAGCTCTCACATGACCATATTGACAGAAAAATAAAAAAGTTATGGCTCTGGGAAGGAGGGGAGCGAAAAACGAACACGGAAAAACGGAAAATCCCAAGGTCATGAAGGGGTTAAGGTATTTATCTGGAGATTTCATTTGGTGCATTTTGCACTGCTTACTTTGCAAATGTCAGTTTTTGCACGTGTCTTAAAACTACTCTTTGGAGTGGCAGTATATTTGTTATTTTTGTGTGCTAATTATTTTTAGCACATGTTCACCGCTGTCCTTTATTTATTTATTTTTGAATGGGTAATATATTTGGAATATTTTTCTATTAAATATTCCCAGCACATGCTCACTGCCGTTTCCTATTTTTATGAACTTTTTCCAGTATATTGTAATTGAACTTTGTGCAGTCTTGTTGTCCCTTCGGTGTGCCCCTCAAGTTCTGGTATTGTCCCCACCTTTTTATATTTTTGTTCATTTTGTTTGTATTAATAATAACAAAACTTTTCATTTATTTCTGGACGTATCTCGGGTGTTCTTTGTTTAAGAATACCTATGGGAATGAATGTTAAACATGATCTTACATATCATTATGCGTAAGTATCATAATACTACAAAATTTGCATGTCTCCCCCTTTTTTTTCTTTTTATAGCAACTTTAGTAAATCAAGTCAATTTAACCCCTTAGCGACCGCCGATACACCTTTTAACGGCGGCCGCTAAGGGTACTTAAATCACAGCGCCGTGGAAAAAGTAAATAGCGCCCCCCAGAGGCCGATTTTCTCCGGGGTCTCGGCTGCCGGGGGTAGCCGAGACCCCAGAGAACATGATTCGGGGGTTTTTTAACCCACCGCGCATTTGCGATCGCCGGTAATTAACCGTTTACCGGCGATCGCAAAAAAAAAAAAAAAAAACGCGATCTCTTTTTAATTTCTCTGTCCTCCGATGTGATCGCACATCGGAGGACAGAGAAAAGGGGTCCCAGGTGGCCCCCCAATACTCACCTAGCTCCCCCGATGCTCCTCGTGTCTCCTGGTGGGCGCCGCCATCTTCAAAATGGCGGGCGCATGCGCAGTGCGCCCACCGGCCGGCACCGGGAGAATCTTTGGGGTCTCGGCTGCCGGGGGTAGCCGAGATCCCAAAGAGCATGATCGGGGTCGGTTTTACCGACCCCTGTTTTGCGATCGCCGGTAATTAACTGTTTACCGGCGACCGCAAAAAAAAAAAAAAAAGTAAAGTGTAATTCTCTGTCCTCTGATGTGATCGCACATCAAAGGACAGAGAAATAGGGGGATTCGGGGACCCTACAATACTCACCTGTGTCCCTGGATCCTCTTGCTACTCCTCCTGGCCGCCGGCAGAAGAAAATGGCGGGCGCATGCCCAGTGCGCCCGCCATCTGTCTCCATCTGCCGGCCGGCAGGAGAACAGCAGTTGGGGCTAAAATTAGGGTTAGGGGTAGGGTTAGGGTTAGGGTTAGTGTTAGGGTTAGTGTTAGGGGTAGGGTTAGGGGTAGGGTTAGGGTTAGGGGTAGGGTTAGGGGTAGGGTTAGGGTTAGGGTTAGGGGTAGGGTTAGGGGTAGGGTTAGGGTTAGGGCTAGGGTTGGGGCTAAATTTAGGGTTAGGGTTGGGGCTAAATTTAGGGTTAGGGTTGGGGCTAAATTTAGGGTTAGGCTTCTTTCACACTTACGTCGGTACAGGGCCGTCGCAATGCGTCGGCCCGACATACCGACGCACGTTGTGAAAACTGTGCACAACGTGGGCAGCAGCTGTAGATTTTCAACACATCCGCTGCCCAATCTATGTCCTGGGGAGGAGGGGGCGGAGTTACGGCCACGCATGCGCGGTCAGAAATGGCGGATGCGACGTACAAAAAAACGTTTCATTGAACGTTTTTTGTGCCGACGCTCCGCCAAAACACAACTGATCCAGTGCACGACGGACGCGACCTGTGGCCATCCGTCACGATCCGTCGGCAATACAAGTCTATGGGCAAAAAACGCATCCTGCGGGCACATTTGCAGGATCCGTTTCTTGTCCAAAACGACGGATTGCGACGGAATGCCAAACGACGCAAATGTGAAAGTAGCCTTAGGGCTAGGGTTAGGGTTGGGGCTAAAGTTAGGGCTAGGGTTGGGGCTAAAGTTAGGGTTAGAGCTGAGATTAGGGTTAGGGTTTGGATTAGGGTTGGTATTAGGGTTAGGGTTGGCATTAGGGTTATGCTTGGGATTAGGGTTAGGTTTGGGATTAGGGTTAAGGTTAGGGTTGTTATTAGGGTTGTATTGGGATTAGGGTTAGGTTTGAGGTTAGGGTTGAGATTAGGATTAGGGGTGTGTTGGATTTAGGGTTTTGATTAGGGTTATGGTTAGGGTTGACATTAGGGTTGTTTTGGGGTAAGGGTTGTGATTATGGTTAGGGTTAGTGATTAGGATTATGGATCAGGTTGGGATTAGGGTTAGGGGTGTGTTGGGGTTAGGGTTGGAGCTAGAATTGGGGGGTTTCCACTGTTTAGGTACATCAGGGGGTCTTCAAACACGACAGCCAATTTTGCGCTCAAAAAGTCAAATGGTGCTCCCTCCCTTCTGAGCTCTGCCGTGCGCCCAAACAGTGGGTTACCCCCACATATGGGGCATCAGCGTACTCGGGATAAATTGGACAACAACTTCTGGGGTCCAATTTCTCTTGTTACCCTTGTGAAAATAAAAACTTGGGGGCTACAATATCTTTTTTGTGAAAAAAAAAATATTTTTTATTTTCACGACTCTGCATTCTAAACTTCTGTAAAGCACTTGGGCATTCAAAGTTCTCACCACACATCTAGATAAGTTCCTCGGGGGGTCTAGTTTCCAAAACGGGGTCACTTGTGGGGGGTTACTACAGTTTAGGTATATCAGGGGCTCTGCAATCGCAACATAATGCCCACAGACTATTCTACCAAAGTCTGCATTCCAAAAAGGCGCTCCTTCCCTTCCGAGCTCTGCCGTGCGCCCAAACAGTGGTTTACCCCCACATATGGCACATCAGCGTACTCGGGATAAATTGGACAACAACTATTGCAGTCCAATTTCTCCTGTTACCCTTGTGAAAATAAAAACTTGGGGGCTACAATATCTTTTTTGTGGAAAAAAAAAATATTTTTTATTTTCACGACTCTGCATTCTAAACTTCTGTGAAGCACTTGGGCATTCAAAGTTCTCACCACACATCTAGATAAGTTCCTTGGGGGGTCTAGTTTCCAAAATGGGGTCACTTGTGGAGGGTTTCTACTGGTTAGGTACATCAGGGGCTCTGCAAACGCAACATAATACCCGCAGACCATTCTATCAAAGTCTGCATTCCAAAACGGAGCTCCTTCCTTCCGAGCTCTGCCGTGCACCCAAACAGTGGTTTACCCCCACATATAACATAGTAACATAGTAACATAGTTAGTAAGGCCGAAAAAAGACATTTGTCCATCCAGTTCAGCCTATATTCCATCATAATAAATCCCCAGATCTACGTCCTTCTACAGAACCTAATAATTGTATGATACAATATTGTTCTGCTCCAGGAAGACATCCAGGCCTCTCTTGAACCCCTCGACTGAGTTCGCCATCACCACCTCCTCAGGCAAGCAATTCCAGATTCTCACTGCCCTAACAGTAAAGAATCCTCTTCTATGTTGGTGGAAAAACCTTCTCTCCTCCAGACGCAAAGAATGCCCCCTTGTGCCCGTCACCTTCCTTGGTATACACAGATCCTCAGCGAGATATTTGTATTGTCCCCTTATATACTTATACATGGTTATTAGATCGCCCCTCAGTCGTCTTTTTTCTAGACTAAATAATCCTAATTTCGCTAATCTATCTGGGTATTGTAGTTCTCCCATCCCCTTTATTAATTTTGTTGCCCTCCTTTGTACTCTCTCTAGTTCCATTATATCCTTCATGAGCACCGGTGCCCAAAACTGGACACAGTACTCCATGTGCGGTCTAACTAGGGATTTGTACAGAGGCAGTATAATGCTCTCATCATGTGTATCCAGACCTCTTTTAATGCACCCCATGATCCTGTTTGCCTTGGCAGCTGCTGCCTGGCACTGGCTGCTCCAGGTAAGTTTATCATTAACTAGGATCCCCAAGTCCTTCTCCCTGTCAGATTTACCCAGTGGTTTCCCATTCAGTGTGTAATGGTGATATTGATTCCTTCTTCCCATGTGTATAACCTTACATTTATCATTGTTAAACCTCATCTGCCACCTTTCAGCCCAAGTTTCCAACTTATCCAGATCCATCTGTAGCAGAATACTATCTTCTCTTGTATTAACTGCTTTACATAGTTTTGTATCATCTGCAAATATCGATATTTTACTGTGTAAACCTTCTACCAGATCATTAATGAATATGTTGAAGAGAACAGGTCCCAATACTGACCCCTGCGGTACCCCACTGCTCACAGCGACCCAGTTAGAGACTATACCATTTATAACCACCCTCTGCTTTCTATCACTAAGCCAGTTACTAACCCATTTACACACATTTTCCCCCAGACCAAGCATTCTCATTTTGTGTACCAACCTCTTGTGCGGCACGGTATCAAACGCTTTGGAAAAATCGAGATATACCACGTCCAATGACTCACCGTGGTCTAGCCTATAGCTTACCTCTTCATAAAAACTGATTAGATTGGTTTGACAGGAGCGATTTGTCATAAACCCATGCTGATATGGAGTTAAACAGTTATTCTCATTGAGATAATCCAGAATAACATCCCTCAGAAACCCTTCAAATATTTTACCAACAATAGAGGTTAGACTTACTGGCCTATAATTTCCAGGTTCACTTTTAGAGCCCTTTTTGAATATTGGCACCACATTTGCTATGCGCCAGTCCTGCGGAACAGATCCTGTCGCTATAGAGTCCCTAAAAATAAGAAATAATGGTTTATCTATTACATTACTTAGTTCCCTTAGTACTCGTGGGTGTATGCCATCCGGACCCGGAGATTTATCTATTTTAATCTTATTTAGCCGATTTCGCACCTCTTCTTGGGTTAGATTGGTGACCCTTAATATAGGGTTTTCATTGTTTCTTGGGATTTCACCTAGCATTTCATTTTCCACCGTGAATACCGTGGAGAAGAAGGTGTTTAATATGTTAGCTTTTTCCTCGTCATCTACAACCATTCTTTCCTCACTATTTTTTAAGGGGCCTACATTTTCAGTTTTTATTCTTTTACTATTGATATAGTTGAAGAACAGTTTGGGATTAGTTTTACTCTCCTTAGCAATGTGCTTCTCTGTTTCCTTTTTGGCAGCTTTAATTAGTTTTTTAGATAAAGTATTTTTCTCCCTATGGTTTTTTAGAGCTTCAACGGTGCCATCCTGCTTTAGTAGTGCAAATGCTTTCTTTTTACTGTTAATTGCCTGTCTTACTTCTTTGTTTAGCCACATTGGGTTTTTCCTATTTCTAGTCCTTTTATTCCCACAAGGTATAAACCGCTTACACTGCCTATTTAGGATGTTCTTAAACATTTCCCATTTATTATCTGTATTCTTATTTCTGAGGATATTGTCCCAGTCTACCAGATTAAGGGCATCTCTAAGCTGGTCAAACTTTGCCTTCCTAAAGTTCAGTGTTTTTGTGACTCCCTGACAAGTCCCCCTAGTGAAAGACAGGTGAAACTGTACAATATTGTGGTCGCTATTTCCTAGATGCCCAACCACCTGCAGATTTGTTATTCTGTCAGGTCTATTAGATAGTATTAGGTCTAAAAGTGCTGCTCCTCTGGTTGGATTCTGCACCAATTGTGAAAGATAATTTTTCTTGGTTATTAGCAGAAACCTGTTGCCTTTATGGGTTTCATAGGTTTCACTTTCCCAGTTAATATCCGGGTAGTTAAAGTCCCCCATAACCAGGACCTCATTATGGGTTGCAGCTTCATCTATCTGCTTTAGAAGTAGACTTTCCATGGTTTCTGTTATATTTGGGGGTTTGTAACAGACCCCAATGAGAATTTTGTTACCATTTTTCCCTCCATGAATTTCGACCCATATGGACTCGACATCCTCATTCCCTTCGCTAATATCCTCCCTTAAAGTGGACTTTAGACAAGACTTTACATAGAGACAAACCCCTCCTCCTCTCCGATTTTTACGATCCTTTCTAAACAGACTGTAACCCTGTAAGTTAACTGCCCAGTCATAGCTTTCATCTAACCATGTCTCGGTTATTCCCACTATGTCAAAGTTACCTGTAGATATTTCTGCTTCTAGTTCTTCCATCTTGTTTGTCAGGCTTCTGGCGTTTGCGAGCATGCAGTTTAGAGGATTTTGTTTTGTTCCAATCTCCTCGCTGTGGATTGCTTTAGAAATGTTCTTACCTCCCATCTGAGTATGTTTTCCTGGGTCTTCTTTGTTCAAGTCTAATGTTTTTCTTCCCGTCCCCTCTTCTTCTAGTTTAACGCCCTCCTGATGAGTGTAGCGAGTCTTCTGGCAAATGTGTGTTTCCCAGGTTTGTTGAGGTGTAGTCCATCTCTGGCGAGGAGTCCATCGTACCAGTAATTCACATCGTGGTCCAGGAATCCGAATCCTTGTTGTCTGCACCATCGTCTTAGCCAGTTGTTTGCATCAAGGATCCTGTTCCATCTCCTGGTGCCATGCCCGTCTACTGGAAGGATAGAAGAAAAAACTACCTGTGCATCCAGTTCCTTTACTTTCTTCCCCAACTCTTCAAAGTCTTTGCAGATTGTCGGTAGGTCTTTCCTTGCCGTGTCATTGGTGCCAACATGTATCAGAAGAAATGGGTGGACGTCCTTGGAGCTGAAGAGCTTTGGTATCCTATCGGTCACATCCTTGATCATCGCACCTGGAAGGCAGCATACTTCTCTTGCAGTTATGTCCGGTCTGCAGATGGCTGCAGAGTATGCTGGGGTACCAGCATACTCAGGACAAATTGGAAAACAACTTTTAGGGTCCAATTTCTCTTGTTACCCTTGTGAAAATAAAAACTTGGGGGCTAAAAAATCTTTTTTGTGGAAAAAAAAATATTTTTTATTTTCACGGCTCTGCATTATAAACTTCTGTGAAGCACTTGGGCATTCAAAGTTCTCACCACACATCTAGATAAGTTCCTTGGGGGGTCTAGTTTCCAAAATGGGGTCACTTGTGGAGGGTTTCTACTGGTTAGGTACATCAGGGGCTCTGCAAACGCAACATAATACCCGCAGACCATTCTATCAAAGTCTGCATTCCAAAACGGGGCTCCTTCCTTCCGAGCTCTGCCGTGCGCCCAAACAGTGGTTTACCCCCACATATGGGGTACCAGCATACTCAGGACAAATTGGACAACAACTTTTGGGGTCCAATTTCTCTTGTTACCTTTGTGAAAATAAAAACTTGGGGGCTAAAAAATCTTTTTTGTGGAAAAAAAAAATATTTTTTATTTTCACGGCTCTACATTATAAACTTCTGTGAAGCACTTGGGCATTCAAGGTTCTCACCACACATCTAGATAAGTTCCATGGGGGTCTAGTTTCCAAAATGGGGTCACTTGTGGGGGATTTCTACTGTTTAGGCACATCAGGGGCTCTCCAAACGCGACATGGCGTCCGATCTCAATTCCAGCCAATTCTACATTGAAAAAGTAAAACGGCACTCTTTCTCTTCCAAGCTCTGCGGTGCGCCCAAACAGTGGTTTACCCCCGCATATTGGGTATCGACGTACTCAGGAGAAATTGCACAAGAACTTTAGTGGTCTAATTTCTCCTGTTACCCTTGTGAAAATAAAAATTTGTGGGCAAAAAGATCATTTTTGTAGAAAAAATGCAATTTTTTTTTTCACGGCTCTACGTTATAAACTTCTGTGAAGCACATGGGGGTTCAAAGTGCTCGCCACACATCGAGATAAGTTCCTTAAGGGGTCTAGTTTCCAAAATGTTGTCACTTGTGGGGGGTTTCCACTGTTTAGGCACATCAGGGGCTCTCCAAATGCGACATGGCGTCCAATCTCAATTCCAGCCAATTCTACATTGAAAAAGTAAAACGGCACTCCTTCTCTTCCAAGCTCTGCGGTGCGCCCTAACAGTGGTTTACCCCCACATATTGGGTATCAGCGTACTCAGGAGAAATTGCACAACAACTTTTGTGGTCTAATTTCTCCTGTTACCCTTGTGAAAATAAAAATTTGTGGGCAAAAAGATCATTTTTGTAGAAAAAATGCGATTTTTTTTTTTTCACGGCTCTACATTATAAACTTCTGTGAAGCACATGGGGGTTCAAAGTGCTCACCACACATCTAGATATGTTCCTTAAGGGGTCTAGTTTCCAAAATGGGGTCACTTGTGGGGGGTTTCCACTGTTAAGGCACATCAGAGGCTCTCCAAACGCGACATGGCGTCCAATCTAAATTCCAGCCAATTCTACATTGAAAAAGTAAAACGGCGCTCCTTCACTTCCAAGCTCTGCGGTGCGCCCAAACAGTGGTTTACCCTCACATATGGGGTATCGACGTATTCAGGAGAAATCGCACAACAACTTTTGTGGTCTAATTTCTCCTGTTACCCTTGTGAAAATAAGAATTTGTGGGCGAAAAGATCATTTTTGTGTAAACAAAAGCGATTTTTTATTTTCACGGCTCTACGTTATAAACTTCTGTGAAGCACTTGGGGGTTCAAAGTGCTCACCACACATCTAGATAAGTTCCGTAAGGGGTCTAGTTTCCAAAATGGTGTCACTTGTGGGGAGTTTCCACTGTTTAGGCACATCAGGGGCTCTCTAAACGTGACATGGCGTCCGATCTCAATTCCAGCCAATTCTGCATTGAAAAAGTCAAACGGCGCTCCTTCACTTCTAAGTTCTGCGGTGCGCCCAAAAAGTGGTTTACCCCCACATATGGGGTATTGGCGTATTCAGGAGAAATTGCATAACAAAATTTATGGTTACATTTCTGTTTTTACACTTGTGAAAATAAAAAAAATGGTTCTGAATTAAGATGTTTGCAAAAAAAAGTTAAATGTTCATTTTTTCCTTCCACATTGTTTCAGTTCCTGTGAAGCACGTAAAGGGTTAATAAACTTCTTGAATGTGGTTTTGAGAACCTTGAGGGGTGTAGTTTTTAGAATGTTGTCACTCTTCATTATTTTCTATCATATAGACCCCTCAAAATGACTTCAAATGTGATGTGGTCCCTAAAAAAAATGGTGTTGTAAAAATGAGAAATTGCTGGTCAACTTTTAACCCTTATAACTCCCTAACAAAAAAAAATTTTGTTTCCAAAATTGTGCTGATGTAAAGTAGACATGTGGGAAATGTTATATATTAACTATTTTTTGTGACATATCTCTCTGATTTAAGGGCATAAAAATACAAAGTTTGAAAATTGCAAAATTTTAAAAATTTTCGCCATATTTCCGTTTTTTTCATAAATAATCGCAAGTAATATCGAAGAAATGTTACCACTAACATGAAGTACAATATGTCTCGAAGAAACAGTCTCAGAATCAGCGGGATCCGTTGAAGCGTTCCAGAGTTATAACCTCATAAAGTGACAGTGGTCAGAATTGCAAAAATTGGCCTGGTCATTAAGTACCAAATTGGCTCTGTCACTAAGGGGTTAATATTTCATTGTTATGAAGTGTTTTTTGTTTGTTTTTTAATCCTAGCATTTTTACTAGTAAAAGTCACTCCTTTCAACAGGTAAAAGATAATTGATTGGATTAGTCACTCTGGAGCACCTGATTGTAACTGGAATTTATATACAAGGTCAATTGGATATTTACAGTGGGTACGGAGCATATTCAGACCCCTTTACATTTTTCACTCTTTGTTTCATTGCAGCTGCAGTGCCCCCGAGTCCTGGTTCAGTAATGTTATTCTTCCACCAGGGGGAGTGATGTTACGTCTGAAGGCAATGAAGGAGATCTTCTGTCCAGGTATCAAAACCTCTACACACACTTCACACTCCAGTCCACCAGGGGGAGCCATGCTTTTATCTATTAGTGCACTCCTCACACTTGGGTAAAACTGGTGGGTTGGGGAGGAAGTGAGGCAGAAAGGGACAGAAGCTGACTGGAGGGAGAAGGAGATAGTCAGTGGGTCCTGACCGAGTTGGCAGAGGCTGGCTGGGGTGGGTTCCAGCCAGCTCCAGACTGCGGCCTACGGAAAGAAGGTACATGGAGCTGCGCCTGCCCCACGTGCGGCAGCATCCTAAGAAAGGACACGAAAGGAATTGTGTTGCAGTGAGTGAGCAACGAAGTCATAGCAACAGGAGTGAAACATCAGAGGGAGACCAGCTAGAAGCAAGCTGCCTCTTTCTGAAGCGCAGGACCGGTAGCCAGAACACCGAGGGAGTAAAGAACTCTATGCCGTTACTTCAGAGACTGGCAGGACAGTTAATTCCGCGTTAGCTGCCTGACCATTTACCCAGGAGGCAAGGTGGCAACTTGTGGGGGCCGGGGCATCACTAGGGTCCCTATAAAAAGCCTCAGGCCACCCGTCATATGGGTTTGTCCTATCCATCAGGGGGACAGAGAGAAGAGACTTAACATCTACAATAGTTGTGAGGACCTCACCGAGTTGCTGAGCAGGGAGGTACTACAACGCCCAGGCGCTAGAGGAAGGCTATTGAATTCCACCTGGATAAGGGGACTCTGGATTTGCCATCAGACCGGCCGGACTCTGCCTACCCTGTGGTACCTACCCTGGACTGTGGATGCTGAAGCCTTCAGTAAAGGTAAAGAGACTGCAACCTTGTGTCCTCGTTATTCACTGCGCCTTACATCATCCACCATCCACCATCTACACTCTTGGAAGCCCTCGGGACATACTTCACCTGTGGGAAGGTATACCATCTAGCTGCCATAACATCACCCCAGCGGACCCCTAAGCAGTGTCGGTCACCCTGACCAAATACCACAGGTGGCGTCACGAACATTATCCCTTTAAAGACCTTTCCCCCATTTCATCAACGGACCTCCTGAGGGCCACGGACCGGGTCAGCCATAGTGACATCCCCATTGAGAACAGAAGGGCCCGGATCCGAGTACCCCACAGCCCTTGGGGGCGCTCCACAGCCATTTGGTAAATTCAAAAAGTTCATTTTTTTCTCGTTAAGGTACACTCTGCACCCCATCTTGACTGAAAAAAACAGAAATGTAGAAATGTTTGCAAATTTAATTAAAAAAGAAAACTGAAATATCACACGGTCATAAGTATTCATACCCTTTGCTCAGACACTCATATTTAAGTCACATGCTGTCGATTTCCTTGTGCTCCTCCTTGAGATGATTTTACTCCTTCATTGGAATCCAGCTGTGTTTAATTAAAGGGAACCTGTCACCCCGAAAATCGCGGGTGAGGTAAGCCCACCGGCATCAGGGGCTTATCTGCAGCATTCTGTAATGCTGTAGATAAGCCCCCGATGTTACCTGAAAAAGGAGAAAAAGACGTTATATTATACTCACCCAGGGGCGGTCCCGCTGCTGGTCAGGTCGGATGGGCGTCTCTGGTCCGCTCCGGCGCCTCCCATCTTCATTACAAGACGTCCTCTTCTGATCTTCAGCCACGGCTCCGGCGCAGGTGTACTTTGCTCTGCCCTATGTTCTAAAGAACATCTCTAGAATCCGCCCTTTTCTCACCATGGAAACAACAAAAACCCTCACTGTCGCCCTGATTCACTCCAGTCTGGACTACTGCAATGCTCTATTAATTGGCCTCCCCCTCACGCGACTTTCCCCTCTCCAGTCCATCCTTAATGCAGCAGCCAGGGTTGTCCATCTGGCTAATCGTTACTCGGACGCGTCCGCTCTTCGCCAGTCATTACACTGGCTGTCCATTCATTACAGGATACAATTCAAAGTTCTCACCCACAAAGCTCTCCACAGTGTGGCACCCCCTTACATCTCCTCCCTCATTTCTGTCTATCGGCCTAACTGACCGCTGCGCTCTGCAAATGACTTTCGACTAACCTCTGCGCTAATCTGTACCTCCCACTCCCGACTCCAAGACTTCTCCCGTGCTGCACCAATCCTCTGGAGTGCTCTACCCCAAGATATTAGGACCATCCACAATTTGCAAAGTTTTAGGCGCTCGCTCAAAACACATTTGTTTAGAGCGGCCTACCACGGTCACTAATCAAACTAATTTTATGTTTGTGTATGTGTGTAGCCCATTCACTATCCCCATCTATCCCCCACCCTCTGAAGATGGCTGGACCATCATTGTAAGTACATCATTGTAAATACACACCTGTGCTTTGTATCTCCCCCACCTCATTGTAGATTGTAAGCTCTCACGAGCAGGGTCATCTTATTTCGCTTTAATTATTGTATTGTTAACGTTGTTACTTATGTCTGTTGTGTTTGATACTGTTAAACTGTAAAGCGCTGCGGAATATGTTGGCGCTACATAAATAAAGATTATTATTATTATTATTATACGATAGATAGATATAATAGATAGATGATAGATAGATATAATAGATAGATCATAGATAGATAGATAATAGGTAGATAATAGATATATCTATAGATAGATAGTACCAAGCCCGATGTTTAGTAATAAACATAATAAAATGGCACATAAAGAGTTAGGCCGGGATCACACATGTGAGAAACTCAGACGAGTCTTGTATCTTAATACCCGGAACTGCCCCCGGCACTCGGGAGCGGAGCCGGCAGTGCCGGGTATTGAGGTGTGAGACTCTTGCGAGTTTCCTGCAAGTGTGATCCTGGCCTTAAATGCAATATCTGTTTAATTTAAAAGAAAGTTAAAAAGAAAATGGCTTGGGCTCCCGGACAATTTTCTGTGCCAGAGAGAGCCCGCGACTGGGGGACCGATGTTTGTAGCCTGGAAAGGGGTTAATACCCATGGAGCTTCCCAGGCTATGAATATCAGCCCACAGCTGTATACTTACCCTTACCCTTAGGCCGGCCTCACACTCAGCGTATAAAAATATGGTCCGTTATTTACAACCGTAATACGCAGAAAAGTCCCCAAAATAGTGATCCGTATGTCATTCGTAGGCAGGGTGTGTCAGCATATTTTGCGCATGGCATCCTCCGTATGGCATCTGTACTGCGAGATTTTCTCGCAGGCTTGCAAAACCGACATACGAACATACAATGGATCCATGGGCTCAAATAATCGTAAAAACATATATACTGTCTCTCTCTCTCTATATATATATATATATGTCAGTGAGACATATATATATATATATATATATATATATATATATGTATATATATATATATATATATATATATATATATATATATATATATATCATACAGCGCTACATAGCTTAAAAGCCGGTAATTCAATTGCCGGCTTTTCCTATCTGCTTCTCAAACCTGACATGATATGAGACATGGTTTACATACAGTAAACCATCTCATGACCCTTTTTTTTGCATATTCCACACTACTAATGTTAGTAGTGTGTATGTGCAAAATTTGGGTGCTCTAGCTATTAAATTAAAGGGTTAAATCGGGGAAAAAATTGGCGTGGGCTCTCGCGCAATTTTATCTGCCAGAGTAGTAAAGCCAGTGACTGAGGGCAGATATTAATAGCCTGGAGAGGGTCCACGGTTATTGGCCCCCCCCCCCGGCTAAAAACATCTGCCCTCAGCCACCCCAGAAGATGCGCCTATTCTGGCACTTGGCCACTCTCTTCCCACTCCCGTGTAGCGGTGGGATATGGGGTAATAAAGGGTTAATGTCACCTTGCTATTGTAAGGTGACATTAAGCCAGATTAATAATGGAGAGGCGTCAATTATGACACCTATCCATTATTAATCCAATAGTATGAAATGGTTACTAAAACACACACACATTATTACAAAATATTTTAATGAAATAAAGACACAGGTTGTTGTAATATTTTATTATACTGGTAATCCACTTGAAGACCCTTGTCACCTGTAACAAATGTAAAAGAAACAAACATCAATATTCCATACTTTCCGATGATCAGTCTCGTCCCACGCTGTAAATCCATCTGAAAGGGTTAACTAATTTTACAAGCAGAAGCCTGCTAATGTAGCCGCCCCTGCCTGTAAAACCCTGGCGAATGAATGGAATGTAGGTGAATGACCTGTAGTTACCTCGAGTTGTGGTGATGCGCCCTCTGCTGGATGTCCTCATATGAACTTGAGCCTGGGAAAATATTCTGAAAAGTGTTTCCCATCCAGAGCTCCAATACAGTGGGGAAACAGGCACGTGTCCCGAAATCGTTGGGCTATACGCAACCAGTGCGCTATTTTAGGCTCAGGCATGACCTCTTGATGTAGTCTTGTCCAGATTTCCACGCATGTATCCTGCACAATGCCTGAGATTGTTGATTTGCCAAGAAAAAAATTCTAAATGCAGTGCCGCATATGAAAAGCCAGTGGAAAGGAATCTAAAATTAAACATAATGAGACAAAAAAAAATCAAAATTGGACCACATAACTGTAATCTTGTGAAAAAGTAAGATTACATAACTAAGAAGCCATGTGTTATAAAAATTTGAGTACATGCGATGGCTTTAATGTTTTTTACACTACCATATATTATAAAAGCGCAAATGATGTTTAAGCAACATAAAAAAGTAAGGGCATTGAAACAAAAAGTGTTAAGGCCATGAAAGAAACAAGCCTGTTTTAAACATAGAGGATGAATACATACCGTAACGTAAGGATAAGGCGCTCCTCCACAGAAATAGATTTGTGCATCCTGGTGTCCTTCTTGGTGATCCCTGGGCGCAAAATCTCCAACAAAATGTCAAACGTTTGAATCCTCATCCGGCAGTATTGGACGAACTTGTCCAGATGTGTCCTCAGAGCTGCACACAGACGGTTGAAATGGCCTTTATTGATCCGTTGCTTCAAAAGTGGATGTACCCACATCCGTCTCCGCCTCCTTGGATCCACAATCACTGGGTATGGCTCCCCAAAACCTTGTGACAAGACCCAGTTGTAAAGCACACGCTCTGTAGTGTTAAAAGTAGGTAGGTCTGACATGTTGCTCAGAAAGAAATACACCAACACAAGCATAGATTGGTGGCTGCCACCTGTTTTAGGGCCAATAAATAGTGTTCCTGATGATGATTTAAATTACTTTCAGGTCTAAAAACCGTTATATGTCCATTTTGCAAGCCGGCGAGAAAATTTCGCCATACGGAAGTCACACGGATGTCACACGGATAGTTTGATGCAAGGAAATCGCATCCTCGTATTGCACATGGATGACTGTTTATCAAACATTTGTGCGATTCTCGTCCGTGTAAAATGGACCGATTTTTTTTTTTTATACGTTGAGTGTGACTCCGGCCTAACATTGTCTATTGACAGTGTGCTGCTTATTACAGGAGGGAGAAAAGTTGGACTAGCAAGCATGTGCCAGCTAGCCACAACAATGATAATGTCGTAGTGATAAAACTTTCAGTGTAAGCAAACAATAGCACACAGCCTGATAAGTGGCACACCGATGAATTCAGTGTTTTAACCCCTACCTCATGCTATCCTCAGATTACATGGCAAAAACCTGCTAGATTCCCTTTATTTCCCCAGTGATTTACAGACAATATCATTGCTGTCCTCATTGGGGCTCACCATTTAAACTCCCTACCAGTATGTCTTTGCGGAGAACATACAAACCCCTCGTAGATGCTGCCCTTGGTATGATTTGCCCATGGTGACAAATACTGAGATATAGAAGATAATGAAAAGGAGCATTTACTTTTGACAGCTCTGTATATGGCAGATGGTAGGAGAAGGCCATTCACAGATTTTGCTTTAATATTTAAAAGCTTTAAGGTAACAATGGCAAAGTGTGTCATTGCTCCTTCCTAGAGGCCTGGCTATGTACTGTGACAGGTAATTCCCTATGGTAACAAAGATTTTAGGTTGACTAAAAATAGAATGAATAAATTAGGTATTAGGCACACTGCCAAATTAAGGCATAGTAAAGCTGAGAACACCCCAGAAGTGCATTTTGGCCAAACTGCTCCCCTGGGATTGTCAGAAAAAAAATGTGGTTTGCTTAATTAGAAATAGTTTTCCAACGAAAATGTATTTGGAATATAATGCTGTACGAAAGGACCATACTGTGGCAAACAGAGTGACTATATCTTCATGGAATGTGGCTGTAGCAACTTTATGTGCTGCCATGTAGGCCACATTCACAAGTTCAGTATTTGGTCAGTATTATACACCAGGGATTCAAGCTTTAGGAGGCTAATTTGCATATTCCAGGTGCCTTCTGGGAGAAGCGAAGTCTCCCTAAGCTAGAAGATCGTTGGGTACAGCCGGGACCAGCTGCTTCGAAAGCATCACCAAACCAGGGATTCAAGCTTTAGGAGGCTAATTTGCATATTCCAGGTGCCTTCTGGGAGAAGCGAAGTCTCCCTAAGCTAGAAGATCGTTGGGTACAGCCGGGACCAGCTGCTTCGAAAGCATCACCAAACCAGGGATTCAAGCTTTAGGAGGCTAATTTGCATATTCCAGGTGCCTTCTGGGAGAAGCGAAGTCTCCCTAAGCTAGAAGATCGTTGGGTACAGCCGGGACCAGCTGCTTCGAAAGCATCACCAAACCAGGGATTCAAGCTTTAGGAGGCTAATTTGCATATTCCAGGTGCCTTCTGGGAGAAGCGAAGTCTCCCTAAGCTAGAAGATCGTTGGGTACAGCCGGGACCAGCTGCTTCGAAAGCATCACCAAACCGCGCGCCGTAAGGACTGTAGGACATTATTGCAAGAGAGCTTGGCTGAGTAGATTACACAAGAAGGAAAACACACAGCAAGTCAGCAGGATCTAGGAGCAACATGGCAGATGTGACAACCTACATGGTGAGCTGCAGCATGTGCTACATGTTCACAGATCGACCAGAAGAAGAATCCAATTTCACCTGTCAGAAGTGTAGACTAGTGGCCCTTTTAGAAGAAAAGGTGCGGGGTCTGGAAGAAAGAATAGCAACTTTGAAACTCATCAAAGAGAATGAAGACTTTCTAGACAGAACAGAAGCATCTCTACTGGTCACAGAAGGTGAAAAAAGTGTCAGAGAACCTCCAAAAGCAGATGAGTGGAAGCATGTGACCAAAAGAAGCAAGAAGACCATGGAGAAATCACCAACCATACAACTGAAGAACCGATATCAAATCTTTGTAGAGGATGAAGATGGCACACCTAAGAATGAAGCAATACCAGCAAGCAAAAAAGAAAAGGGCACACAGCAACAAGTGACAGCAAAAAGTACAGCCAAGAAGCAACGAAGAGTGGTGGTGGTGGGAGACTCACTACTGAGAGGCACAGAAGCAGCCATCTGCAGACCGGACATAACTGCAAGAGAAGTATGCTGCCTTCCAGGTGCGATGATCAAGGATGTGACCGATAGGATACCAAAGCTCTTCAGCTCCAAGGACGTCCACCCATTTCTTCTGATACATGTTGGCACCAATGACACGGCAAGGAAGGACCTACCGACAATCTGCAAGGACTTTGAAGAGCTGGGGAAGAAAGTAAAGGAACTGGATGCACAGGTAGTTTTTTCTTCTATCCTTCCAGTAGACGGGCATGGCACCAGGAGATGGAACAGGATCCTTGATGCAAACAACTGGCTAAGACGATGGTGCAGACAACAAGGATTTGGATTCCTGGACCACGGTGTGAATTACTGGTATGATGGACTCCTCGCCAGAGACGGACTACACCTCAACAAACCTGGGAAACACACATTCGCCAGAAGACTCGCTACACTCATCAGGAGGGCGTTAAACTAGAAGAAGAGGGGACGGGAAGAAAAACATTAGACTCGAACAAAGACGACCCAGGAAAACATACTCAGAAGGGAAGTAAGAACATTTCTAAAACAATCCACAGTGAGGAGATTGGAACAAAACAAAATCCTCTAAACTGCATGCTCGCAAACGCCAGAAGCCTGACAAACAAGATGGAAGAACTAGAAGCAGAAATATCTACAGGTAACTTTGACATAGTGGGAATAACCGAGACATGGTTAGATGAAAGCTATGACTGGGCAGTTAACTTACAGGGTTACAGTCTGTTTAGAAAGGATCGTAAAAATCGGAGAGGAGGAGGGGTTTGTCTCTATGTAAAGTCTTGTCTAAAGTCCACTTTAAGGGAGGATATTAGCGAAGGGAATGAGGATGTCGAGTCCATATGGGTTGAAATTCATGGAGGGAAAAATGGTAACAAAATTCTCATTGGGGTCTGTTACAAACCCCCAAATATAACAGAAACCATGGAAAGTCTACTTCTAAAGCAGATAGATGAAGCTGCAACCCATAATGAGGTCCTGGTTATGGGGGACTTTAACTACCCGGATATTAACTGGGAAACAGAAACCTGTGAAACCCATAAAGGCAACAGGTTTCTGCTAATAACCAAGAAAAATTATCTTTCACAATTGGTGCAGAATCCAACCAGAGGAGCAGCACTTTTAGACCTAATACTATCTAATAGACCTGACAGAATAACAAATCTGCAGGTGGTTGGGCATTTAGGAAATAGCGACCACAATATTGTGCAGTTTCACCTGTCTTTCACTAGGGGGACTTGTCAGGGAGTCACAAAAACATTGAACTTTAGGAAGGCAAAGTTTGACCAGCTTAGAGATGCCCTTAATCTGGTAGACTGGGACAATATCCTCAGAAATAAGAATACAGATAATAAATGGGAAATGTTTAAGAACATCCTAAATAGGCAGTGTAAGCGGTTTATACCTTGTGGGAATAAAAGGACTAGAAATAGGAAAAACCCAATGTGGCTAAACAAAGAAGTAAGACAGGCAATTAACAGTAAAAAGAAAGCATTTGCACTACTAAAGCAGGATGGCACCATTGAAGCTCTAAAAAACTATAGGGAGAAAAATACTTTATCTAAAAAACTAATTAAAGCTGCCAAAAAGGAAACAGAGAAGCACATTGCTAAGGAGAGTAAAACTAATCCCAAACTGTTCTTCAACTATATCAATAGTAAAAGAATAAAAACTGAAAATGTAGGCCCCTTAAAAAATAGTGAGGAAAGAATGGTTGTAGATGACGAGGAAAAAGCTAACATATTAAACACCTTCTTCTCCACGGTATTCACGGTGGAAAATGAAATGCTAGGTGAAATCCCAAGAAACAATGAAAACCCTATATTAAGAGTCACCAATCTAACCCAAGAAGAGGTGCGAAACCGGCTAAATAAGATTAAAATAGATAAATCTCCGGGTCCGGATGGCATACACCCACGAGTACTAAGAGAACTAAGTAATGTAATAGATAAACCATTATTTCTTATTTTTAGTGACTCTATAGCGACAGGGTCTGTTCCGCAGGACTGGCGCATAGCAAATGTGGTGCCAATATTCAAAAAGGGCTCTAAAAGTGAACCTGGAAATTATAGGCCAGTAAGTCTAACCTCTATTGTTGGTAAAATATTTGAAGGGTTTCTGAGGGATGTTATTCTGGATTATCTCAATGAGAATAACTGTTTAACTCCATATCAGCATGGGTTTATGAGAAATCGCTCCTGTCAAACCAATCTAATCAGTTTTTATGAAGAGGTAAGCTATAGGCTGGACCACGGTGAGTCATTGGACGTGGTATATCTCGATTTTTCCAAAGCGTTTGATACCGTGCCGCACAAGAGGTTGGTACACAAAATGAGAATGCTTGGTCTGGGGGAAAATGTGTGTAAATGGGTTAGTAACTGGCTTAGTGATAGAAAGCAGAGGGTGGTTATAAATGGTATAGTCTCTAACTGGGTCGCTGTGACCAGTGGGGTACCGCAGGGGTCGGTATTGGGACCTGTTCTCTTCAACATATTCATTAATGATCTGGTAGAAGGTTTACACAGTAAAATATCGATATTTGCAGATGATACAAAACTATGTAAAGCAGTTAATACAAGAGAAGATAGTATTCTGCTACAGATGGATCTGGATAAGTTGGAAACTTGGGCTGAAAGGTGGCAGATGAGGTTTAACAATGATAAATGTAAGGTTATACACATGGGAAGAGGGAATCAATATCACCATTACACACTGAACGGGAAACCACTGGGTAAATCTGACAGGGAGAAGGACTTGGGGATCCTAGTTAATGATAAACTTACCTGGAGCAGCCAGTGCCAGGCAGCAGCTGCCAAGGCAAACAGGATCATGGGGTGCATTAAAAGAGGTCTGGATACACATGATGAGAGCATTATACTGCCTCTGTACAAATCCCTAGTTAGACCGCACATGGAGTACTGTGTCCAGTTTTGGGCACCGGTCCTCAGGAAGGATATAATGGAACTAGAGAGAGTACAAAGGAGGGCAACAAAATTAATAAAGGGGATGGGAGAACTACAATACCCAGATAGATTAGCGAAATTAGGATTATTTAGTCTAGAAAAAAGACGACTGAGGGGCGATCTAATAACCATGTATAAGTATATAAGGGGACAATACAAATATCTCGCTGAGGATCTGTTTATACCAAGGAAGGTGACGGGCACAAGGGGGCATTCTTTGCGTCTGGAGGAGAGAAGGTTTTTCCACCAACATAGAAGAGGATTCTTTACTGTTAGGGCAGTGAGAATCTGGAATTGCTTGCCTGAGGAGGTGGTGATGGCGAACTCAGTCGAGGGGTTCAAGAGAGGCCTGGATGTCTTCCTGGAGCAGAACAATATTGTATCATACAATTATTAGGTTCTGTAGAAGGACGTAGATCTGGGTATTTATTATGATGGAATATAGGCTGAACTGGATGGACAAATGTCTTTTTTCGGCCTTACTAACTATGTTACTATGTTACTATGTATTTGTGAGGCAAAAATCAGCAGTTGAACAATCAGTGTAAGGCTGTGTGCACATGTTGCTGATTTTTCGCAGTTTTTTCGTGTTTTTTCACGATAAAAACGCTATAAAACCGCAAAAAAAAAAGCATACATTAAGCATCCCATCATTTAGAATGAATTCCGCAATTTTTGTGCACATGATGCGTTTTTTTCTGCGGATTTCCCACTTTATAATGCATTAGGAAATGTCCGGAAAAATCAGCAAAAAAAACGCACCAAAAATGCGCAAAAACGCACAAAAAACACATGCACGAACACAATTTTTGCATTTTTCACCCACCCATGGTTTTGGCTTACAAATTCTGATATAAAATACTGACCAAATATTGAACGTGGCATGGTTAAAAGAAACTAGCTATTGAACCCGTTCTACGCCCGGGTGGCGAGCATTTATATTGGTATATTGTCTCCATCCTGGTATGTGCTGCTCCATCCTGCGTCCCCATCCTGTCATGCGCTGCTCCATCCTGCGTCCCCATCCTGTCATGCGCTGCTCCCATCCTGCGTCCCCATCCTGTGATGCGCTGCTCCCATCCTGCGTCCCCATCCTGTGATGCGCTGCTCCCATCCTGTGATGCGCTGCTCCCATCCTGCGTCCCCATCCTGTCATGTGCTGCTCCATCCTGCGTCCCCATCCTGTCATGCGCTGCTCCATCATGCGTCCCCATCCTGTCATGCGCTGCTCCATCCTGCGTCCCCATCCTTATGTGCTGCTGCATCCTGCGTCCCCATCCTTATGTGCTGCTCCATCCTGCGTCCCCATCCTTATGTGCTGCTCCATCCTGCGTCCCCATCCTTATGTGCTGCTCCATCCTGCGTCCCCATCCTTATGTGCTGCTCCATCCTGCGTCCCCATACTGTTATGTGCTGCTCCATCCTGCGTCCCCATCCTTATGTGCTGCTGCATCCTGCGTCCCCATCCTTATGTGCTGCTCCATCCTGCGTCCCCATCCTTATGTGCTGCTGCATCCTGCGTCCCCATCCTTATGTGCTGCTCCATCCTGCGTCCCCATCCTTATGTGCTGCTCCATCCTGCGTCCCCATCCTTATGTGCTGCTCCATCCTGCGTCCCCATCCTTATGTGCTGCTCCATCCTGCGTCCCCATACTGTTATGTGCTGCTCCATCCTGCGTCCCCATCCTTATGTGCTGCTCCATCCTGCGTCCCCATACTGTTATGTGCTGCTCCATCCTGCGTCCCCATCCTTATGTGCTGCTCCATCCTGCGTCCCCATACTGTTATGTGCTGCTCCATCCTGCATCCCCATCCTTATGTGCTGCTCCATCCTGCGTCCCCATACTGTTATGTGCTGCTCCATCCTGCGTCCCCATCCTTATGTGCTGCTCCATCCTACGTCCCCATCCTTATGTGCTGCTCCATCCTGCGTCCCCATCCTTATGTGCTGCTCCATCCTGCGTCCCCATATACTGTTATGTGCTGCTCCATCCTGCGTCCCCATCCTTATGTGCTGCTCCATCCTGCGTCCCCATACTGTTATGTGCTGCTCCATCCTGCGTCCCCATCCTTATGTGCTGCTCCATCCTGCGTCCCCATCCTTATGTGCTGCTCCATCCTGCGTCCCCATCCTTATGTGCTGCTCCATCCTACGTCCCCATCCTTATGTGCTGCTCCATCCTGCGTCCCCATACTGTCTCTGACCCGCTCGGCGCCGAGTGCTGGGGGGCCTGAGCAGGCGGGGACACCGGCGCGCTGTGGTGGTCAGGTGCCGGTATCGCCGCCAGCTCAGGCCCCCCCAGCACTTACTATACTCACCTGTCCGGCGTTCCATCGCTGAGCGCCGCCATCTTCCCGGTCTCCTGGCTGTGACTGTTCAGAGGGCGGCGCCGGCGCGCATTAAGCGCGTCACCACGCCCTCTGAACTGAAGGTCACAGACCGAAGACCGGGAAGATGGCGCCGCTCAGCGATGGAACGGGGACAGGTGAATATAGGCCGATACTCACCCTCCTGGCGGTCCCTGCTTCTGCGGTGGAGATCGCGGTGTGCGTTCAGTGTGAACGCACACCGCGATCTCCCGGGAGCGTCGCTCTGTGAGGCCCAGACTGCGCCGGCGCTTGCGCTTGCGCAGTCTATAGAGGCTTCGGACAGAGTGACGCTCCCAGCGTTATATTATAGATGTGGTAACAGCACCGGACTCATCTCACTGAACAGTATTTGTCACGACTCTGTCGGATATTCCAGGACCAGGGGCTACTTCCCTGTCCCTAACACTGTCCCATGCCTTGTTCCCCAGATTACTTCTGATGCTGAAGACGCCAAGGCCACATATCTTGCCTTAGCTCCTAAATTCACCCTCAGTCTGTACCCTTCCCCCACCCAGGGAAGAGGGGGTAGCAGTGTACTATCTACTATATATTTCTCTAAGGGTCACTTCCATCTGTCTGTCTTTTTGTCTGTCTTTCTGTCTGTCACAGATATTAATTGGTCGCGGCCTCTGTCTGTCATGGAAATCCAAGTCGCTGATTGGTCGCGGCAAAACAGCCATGACCAATCAGCAATGGGCACAGTCCGGCGGAAAAATGGCCGTTCCTTCCTCCCCGCAGTCAGTGCCCGCTCCGTACTCCCCTCCAGTCAGCGCTCACACAGGGTTAATGGCAGCTTTGACCGCGGTGTAACACACTCGGTTAACACTGCTATTAACCCCGTGTGACCAACTTTTTACTATTCATGCTGCCTATGCAGCATAAATAGTAAAAAGATCTAATATTAAAAATAATAAAAAAAATAAATAATAGTTACATACTCACCCTCCATTGGCCCCCCAGATCTAAGAGGTTACCGACGCTCCTCGCGATGCTCCGGTGACCGCTCCATGCATTGCGGTCTCGCGAGATGATGACGTACGGTCTCGCGAGACTGCTACGTCATCATCTCGCGAGACCGCAATGCACTCTTCAGACTAGAGCACGTGAGGAGCATCGGTAACTGCTTCGATCCGGGGGCCAACGGAGGGTGAGTATATAACTATTTTTTATTTTAATTATTTTTTTAACAGGGATATAGTGCATACTACGTGACTGGCCAATATACTACGTGACTGGGCAGTATACTACGTGACTGGGCAGTATACTACGTGACTGGGCAGTATACTACGTGGCTCTGTGCTGTATACTACATAACTGGGCAATATACCATGTGGCTGGGCAATATACTATGTGGCTGGGCAATATACTACGTGGCTGAGCAATATTCTACGTGGCTGGTCAATATACTGCATGACTGGGCAATATACTACATGGCTGGGCAATATACTACGTGGCTGGGCAATATACTACGTGGGCTGTGCAATATACTACGTGGACATGCATATTCTAGAATACCCGATGCGTTAGAATCGGGCCACCATCTAGTCTACTATATAATTGTCTAAGGGTCACTTCTGTCTTTCTGTATGTCCTTCTGTCTGTCTGTCTTTCTTTCTTTCTTTCTGTCACGGAAATCCCAAGTCGCTGATTGGTCACGGCAAAACGGCTACGACCAATCAGCGATGGGCACAGTCCGGCAGCAAAATGGCTGCTTCCTACTCCCCTGCAGTCAGTGCCCCCTCCATACTCCCCTCCAGTCAGGTCTCACACAGGATCAATTGCAGCATTAACGGACCGCGTTATGCCGTGGTGTAACGCAGTCCGTTAACGTTGCTATTAACCCTGTAAGTGTGACCAACTTTTTACTATTGATGCTGCCTATGCAGCATCAATAGTAAAAAGGTCTAATGTTAAAAATAATAAAATTAATTAAAAAAAATCATTATATACTCACCCTCCGGCGCCTTTCCCTCTTCTCACGACGCTCCGGTGACTGGTCCATGCTTTGCGGTCTCTCGAGATGATGCCGTAGAGTCTCGCTAGACCGCTACGACATCATCTCGCGAGACCGCAATGCACTCTTGGAACCGGAGCGTCACAAGGAGCATCGGTAAATGCCTGGGCTGGATCTGGGGGCCAACGGAAGGTGAGTATATAACTATTTTTTATTTTAATTCTTTCTTAAACAGGGATATGGTGTCCACATTGCTATATACTACGTGGGCTGTGTTAGATACTGCATGGGCTGAGCAATATACTATCTGGCTGGGCAATATACTATGTGGCTGGGCAATATACTACGTGTCTGTGCTATATACTACGTGGCACCTGGCCGCGAACAATCAGCGACAGGCGCAGTCCGGCCGCAAATTGGCATGGAATTTGAACCACGCTTCGCTAATTGGTCGCTGCCGGTCGGCCGAATCCTGTGTATAAATTGCATTATTCTGAAAACTTCATAAATAAACTACATACATATTCTAGAATACCCGTTGCATTAGAATCGGGCCACCATCTAGTAGTACAATAACCAGACTAACAAGGTAATACAAACAGGGATAAAGGAAAATACCAATCATACCAATATAGTCCCACAAACAACAAAGGTAAACATCAGGGAGTGGAGGATGGGGAAAAACCAAAGTAGGGAAAGAAGGAGATTAGCACTCCCCCAAAACATTGCAACAGTCTCAGATAAATCCGCCAAAGACCTTCTCAAACAAATACAACAAACCAGGATCTCCTAACCATGCAGCATGAAGTTAGCTCTGCCATTGTTTGCTTGCCAAGGCCCAGATTATATAGGAGATGGGAGTGGCTAACAGTGAACAGCTGAAAGTCTTAATGCAGGAAAGCTTCCAGGAGCTCTCAACTGTGCAGATTAACCCCTGAACTTCTCGAAGAAATTTTCACCATTTAATATGAAGGTGAAGTGCTCCTAACCAGGGCAGGAGTAAGAGAGATCAGACGCTGCGGTCTCCTGGCTCCTCTATGTCGTGGTAGACCCATGACAGTATTCTACTCCAAGTAGAATGGGTTAATGCATCTATATGCTGCGTTCATATTACATATTTTTAGTTGTTTTATATGCAGAAAGGGAATGCACATATAAGGGGATATTTTTGTTAAGGAAGCAAAATATATATGCCGTACAAATTAATTTAGTCCTGTAGTTGCAAATGTTATTATTACATACAGTACTTCCATTGCTCTTGTGACTGTCATTTCAATTTACAATCTACCCCCCTCTGATAATTTAATATCCATCACTATAGAAGAATTAGAATAGTAATTGCAGTATTAGAAATACTTAGTTCCTTCATTAGATTTTTTCATTTCAAAATTAATCAAATTTGTAGTACACTTTTGGCTGGCTGCACTATGATATATGATATGCATAGTTACAGACAAATACACAATTAAACCTGATATTGAGTAACATAATCATGAAATACATATTATTACATTACAGATTTTTTTTAAAGATTTTTATGTATATGATCCCCTGGGTGCCCTCAAAGGGTTATTTTGCTTCAATCACTTTCCTACTTTTCATGATTCATTTCACCAAGTAATTAAACTCTACATCATATTCATGGCTTCAGCATCTCTCTGCATGGTTTCATTGTCATTTCCACATCATAATCTATTACCTTTAACATACCATCAGTCACAGTCTTTCTACATTCCTTCTTATTTTCTTCTGTAATAGCTACTGGTATGGAAATAAAAAAGTTGATCTGTATGTCTTTACTATACATTCATTATAGATGTTTGTGAATGTCACATTTGAGGCAGGTTTTTGCTACAAGCATGGAGGAGCAATCCATGTAAAATAGTTACTATATTTTTTCTAGTAAAGGTCTAAGTTGATATTCTCTCTATGGTACCATGTATTGAGACCAGTGATATAACACAACTGTGATATGGCTATCATAAAAAATCCCATCCTGTTGTATTTTTAGACACAGGTCACAAATCACATATGACTTTTCTGCCAATAGAATTGAATATATGTAGCATGCAACAACTCACATATTTCATATTGACAATTTAATTATTTGTATACATGCAAATCGCACCTCCAAAAAGGCATTGTGAAGAATGGCACCAGAGACATTACACAGAATCCCACCGCTGCCACCACATGTGATGAACCCACACCTCGCCACCCCACCTGACATCACTATTACGTCAAACAGATCACATAATGCTGTCTCCCCACTTTCATCAACATGATGTTCCTCACCTCCTGGGACATATAAGATCAGCTTGTACACACAGGCCCAGGGAGGCACAAGGAGTGAGAGGATGTGGCCGACGCAATCACTGATGTGTCACCACACTCATTCACAACCCTAACAGGCTGAGAGTCCCCTTTCACTCGCACCTGTGAATCAGAGCACTGCCTGCCTGGTAGGACTGCCATCAGTTCCTTGCTAGATATAAGCTCGGTCTGTTAATGGGATCATATCGGGCCAGAAACAAGCCTTGGTAACATGTAAAGCTAAACCAAGATCATGAATTTGTGGATTCATAGATCGAGATAAAAAAGAAGCCCAAGGTTAAACTATATATTTAATCACCTTAAGAGCACACTAGACAATATGAGTTGCCCACCAGGGCCGTGGGGTACTCGGTACCAGGTCCAGTACTCAAAGGGGATGCCACGGTGGTGGTAACCCGGTCCGTGGCCCTGGGCGTCCATGTTAAAGGGAAGATCTTTACCAGGTGGAGATGAAAGCCTTCCTACCAGCGCTTTAATGTTGTAGTTGCTTACTGCCTATGGCATCTGGCCTCCATAAAGATGGGTCACAAACCTTCATGACAGGTGGCTCGAGCCTTTTTACAGGGTCTCTATCACGACCTGGGCTCTATGTGCCACTGTGCCTCCTGGGTGTTGGGGTGGAGAGGCTACATGTAGTATAGCTGTCCTGCCGGTTTCTGCTGTGCCTCCTAGAGTCCGACACAACCTCGGTCTTCCGGCTACCGGGAATCCGCGCTCTGCAGGGAGTAGCCCAGTCACAGCAACCCTCCCCAGTTGTCACTCGCCTGTGCTTAACTCTCCTGCACGCTCTCTACAATCTGTTCTTTCCTTCTGTATTCTCTTTCTCCAGGAGCTTCAGCAACTCTGGCTGCATGGCCCCTTCAGTCCTTCTGACAATCACTCTCTGACTGCTCTCTTCTCTGTCCTCCTGACAGACTACTCACTGACTTCCCCTCCAGCCAGAATATATAGTGCCTTGCGAAAGTATTCGGCTTCATGGAACTTTTCAACCTTTTCCCACATATCATGCTTCAAACATAAAGATACCAAATGTAATTTTTTGGTGAAGAATCAACAACAAGTGGAACACAATTGTGAAGTTGAACGAAATTTATTGCTTTTTTGTGGAAAATCAAGACCTGAAAAGTGGAGTGTGCAATATTATTAGTCCCCTTTACTTTCAGTGCAGCAAATTCACTCCAGAAGATCATTGTAGATCTCTGAATGATCCACTATTGTCCTAAATGCCTAATGATGATAAATATAATCCACCTGTGTGTAATCAAGTCTCCGTATAAAAGCACCTGCTCTGTGATAGCCTCAGGGTTCTGTTTGAAGCACAGAGAGCATAATGAAGACCAAGGAACACAACATGCAGTTCTGTGATACTGTTGTGGAGCAGTTTAAAGCCAGATATGGATACAAAATGATTTCCAAAACTTTAAACATCCCAAGGAGCACTGTACAAGCGATCATATTGAAATGAAAGGAGTATCATACCACTGCAAATCTACCAAGACTCGGCCATCCCTCTAAACTTTCATTTCAAACAAGGAGAAGACTGATCAGAGATGCAGCCAAGAGGCCCATGATCACTCTAGATGAACTGCAGAGATCTACAGCTAATGTGGGACAGCCTGTCCATAGGACAACAATCAGTCGTACACTGCACAAATCTGGCCTTTATGGAAGAGTGGCAAGAAGAAAGCCATTTGTCAAAGATATCCATAAAAAGTGTTGTTTAAAGTTTGCAACAAGCCACCTGGGAGACACACCAAACATGTGGAAGAAGGTGCTCTGGTCAGATGAAACCAAAATCGAACTTTTTGGCAACAATGCCAAATGATATGTTTAGCGTAAAGGCAACACAGCTCATCACCCTGAACACACCATTGATGGGAAGATGGATGGAGCCAAATACAGGACCTTTCTTGAAGAAAACCTGTTGGAGTCTGCAAAAGGCCTGAGACTGGGACAGAAATTTGTCTTCCAACAAGACAATGATCCCAAACATAAAGCAAAATCTACAATGGAATGGATCACAAATAAACGTATCCAGGTGTTAGAATGGCCAAGTCAAAGTCCAGACCTCAATTTAATCGAGAATCTGTGGAAAGAGCTGAAAACTGCTGTTCGCAAACGATTTCCATCAAACCTCACTGAGCTCGAGCTATTTGCCAAGTAAGAATGGGCAAGAATTTCAGTCTCTTGATGTACAAAACTGATAGAGACATACTCCAAGTGACTTGCAGCTGTAATCGCAGCAAATGGTGGCGCAACAAAGTATTAAGTTAAAGGGGCCGAATAATATTGCATGCCCCACTTTTCAGTT
Source organism: Ranitomeya imitator (assembly GCF_032444005.1). NCBI lineage: Eukaryota > Metazoa > Chordata > Amphibia > Anura > Dendrobatidae > Ranitomeya > Ranitomeya imitator. Next base: position 832,361,580 of record NC_091282.1, read on the forward strand.
TTTGATTTTCCACAAAAATTTAACCCCTTAATGACCGCCAATACGCCTTTTAACTGACCTTACATATAAGAGAATAGCCTCCCCATACAGGTGACAATCCAGAATCTGTCAGTTGTGCACTATAGCTGACAACTTTCTGCATCAGCCACGATCAGTGTTTGCACCGTACAAATCTGTTTAACCCCTTAGATGCTGCTGTAAATAGTGACTACATCATTATATATGGTTAACAGAGTGTGGGGGCTTCCTCTTTATCCCAATTGGTGCCCTCATATCATGATTTTGTGGTCCTGATATTTGCCATGGTAATTCATGACCAAATAGTGGCCTTACAGTCTGTCGGCTGTAGTAATCTGTTCAGAAGTTAGAGGCATTTAGCTGGTAAAAATACACATTTTCATTTCTGTCATGCCACTTTGCATTAATTCCTGAAAATCACCTGAAGGGTTAATAAACTACCTGACAGCAGTTTTTGATATGTCAGGGGATGCTGTTTTTAAAATGGTATCACGTTTGGGGGTTTCCCAATATATGAGACCCCTAAAGCCACTTCAAACATGGATAAGTCCCTTAAAAAAATAAATTTAGTAAATTTCCTTGAAAAAATGAAAAATTGCTGCTACAATTTTAAACCTCCTAAAATGCTAAGAAAATAAAATAACATTTTACAAATGGTGCTGATATAAAGCTGACATGTGGGAAATGTTATTTATTAATGTTTAGCTGTGGTATGACTATCTGGATTAAAGGGATGATCATTCAAATTGTGAAAATTGCTAATTTTTTAACATTTTTCTCAAATTTTTTATATTTTTTATAAATAAACACAAAACATATTGACATAAATTTACCATTATCATAAAGTATAATGTGTCACGAAAAAACAATCTCAAAATCACTGGGATTTGTTGAAGCGTTCCAGAGTTATTACCACATAAAGTGACACTGGTCAGATTTTAAAAAATTGGCTCCGTCACTAAGGGGTTAAAATAACCAATAAATTTCATTCAACTTCACAATTGTGTTCCACTTGTTGTTGATTCTTCACCAAAAATTTACATTTGGTATCTTTACGTTTGAAGCATGATATGTGGGAAAAGGTTGAAAAAATCCAGGGAGCCAAATACTTTCGCAAAGCACTGTATATCAAGGGAAGTTCCTCTGAAAACCTGGTTTAGAGCTCCCCCTTCTGGCCTGGAGTGAGAACATGTTGCATGTTTGTGTTTACCTGATAGAAGAGATCTTCCCTTGCTTCCAAGCGTGACATAGACATAAACTGGCCTATTTGCTTCAAGTTACACACATTGTCCAAATTGTTGATGCCCCTCTTTTAACCCCTTTCTGCCAATGGACATACTATTCCGTTCATGTGGGGTGGGCCCTACTTCCCAGGGACAGAATAGTACGTCCAGGGCGATCGGCCGCACTCACGGGGAAAACGCGGCCGATCGCGGCCGGGTGTCAGCTGCCTATCGCAGCTGACATCCAGCACTATGTGCCAGGAGCAGTCACGGACCGCCCCCGGCACAATAACCCCCGGCACACCGTGATCAAACATGATCGCGGTGTGTCAGTGGTGCAGGGAAGCATCGCGCAGAGAGGGGGCTCCCTGCATGCTTCCCTGAGCCCCCCGCAGAACGCGTTGCTGCGAGGGTCTCCCTACCTCCCTCCCTGCTCCAGGCCCGGATCCAAGATGGCCGCGGCATCCGGGTCCTGCAGGGAGGGAGGTGGCTTACCAAGTGCCTGCTCAGAGCAGGCGCTTGGTAAGCCTGCAGCCCTGTGGTGATCTGACAGAGTGCTGTGCAAACTGTCAGATCACCGATCTGTGATGTCCCCCCCGGGACAAAGTAAAAAAGTTAAAAAAAAACTTCCAAATGTGTAAAAAAAAAAAAAAAAAATCCTAAATAATGAAAAAAAAAAAAAATTATTTCCATAAATACATTTCTTTATCTAGAAAACAAACAAACAATAAAAGTACACATATTTAGTATTGCCACGTCTGTAACGACCCGACCTATAAAAATGGCCCACGAGTTAACCCCTTCAGTAAACACCGTAAGAAAAAAAACGAAGCAAAAAACAACGCTTTATTATCATACCTCCAAACATAAAGTGGAATAACACGCGATCAAAAAGACGGAGATAAATAACCATGGTACCGCTGAAAGCGTCATCTTGTCCCACAAAAAACAAGCTGCCATACAGCATCATCAGCAAAAAAATGAAAAAGTTATAGTTCTCAGAATAAAGCAATGCAAAAATAATTATTTTTTCTATAAAAGTTTTTATCGTATAAAAGCGCCAAAACATAAAAAAAATGATATAAATGAGGTATCGATGTAATCGTACTGACCCGAAGAATAAAACTGCTTTATCAATTTTACCAAACGCAGAACGGTATAAACGCCTCCCCCAAAAGAAATTCATGAATAGCTGGTTTTTGGTCATTCTGCCTCACAAAATCGGAATAAAAAGCGATCAAAAAATGTCACGTGCCCGAAAATGTTACCAATAAAAATGTCAACTCGTCCCGCAAAAAACAAGACCTCACTTGACTCTGTAGACTCAAATATGGAAAAATTATAGCTCTCAAAATGTGGTAACGCAAAAATATTTTTTGCAATAAAAACCGTCTTTCAGTGTGTGACGGCTGCCAATCATAAAAATCCGCTAAAAAACTAGCTATAAAAGTAAATCAAACCCCCCTTCATCACCCCCTTAGTTAGGGAAAAATAAAAAAATTAAAAAAATGTATTTATTTCCATTTTTTCATTAGGATTAGGGTTAGGGCTAGGGTTAGGGCTAGGGTTAGGGTTGGGGCTAGGGTTATGGTTAGGGCTACAGTTAGGGTTGGGGCTAAAGTTAGGGTTAGGGTTTGGATTACATTTACGGTTGGGAATAGGGTTGGGATTAGGGTTAGGGGTGTGTCTGGGTTAGGGGTGTGGTTAGGGTTGCCGTTGGAATTAGGGTTAGGGGTGTGTTTGGATTAGGGTTTCAGTTATAATTGGGGGGTTTCCACTGTTTAGGCACATCAGGGGCTCTCCAAATGCGACATGGCATCCGATCTCAATTCCAGCCAATTCTGCGTTGAAAAAGTAAAACAGTGCTCCTTCCCTTCCGAGCTCTTCCGTGTGCCCAAACAGGAGTTTACCCCAACATATGGGGTATCAGCGTACTCAGGACAAATTGGACAACAACTTTTGGGTTTCCAATTTCTCCTGTTACCCTTGGGAAAATACAAAACTGGGGGCTAAAAAATTATTTTTGTGGGAAAAAAGATTTTTTATTTTCACGGCTCTGCGTTATAAACTGTAGTGATACACTTGGGGGCTCAAAGTTCTCACAACACATCTAGATAAGTTCCTTGGGGGGTCTAGTTTCCAATATGGGGTCACTTGTGGGGGGTTTCTACTGTTTAGGTACATTAGGGGCTCTGCAAACGCAATGTGATGCCTGCAGACCATTCCATCTAAGTCTGTATTCCAAATAGCGCTCCTTCTCTTCCGAGCCCTCCCATGCGCCCAAACGGTGGTTCCCCCCACATATAGGGTATCAACGCACTCAGGACAAATTGTACAACAACTTTTGTAGTCCAATTTCTCCTGTTACCCTCGGGAAAATACAAAACTGGGGGCTAAAAAATAATTTTTGTGGGAAAAAATTTTTGTTTTATTTTTACAGCTCTGCATTATAAACTTCTGTGAAGCTCTTGGTGGGTCAAAGTGCTCACCACACATCTAGATAGCATTAAGCTACTTACTGGTAGCGGCATTTTTCGGAGGCCCATGACAGCACTACGAGAGAGGGGATCCGCCCTTCAGGAACAGGAAACCTACAGATACAAAAGGGCGGTACCTCTCCCCATGCATCAGTTGTATATTAGAGCCTGAGAGGACTACCGCGGTTAGTAGCACACAAACATACATTATATACAGTTTATGTCCAAAAATAATCAATCATAATGAACTATATACCACACGTGAGATCTATCTATCTCATTATATACATTATGGGAAGTGCAACCCCCACGTGAATAGGGAGGGAACTAAGGGTGCTGTCATGGGCCTCCGAAAAATGCCGCTACCAGTAAGTAGCTTAATGCTTTATTCGGACTCCCATGACAGCACTACGAGAGAATTACAGAGATGTAAACTACCTTAGGGAGGGACTATAGCCTGTAGCACCCTTAACCCGAAGGTGAGATCAGAAGAGAACCCCAAGTCCAACCTATAGTGCTTGAAAAAGGTGGAAGGGGATGACCACGTAGCTGCCTTACATATCTGGTCGATGGAAACTCCAGATCTCTCAGCCCAGGATGCAGCCATGGCCCGAGTGGAATGTGCCCTCAGATTCTGCGGAGCTGGACCTCCACCTGCAGTATAAGCCAGAGAGATAGCCTCCCTAATCCACTTCGCTAGCGTGTACTTTGACACTCTAAGACCTTTCCTGGGACCTTGGAAAGATAGAAACAACGCCTCCTCTCTCTTCCAAGCATCAGTGACTGATATATATTCTAAGAGACATCTCCTAACATCTAACGTATGGAGTAACTCCTCTTTGGAATTAGAAGGATTAGGGAGAAATGATGGTAGAACTATCTCCTGAGATCTATGAAATTCTGAGGCCACTTTTGGTAAGTAAGCTGGATCTGGTCTGAGGACTACTCTGTCCTGTAGAAACTCTGTATAGGGGGACAGCCTAGAAAGAGCCTGTATGTCTCCTACCCTACGAGCAGATGTAATTGCCACCAAAAATGCTGTTTTGAGGGATAGTAATTTAAGTGAGGCTGAATGTAAAGGCTCAAACGGTTCTTTAGTCAAGGCTGAGAGGACTAGGTTAAGATCCCAGGGCATTGACCTATTCCTGTGTATAGGTCTGGATCTACTAGCTGCTTTGATGAACCTTGATACCCAATAATTACCAGCAATGTTGCAAGAAAATAAGGCCCCTAGGGCTGAGACTTGTACTTTTAGCGTACTCGTGGATAGATTTAGCTCTAGCCCTCTCTGCAGGAATTCTAGAATCTGGTTAATTGGTAAACCCTCTTCGATATTAAAATTTGAAGAGGCCAGAAACTTCCTCCAAGTTCTAGAGTAGATCTTAGTTGTTATGAGTTTTCTACTCTTCATAAGGGTATCAATGAGGTTTGGAGAAAATCCTCTGTTTTTTAACAGTGACCTTTCAAAGACCAAGCCGTCAAATGTAGACCCTTCACTTGTGGATGGTTGATCGGACCTTGATGAAGTAGGTCCGGGATGTCTGGCAGTACCCAGGGGTCTTCCACCGACATGGTCCTGAGCCAGGAGAACCAAGCCCTTCGGGGCCAGAACGGAGCGATCAGTATGATTCTCGCTTGATCCTCCCTTATCTTTCTGACCACCAGAGGCAACAGGTTTAGCGGGGGAAACGCATAAGCCAACCGGAAATCCCATCTGATCAGGAAGGCATCCACTACCAGCGGATATTCCCTGGGATTCAAGGAACAGAATTTTTTCGTTTTTCTGTTGTCCTTGTTGGCAAATAGGTCCACCTCTGGATGACCCCACCTGCGGACAATCTGGTTGAAGATTTTTGTGTTCAGAGACCACTCTCCTTGTCTTAAGGTGTTTCGACTTAGAAAGTCCGCCTTTATATTTTCCTTCCCTTTTATATGTACTGCGGATAAAGATAGAAAATGGTTTTCCGCTATCTGGAGCAGGCGGTCCGCTATTTCCATCAGGGACTCTGAGCGTGTTCCACCTTGGTGATTCACGTAGGCCACTGCCACCTGATTGTCGGAGAGGATTTTGACATGGTGACCCTGTAGATACACGAGGAGTTCCTTAATTGATAATTCAATCGCCAACAACTCCTTTTGATTAGAAGAGGCTGATGTTTGGGGGTCCCATAGACCCTGGACTACCACGTCACCCATGTGTGCCCCCCACCCTGTGGGGCTGGCGTCCGTCGTAACTACCCGAGTCACTTGAGTCACCCAGGGAACTCTTGCTGACAGATTGTCTTCCCTTAGCCACCATCTAAGAGATGTCAGAACCTCTGGACTCAATGTCATCTGACCCTGCAAGGAACCCTGTAAGACTCTGTCATAATTCAGTACGTCAAACTGTAAAGGTCTGGAGTGGAACTGGGCCCAACGGACGGCGGGAATACAGGAAGTTAGGGAACCTAACAAGGACATAGCCTGTCTAAGAGTCATGGTTGGTTCTTTAATTGCTTTTAATACCTGTTGTTGGATATGGCGCAGTTTATCAGTTGGAAGACAGCATTGTTGGGACTCGGAATCTAACAGCAGACCTAGGAATCTCTGGTTTTTTAGGGGTTGTAATCGGGATTTTTCATAATTCACGATCCAGCCCAGATTCTCTAGCTTAGATATAGCTGTTTTTACCTGAGCAAGGCAATGGTCTGCTGAGTTCCCAACTATCAGGAAATCATCCAGATAAGGGATTATGAGGATATCAGATTCACGTAAATGCGCCATGACCTCCGCAACTACTTTAGTGAATACTCGGGGAGACGTTGAGAGGCCGAAGGGAAGGGCTCTAAATTGAAAATGTCGAACAATACCCCCCATAGACACCGCCACACGTAGAAACCTCTGAAAGTTTTCATGGATAGGAACATGATAATACGCATCTTTTAAGTCCACAACTACCATGAAGCAGTGTTTGAACAACATTTTAATTGCAGAGCTGATTGACTCCATTTTAAATGTGGCTTTAACCAGGTATTCATTCAGGGATTTAAGGTTAATAATAGTCCTAAATGATCTGTCTGGTTTCTGGATCAGAAAAAGGGGAGAGTAGAATCCACTCCCTCTTTCTGACTCTGGAACTTCAATCAGCACGTTTTTGAGGCATAAACTCACAACTTCTGCCTCCAAAGCCGTCTGTTCAATAGTGGAGGAACGTAAGGGGGTTAACATAAATTTATCCCGAGGCCAGTGAATAAATTCTAATTTCAGACCTTCTGAAATAATACCTCGGACCCAGTCACTATTTGAGATGTTAGACCATGCGGAAGAGAAGGCTGACAATCTCCCTCCCACAGGGATCGCTAGTCATTGGTCCGGTTTCTTACGTTCTTTTGAGGAACGGCGGAACATGTAACCCGTACCTCTCCTGCGTCTATCCTCCCATCTAAAATTCTCTCTAGCGGGTGAGGATGCGCGCTTCCTTCCGCGACCAAATCTCCTCCTGTTGAATGGACGCCGATAAGAAGATGATGACAAACTCGGGAATTTTTTCTTGTCATCTCCAGCCTTTTCAAGCAGGTCATCCAAGGTTGGTCCGAAGAGGTATTCCCCTTTGCATGGGATAGCGCATAATTTGGACCTTGATTGAATGTCACCCGACCAACATTTCAACCACAGGGCTCTACGAGCCGCGTTGGAGAGTCCTGCTGCTCTGGCCGCCATCCTGACCGAATCGACCGACGCGTCCGACAGGAAAGCCGCAGCATCTTGAATCACCGGAAGCGCACTTAGAATGGAACTTCTGGAAGCACCTTCCTTAAGCTGGGATTCCAACTGTTCCAGCCAGACCATTAGGGATCTGGCTGTACAAGTCGCAGCCACCGCTGGCCTCAACGATCCGGCTGCCATCTCCCAGGTACCTTTAAGGAAGGTATCCGCCTTCCTGTCAAGGGGGTCTTTAAGGGATCCCATATCTTCGAAAGGTAATGCGGCCTTTTTTGATGCCTTTGCTACCGCAGCATCTAATTTAGGGGCCTTGTCCCAGGTATCCACAGTCGTATCCTCAAAGGGATATCTGCGTTTTAAGGCTGGTGGTAATGAGCCTTTCTTCTCCGGTTTCTTCCATTCCCGGAGAATCAGGTCTTGAATTTTATCATTCACCGGGAAGGACCTACGCTTCTTGTGTTCCAAACCACTGAACATTAGTTGCTGACGGGAAAGCGGAGTCTTAGGTTCTTCTAGGCCCATCGTACCTCTGACCGACTTAACTAATTTATCTATCCGGTCCAGAGGCAGACAGAATCGGCCAGATTCCTCTTCTGATGACGAGGAAGAGAGATTTGAGCCATAGGAAACTTCATCCTTATCTTCCTCTGATGAATCAGAGATCACCGAGGTTCTCTGTTTTGAACTCCCCGCCTGGGACATAGACCGCAGGGATTCCCTTACTTCTGTACGGATCATCTCACGCAGATTAGCCGTAGAAGCAGATTCTTCCGCTACCTAGGGGAGGACAATAAGGGTGATACCATCTATCTAGCCTGATGTCACTCAACCCCTCCACTCCTGTAGACCTCACCGTCTGTTGTATACAGGAGGCGCATAATTTTTTAATATAAGAATCTGGTAACGGGACTTCACACAGGGCACACTCCTTATGTTTCGACTTTGCACTTTTCTTTCCCTAAAATGACAAAGTATAAGGGGCCCGCGTCACTGAGTGAGCATTCACGTAGATCTCTTACCAGTGTACGCCAAAAAAGGTACCGGAACACGAGGGGGTTCTTTGCCAGTCGATGCTCTGGATCCCTGCTTGGACGAGCTTTTACGGCTGGACTGGTCACTTCTGGCATGCTCGTTCTCCGTGGGCTTTTGTCGCACGTCCTCCGGCAACTGAAGCTGCCGCTCACCATCACTCTCCATGATGTGGATGTGACCAAAGGCAGAGCTCTATTCCCAGCTCCTGCTTAAATCCCCCTCAGATCCGGTCAGCAGGCTGCCTGGCGCCACTCCTATTGGTTCCGGCTGATGAGACTACATCTGGGGGGTCAGCGCAGTGTGTGAGGAGACCGGCGTTCAGGATCGATGGGCGCCGCCATCTTGGATGAACTGCGCATGCGCAGTCACCCAGAGACCGGAAACGCCTGCTGACTCCGCCCCCTCGACGTCACTGCACCGGAAACGCTCCAGCTAACGCTGAGAGCGAGCAGGACGCCGAAGAGCACGCAGCAGCGTTCCGGATAGCGTTCCCCTCCTGGCACCGCTACATCACCACCGTGCTGCACCACCACATGGACCGAAGGAGCGATATACTTACCGGCGCCGGCGCTAACGGAGATCAGGAATCCTCTGGACTCTGCTCCCTGCTGTCTACATCACTGACGTGCAGTCCAGCCAGGACCACCGTGATGTCTTCCAGGAGCTTCCGCACCGGTCGAGGTAGGAGACCCCCCCGCTACCTGATTCGACCGGCCGGCCTGGGATCCATTCTACGAGATTCATCTGTAGGATCCTGCCCCTCCAGGAACAGGAAACCAACTGATGCATGGGGAGAGGTACCGCCCTTTTGTATCTGTAGGTTTCCTGTTCCTGAAGGGCGGATCCCCTCTCTCGTAGTGCTGTCATGGGAGTCCGAATAAAAGTTCCTTAGGGCATCTACTTTCCAAAATGGTGTCACTTGTGGGGGGTTTCAATGTTTAGGCACATCAGTGGCTCTCCAAATGCAACATGGCGTCCCATCTCAATTCCTGTCAATTTTGCATTGAAAAGTCAAACGGCGCTCTTTCCCTTCCGAGCTCTCCCATGAGCCCAAACAGTGGTTTACCCCCACATATGGGGTATCAGAGTACTCAGGATAAATTGTACAACAACTCTTGTGGTCCAATTTCTTCTTTTACTATTGGGAAAATAAAAAATTGGGGGCGAAAAGATAATTTTTGTGAAAAAAAATGATTTTTTATTTTTACGTTTCTGCATTATAAACTTCTGTGAAGCACTTGGTGGGTCAAAGTGCTCACCACACCTCTAAATAAGTTCCTTAGGGGGTCTACTTTCCAAAATGGTGTCACTTGTGGGGGGTTTCAATGTTTAGGCACATCAGTGGCTCTCCAAATGCAACATGGCGTCCCATCTCAATTCCTGTCAATTTTGCATTGAAAAGTCAAATGGCGCTCCTTCGCTTCCGAGCTCTGTCATACCCCCAAACAGTGGTTTACCTCCACTTATGGGGTATCGGAGTACTCAGGACAAAATGTACAACAACGTTTGTGGTCCATTTTCTCCTGTTACCCTTGGTAAAATAAAACAAATTGGAGCTGAAGTAAATTTTTTGTGAAAAAAAGTTAAATGTTCATTTTTATTTAAACATTCCAAAAATTCCTGTGAAACACCTGAAGGGTTAATAAACTTCTTGAATGTGGTTTTGAGAACCTTGAGGGGTGCAGTTTTTAGAATGGTGTCACACTTTGGTATTTTCTATCATATAGACCCCTCAAAATGACTTCAAATAAGATGTGGTCCCTAAAATAAAATGGTGTTGTAAAAATGAGAAATTGCTGGTCAACTTTTAACACTTATAACTCCCTAATAAAAAAAATTTTGGTTCCAAAATTGTGCTGATGTAAAGTAGACATGTGGGAAATGTTACTTATTAAGTATTTTGTGTGACATATCTCTGTGATTTAATTGCATAAAAATTCAAATTTGGAAAATTGTGAAATTTTCTAAATTTTCGGCAAATTTCCATTTTTTTCACAAATAAACGCAGGTAATATCAAAGAAATTTTATGACTATCATGAAGTACAATATGTCACGAGAAAACAATGTCAGAATCACTGGGATCCGTTGAAGCGTTCCAGAGTTATAACCTCATAAAGGGACAGTGGTCAGAATTGTAAAAATTGGCCAGGTCCATAACGTGCAAACCACCCTTGGGGTTAAAGGGGTTAATGACAGAAAAACCCACTAATACAGTAGGGCCTGTTCACACTGACTTTTTTTTTACTGCGCCCGGTGGGTTCTGCCTGAATCTCCTATAAAACCATAGATTGCAATGACAGGAATGGAGTTGACATGAATTCCACGTGATGTTTTTTTTTTCTGAACGTGTCCGCGTGTTCCAACACAGACAGACTGAGGGTATGTGCACATGGTCAGTAATCGCTGCGGGTTGGACGCTGTGTGCAGCGTCCATATGTTACAGCATAGTGGATGGGATTTCAAGAAACCCCATGCCCACTATGCGTGCACAGATGCCCACTGATCACCCGCAGACGGACATGCGGCGCGTGTCTCTAGACCGCAGCATGTCTATTTATCTTGTGGATATGTGAGATAAATCTCACCCGTACAATGTACTGGACGGAGGCTGTGAATCCGCATGGTTCCGTGATCACAGAGGAGTCAACTGTGTTCAATAGCTGGCAGCGGACATGTGCTGCATCCAAAGCACTGTCAATTCCTGATCATGTGCACCCGGCCTAAAAAAATAAATCAGTCAATTTCAGAAAAAAACAAATTCATTTGACCTCTGCTTGTGTAAGGGCAGTCTGTGGCCCCGTCCAAGATTTATGTGAATCCCATTTTAGGGGGATTCAGGCAGAGCCCCCGGACACACTGCAGAAGCGCAGTGTGAACAGGGCTTAATATCCTATTGAATGGAATAGTGCAGTCTACTCGACTATTCCGCGCTGTTCCACTACACCAGCCAGACACGGACACCGGCCAGACACGGACATCGGCCAGGAGACACTTTTTTTTATAAATCTGTTGTTGTCATCTTTCAGCATTTCTGCAGCGTTTTTTTTTCCCTATTTAAATGAACGGGATACAAAAATGCGAGTGAAAAGGCTGCGAAAACACAGAATATTTCCTGCCAACACTATAGATCAATCCACAGCAAAAATGGTGCATGTGAACAGACACTACAGGGGTTTTCTGAGAATGTAAAAATAAATGGCATGAAATGATAAATCCCCCGAGGCTCCAGCACCGATGCTCCGGGTGTCTCCGCCAGTCTCAGCACTGGGCTGCAGTGGTCTTGTGGCTCCAAGGGTCTCCGTCAGTCTCAGCACTTGGCTGCAGTGGTCTTGTGGCTCCAAGGGTCTCCGTCAGTCTCAGCACTTGGCTGCAGTGGTCTTGTGGCTGCGTCTTATAGAGGCAAAGTGAATAATAACCATCAGGGACCCCGAACCATTGGCCTCGGAGCCAGCGGGGACTTAGCAGAGTAGTTTGGGGTGAGATTTTTGAATCACTTTTTATTCTGTTTGTGAGGTAGGATGTAGAAAAAGACAGCAATTCTGCTAATGTTTTCTATTATGTAACTGCATGGCTGCTTCACACAACCAGATATCATGTTCTTCACAGATGACATGCGTGCCCTATTTAACCTATGTTGCTGCACTCATGTCCGTGTTTTCCCAGCAGCACAGATGACAAGGGCCAATACAAGTCTATGGGTCCATGTAAACATGCCGTCCGTGTGCCATACGTTTGCCATATGTGTGCTGTATGTGTACCGTCCATGATTCATACATGTGCCATTTGTGTTTAACATGGAAAGAGCGTGAGAAGCTTTATAATTTCATTTCCAGTATCCATACTGGAAAAACATGGATGGCACATGGACAACACATATTGAAAATACCAATATCGGTGTAACACGTATGTGTTTTATATGGACTTGTGAAGGGGGCCTAACAGTGTTGTTGGTGAAATATTTCAGGATTGGGGGCCCCACTTTGAATTTTGCTCAGGGCCCCATTTTGTCTAAAACCGGCCCTGGTAACGTCATTATGTCTACTGCGCTCACGTACATTGTATTCAACTGTATCTTTATGCTGATGCAGATACCATTAAAATCCAGCCCCATAGCAGCCGTGTAGTCTGCCGCTCTGGATAGCATGCCCCCAAGTCACAGATGAAAGATAAGCAGCACAAATCTTTAACAGGGCAATGTGTCTCAGACTTGCGGTAGTACAACATGTCGCTGTGTAGCCCTAGCCAGGGCCGCCAACAGGGCATTACAGCCGTGACTGGCGTATGGGGCCCGGTGGGCAGAGAGGGCCCGCATCGGGCCCCATCTCATCTGCTCACCGGGCCCCCCCTGCAGGCATTGTGGCACGCTATTGACGTGCGGGCCCGCGCCCGCACGTCAATAGTTAACAGCCGCCAGCCAGTCGGAGGCTGGCAGCTGAGTAGGGCCACAGTGCGTCTTCACCTGCGTGGAGCCTGGAGGGAGCTTCGCCCGGCGCAGGAGCACGGCCAAGTAAGAACTCGTGTTTTTTTTTTTCTTTGAGAGCGGCGATCCAGGGGGACCCGGGGCAGAATGCAGGACACGGGGGCAGTATGCTGGTGGACGCACACTGCGGCAGAATGCTGGTGGACACACACTGGGGCAGAATGCCGGTGGACACACACTGGGGCAGAATGCTGGTGGACACACACTGGGGCAGAATGCTGGTGGACACACACTGGGGCAGAATGCTGGTGGACACACACTGGGGCAGAATGCTGGTGGAGACACACTGGGGCATAATGCTGGTGGACACACACTGGGGCAGAATGCTGGTGGACACACTGGGGCAGAAGGCTGGTGGACACACACTGGGGCAGAATGCTGGACACACTGGGGCAGAATGCTGGACACACTGGGGCAGAATGCTGGACACAGTGACAGGGGCAGTATGCTGGACACAGGGGCAGACTGTGAGACCCGGGGGCAGAATGCTGGACATTGGGGCAGAATGCGAGACACGGGGCAGAATGGAGATACGGGGCATGATTGGAGACACGGGGCAGGATGAAAGACATGAGGGCATGACTTGAGACAGATGGGGGAGGATTGGAGACACAGGGGGCATGATTGGAGACAAGTGGCAGGATTGCAGACATGGGGGCATGATTGGAGACATAGGGGCAGAATGGAGACATGGGGCATGATTGGAGACACTGGGGGCAGAATTGGAGACAGATCGTGCAGGATCATGGGGCAGGATGGAGAGATCACATGGGGCGATCATATGGGGCAGGATGGGGAGATCATAAGGGGCAGAATGGGTACTCATGAGGGCAGGATGGGAGAACATATGGCTGACGCCAGGAATGAGACACACGGTGGCCAGGATGGGGAATATTATTACCATAGGGGCTAATTTAGGGATATTATTACTGTAGTGATGTATTTATTTTAATTTTTGAGTATACTGTTTTAAATGAGGGGGCGGTCCTGTTACTGTGTAGAGTGATACTATGTTGCCTCTTTTTCTTCATGTGGTGTAATGTAGAAGTTGTGAAAAATTAAGTAATGTATTCTTCAAGCGGAGCTCGAGATAACTGTGTTATTTCCTGCAGAGACAAGTCCTGGCTGGATGAAATGATGGCGGTCTGTGCTGGATGAAAGATGAAGACCTTCACCTAGAGACGTCACTGGTGAGTCAGTGTATTACCTATACACTGACACTATACACTGTATACTGTATAAAGAGCTCCTGTGTATAATTTCACTAGTGATCACTGTATTATCTGTACACAGACACTGCATACTAAGTACAGATCTCCTGTGTATAATGGCACTTATGGTGCTTTTTTTTATTACTGATCAGAATTGTAGTATTCAGTCACTATGTGGTGGTAATATGTGGTCTGGTCATGGTGTAGCGGTATTTGTTCTTTGTATGTGATATTATTTGATCACTGTGGTGGTAATATGTCATCTGGTCATGGTGTAGCGGTATTTGTTCTTTGTATGTGATATTATTGGTCATTTTAAAAATTGAAAAATAAATTAAAATGCCTAAATACCTAAATTGTATTGCATATTTTAACAAATATTTAATAGGTTACAATAGAGTAGGGCCCGGCCAAAAGTGTCTACCGTGTTATGGTGGCGGCTTAAAAAATCTTTTGGCCAAAACAAAAGCTGCCGGCTATATGTGTGATCTGGTGATGGGAACTGTTAATGTGTGATAGGTGAGAAGTGGAGTTTTTCCAAAAGAGAGCGATGGGACTGTGGACAGTTCGAGGGGTGGAGCGTGGAGGTGGGGCTGGGGTGGAGCCTGGGCGGAGTCTCAAGGGGGTCCCGAAAATTTTGCCAGTATGGGGTCCCAAAATTTCTAGTGGCAGCCCTGGCCCTAGCCTGCTATTATTGAGGGTATGGTTTTCTTGCTGCATGTTTTTGCTTTGCATAGGCACCAGTGGAGAAAGACTGCTGAAAAACACAGGACACCAGAGCAAGCTGTGGTGTATTTACATTGCCCTACTACGTACAGTATGAGCCTGAGTATATTTATTGTTAGTAATATTAATATGTTCTTTTATTCAAATGACATATGATGTTAGCACATACAAGCTCAAGCTATAGCAAGAGTCTAGCAACTTCACAGACAATACTTTCCCTTGTGCCTAATTAGCTGCTTGGTGTCCAGATTTACACCCTTTGGCTTTATATGTATTTGCCAGGTTCTTTTCAGTTCAGTAGAGCTATAAAAGAAATTATTACACATAAGAAATAAGGAAATAAATAAAACTAATTATAAAGCTATTATACACTGATTAATATTAAAAATGTATGAAATTTTTGTCTTTGGAACATGGTTTAGTAACGTAAAATCCTACTTTCATGGTGAAACTCAGCAAATTGAATAGGTAGCTCTCTGCCCATGCATAATGTTTTGGATATCTGACAGACTCATTATGGAATCATTTAGTCACTCCACTCCTGTTCTTTTCATGCCAGATTGGATGATATTGGGTGACCTTCTGGCATGCCACACAGCTGAAAAATCAGACCCCCACCAATAAGTGAGGATTGCACAAAGCATAGCCCTTTAGAAATGCACAGTAAAAATATGACTTGCTCTACATTAGCAAAGAAATGTTTAATAGCTTATAAAACAGCCTTCTATATGACAGCATCAAACCTGGAAATCATCAAAATTCCAATGGACACCTATTATACAAATAACTGATGAAGTTAAACAGTCTGAATATGTAAACAGACCTGAGCACATTTAACTTGCCATCATTTTCTTTTAGAGTTAGCAGCCTTTTATTCATTAGCTGCATGCAGTGAAATGTGTCACTTGATCCTGATAATGAAGGGGTGTAGTATATTCCATTACACAGCAGTTAAATCTGAAGGTCAGATTGCTACTGAGCAGTACATTTTACGTTCACGCTCCAGTTTTCCAATGTGGCATATAACCATTGCCTTTCCAGGGTGGAAGTGCATCACATAGACATAAGTATATGGACTCCTAAGCATTATACCTACAGGAGCTTTTATGACATAAAAATTTAATATGGAGGTGTTCCCCCCCCATTGCAGCAAATACAGCAGGGAAGATTTTCTACAAGACTGTGGAGTGTGCCTGTGGGAATTTTTTCCACTAATCCAGAATGGTAGTTGCGAGTAGATAAAATGCTCGGTTGCTCATTACTCAAACCTAGCAATTCCTAATGCTCGAAAGCTCGTTTTGAGTAACGAGTACAAAGGGAATCAATGGGAAATCTAAGCATTTTTCCCGTAGACCCTACAAACAGATCTGGGGGGGGCAGTTAAAAAGGATTTAAGAAAAATAACAATGTAAGTAAACCAAAATTGACATTTTTAGAAAGATATTGGAACTTTCAGTGTAATTTATGAAGGAAGCAAGAACTGCCAACAATGTTATGTAAGAGGAACTCAGATACAATGTGTATTAGGCATAAAGGAGGGCATCATACACATTCTGTTCAAATTGTCATGTAGTGGTACTCCTCCGCTCATAAAAGTTCTGAACAGTGCAAAACCTGCCAAAAATTACAAGCAGGGTCATCCATGCAACCTAGAAGGCACCAACTGAAGCACCTCATTAAAATATTTTGAGTATAGTTGTGGTATTCCTCCACTCATAAAAGTTCTGCACATTTCAAAGCCTGCTAAAAATTACAAACAGGGTCATTCATACAACCTGGAAGGCTCCAACTGAATCACCTCATTAGAATATTGTGAGAAAACTATAGTTGTGGTACTCCTCCACTCATAAAAGTTCTGCACAGTGCAAAGCCTGACAAAAATTGCAAGCAGGGTCATCTAAACACCTTTGAAAGCAACAACTGGACAGCCTCATTAAAATATTAAGAATGTTTACACCTGTAGCAGGCCATTATTCTTTTTTATTTCAAACCAATGAAAATTCACACAAAGCAGGTTTTACAGTAGATATGACAATAGTCAATTTTTTTTACCCAAAATATTTTTGTAATCTGAATCAGGCCAAGCGGTTTTTAAACATTTCAACCTATGTAATTTTACGCAAAGCATGTTAAACTGTATTGATGAATCGTTGAATGCAAAAAATATGTTGAATAGTTTTTTACAGTTTAATATACCACCTGAATGTAACAGAAAGCTTGAAATACTCTATTGATGACTAATTGAATCCATAAAAAGTTCTGGAAGTTTTTTCTAGAGCTTAATGTAGCAGTGAAATGAAACAAGAACCATGTTTCAGTATTTGGAAGAATCACTGAATCCATAAGAAGCTTTGAAAGCATTTTTGTGAGTGTAATATACCAGTGGAATGTAACAAGAACCACATTGCAGTGTATGGATGAATCACTGAATCCCTCAAAAGGTTTGGAGGGTTTTATGTGAGTTTAATATAGCAGCAAAATGTAACAAGAACCGTGTTACAGTGTATGGATGAATCATTGAATCCCTAAAATGTTTTGTAAGGTTTATTGTGAGATTGCAATACCACCTAAATGTGACAGAAAGCACATAATACCCTATGGATGACCTATGGATGACTAATGGAATCCATAAAACATTTATTAAGTTTTTTTAGAGTTTAATACAGCAGTTAAATGTAGCAAGAACTGCATTCGTATGGATGAATCATTGAATCCATACAAATGTTTTCAATGTTTTTTTGAGTTTTATACAATTTTTTTGATGGTTAGATACCACTAGATTGTACAATAGAAGAAGTAGTACTCTATGGATGAGCAACAGAATACTGATAAATATTTGAACTTTTTTTTTGAGGATTAGGTACGACCGAAATGTACCCAAGAACACATAATACTCTATGGATGAGTAATTGAATCTAGATAACATTTTCAATGCTTTTTTGAAGCGCTAGATACCGCCGCAATGTACCCCAGAGCATATAATAGTATATGGATGAGTAATTTAATCCAGAAAATTTTTGCAACACTTTTTTGGAGGGTTATATACTACTGCAATCCACTCCAGAGCACGATAGTAATTTTATACCAAAAAAATGTTAATGATTTTTTGAAGAGTTACAGAAATAAGTATTTGATCTCTTGCTGATTTTGTAAGTTTGCCCGCTGACAAAGACATGAACAGTCTATAATTTTAATGGTAATTTAACATTGAGAGCTAGAATATCAAAAATAAAATCCAGAAAATTACATTGTATAAATTATTTAAATGTATTTGCATTTTGAAGTGAGAAATATTTGATTTGATCCCATTCCAACCATTTAGAGTTATGGCTTCTATAGACCAGTTAGACCCTCCTAATCAACTCATTACTTGCATTAAAGACAGCTGTCTTACATAGTCACCTTTATAAAAGACTCCTGTCCACAGACTCAACTAAATCAGTCAGACTCTAACCTCTACAACATGCGAAAGACCAAAGAGCTTCAGAAGGATGTCAGGGACAAGATCATAGACCTGGACAAAGCTGGAATGGGCTACAAAACCATAAGTAAGACGCTGGGTGAGAAGGAGACAACTGTTGGTGCCATAGTAAGAAAATGGAAGAAATACGAAATGACTGTCAATCGACATCGATCTGGGGCACCATGCAAAATCTCACCTCGTGGGGTATCCTTGATCACGAGGAATGTGAGAGATCATTATAAAATTATAGACTGTTCATGTCTTTGTCAGTGGGCAAATTTACAAAATCAGCAAGGGATCAAATACTTACAGTATTTCCCCCACTGCATATACCATTGAAATGTACCACAGAGCACATAATAGTATATAGATGAGAAATTGAATCCAGATACATTTTTCAACGCTTTTTTAAAAGGGTTATATACCACCGAAATTTACCCCAGAGCACGTAATACTCTGTGTCACGACTCACACCGTGACCATCACCCCTACGTCATGGATCGGGGTGACTTTAGGCCAACAGACGGCTATCACATGTGCAAGGGGGCTTTTCTTAGTTATCCCTTCACTGCTACAATGTGATGAAAAAACACACAAGGCTATTGACCTCTTAGTTTACAGCAGGGGCTTATTTTAGGTCTCCAACTGCTCTTCAATATACCACGAACTGCAGGGATTTATGTATATCCCACTTCACAGTTCCGCTTCAAAATTTGCAGCTCTCTGGTGCCCCCTCACCCTCAGGTCAGACTAGGTACTGCACCTAGGGTAATTAGTCGCCAGAAAGGCTGCCTGCTATGTACTGGCTATTGGGCACACTGCAGCAAGGCGATATAACTACTTCCACTCAGGCAGGAACAATAATTATCAATGCCGCTGTTGCTACAATGATTCCCAAAGGCACAGCACACGGTATGCTGCCACCAGCTCCGTTTAAACGGGTCTGAAGCTAACCCAAAACAGTAGCGTAATTCCCATCAGAAGACTTAGGGTACGTTTTAGAGCAGGAAGAACGAAAACTAGTAATCTATATATATAATTGTCTAAGGGTTTTTCCGTCTGTCTGTCTGTCTGTCTGTCTGTCTGTCTGTCTGTCCTGGAAATCCCTGCTCTCTGATTGGTTGAGGCCGCCAGGCCTCGACCAATCAGAGACCGGCACAGCATTGACGTAGAAATCCCGCGTCTCTGATTGGTCGAGGCCGCCAGGCCTCGACCAATCAGCAACGGGCACAGCGACGATGATGTCATAAAGGACGTAGACATCCCGCGTCTGATTGGTCGAGGCCGCCAGGCCTCGACCAATCAGCAACGGGCACAGCGACGATGATGTCATAATGGTTGCCATGGCGACGATGATGTCATAAAGGTTGCCTCGATCAATCAGCGACGGACACAGTCTGCCGCGAATTCTGGAATCATCATTGTCCATATATTACAGGGACATGCATATTCTAGAATACCCGATGCGTTAGAATCGGGCCACAGTCTAGTTTATATATATTTTGCTCCAAAATTAAGGCAGTGTTTATAAAAAGGCATATAAAGATGTTACAATATGAGACAATTGAAAATATGTACAAAGGTAATTATAAAAATAACATGGATTAAATAAGAAATCAACACTTACATGTGTTCAGATCATGGCAGGCAGAACCAGGCTAGTGAGCCGAGCTCCCATATGTCCCAGTTCATCAGGGCTAGCAGTCAGGGCTCCTCAGATAAAACTCTGCTGACTGCTGGCTGGATCAAGTGTAAAGACTTATATACTCCAGCCTCGGGACATCACTAAAGGGCTGGTTAATGATATTCAATGAGGTCAGAGATCTTTACATTTTCAGACCCTGGAGACAAAGAAATTCCTGACTGAGAAGGAAGGGACCACAGGTGGCTTTGCAGGATTGGTCACCTGCAGCTGCCATGCTTTTGGGACCATAGTCAGAAGTGCAAAAATCCCTCAGCTATGGTTTTTACATTATCGTGACATACATTTTCCTCACACTATGGATGAGTAATTGAATGCAGAAATATTTTTCAATGCTTTTTTGCATTTTTTTAAAATACCACCATAAAGTAACAATAACTGTGTTCAACTGTATGGATGGACTAATTGAATCCAGAAAAATGTATTTAAAGTAAATATTTTGAAAGTGTAGTTGATGTACTTTTACATTCATAAAGGCTTTGCACAAAGTACAAAGCCAGCAAAAAATTACATCCAGGCTAATACAGTAATCATCTTCTGGTGTTCGCTTCTTCTTCTCCTTCCTCTCGAAACTGAGGGTCTGCCTCCACCTGGTTCCTGGAGCCTGATTCCCAGGTGCCTGGTAGTGCCGGAAAACCTGTGATATAGAAATGGGCAACAGCCCCTGTGTAACCTGCACCATCGCCTGCTCCTGCATAGGAGCTGGGAAACCCAAGGGAAGTATGATCTATAGGGATTGGTAGTAACCCAGCCTCAAACCACCTTGAGGAACCGCTCCAAGGCCCATTCATTTCGCAAGAAGGGATCATCCTGCTCCCTTCCTACTGGGATCACACCACTTTTTACCAGCTATGTTGACCCTCCATTTTGATGAGAATGACCCTGGTTCCAGCCGTTAGCTCTTGCAACCTTTGGGGCAAGTGTTCCGCTTCTACTGCCCGACGGTTGAACAAAATGTGATGATGGGTCCCAAGCTCTCCAATTGGACCCCCTTCTTTGCTGTCAGTTGTAAGTAGTGACCACCCCGTGGGATGTCAACTGTCAAGACCTTGCGGCTAGTGGGCCGATAGCATATCTTCAGACCTGGTCCTGGCTTGCCTCCTAGTCTCCTCCAACCAGCCAAGTGTCACACTTGATTGCTGTAATCCAGAAGACAGTCCGGAACTTAGAGATATTGTTATTCCTTCAGCATCCTGTTCTGATTCCACCTCTTCTTCTTGGATCACCACCTCCTCCCACAAACTATGCAAAGTGTGCTCCAGCATGTAGATGACTAGAATAGTGATGCTGATTACGGCAGTGTCAGTGCTACCCATTTCCCATTTTCAAACTGTACAGAAGGGTGCAGAGGTCCTTCATATGTTCCCACTCTGCAGGTGTGATTTGCTACACGTTGGTACTGACTATGCAACATGTCATACTTTACCAGGGGTCGAAACTGCTGCCACAGTTGCTGCAACATGTGCAGAGTCGAATTTCACTATGTCGGCACAGTGCATTTCCACCTGATAAATGGTAGTTCAAAAGACCTTTGTAGCGATGCAAGTCAATGATACGTGTGTGGACGCCAGAAATGAGCACACAGTGACTGTGCTTTCTGCAGCAGCACCAGCGGGCATGGATAGTAGTGTAGAAATTGCTGTACCACCAGGTTGTGCCATGCAAGGCATGTGTGTGAAGTTGCTCTGGCATATGGCCTCCACCAGGATTGCACCGTTATTGCTAGAGATGAGCGAATATTTCAATGTTCGGATTGCTAAATTTACAATATTTGCCGATTTATTCGTCGAATATTCACCAAACATAACCAAACGCCATTCAAGGCAATGGCAGGCAAAAACCTTCTAAAGGCCCCAAAAGCTGCCAAAAAAGTGGCCTTAATTCACCCACAGTACAAATTGTAGCATGGCACTGCAGCAATCAGCCAGGCATGAGGTATAGGTCTAGGCCAGCATTTACAGCTTTCAATTGAACATCACGGTAAGACAAGGTGGGTGAGGGATTGGTGTAGGCCTCCTGTGCTGGGAGCCCTGATGCCATATGCAACAGCCCAACCTGCTTTCATGCTCAGCCACTAGAGATGAGCGAAGATGTTTGGAAAACGATTGCCAAACATAAATTCGGCACTAATATGATACATTCGAATTCATGATTGGTAACACGAGCATTTTTCTTAAAATAGGAAAAAGTCGGCAACATTCGGTAAAAGTGCAGGAAAATAATTGCGTTGCCACTAAAGTATTTTAAAGTAGATAGAATAAAAGCCATCAATTCATGTGCAGCTTAAAGTATACAAGCATAATCACAGCGTGACAGATTAGAATAGAATGAATAGAATAGATATATACACATAGAATGCAAAAAAAAATAGAGGTCAGTGACACACACAT
The DNA here is from genome assembly GCF_032444005.1 of Ranitomeya imitator. Taxonomy (NCBI): domain Eukaryota; kingdom Metazoa; phylum Chordata; class Amphibia; order Anura; family Dendrobatidae; genus Ranitomeya; species Ranitomeya imitator. The sequence goes on from NC_091282.1 coordinate 832,384,005, forward strand.
TTATATATGTATATACGTATATCAGATAGATAGAAAGAAGGAAATCCAGCAATTCATCTGCCGTGTACTGTAAAATCACTGCAGGAGCCGACAGGATAGAAAAGATGGATTACATACAGTAAGTAAACATAAAATACATAGATAAGTCTGTCACATGTGTTCAGTGTGAACCTGCTTTCATCTGTGAAGAGCACAGGGTGCCAGTGGCTATTTGCCAATCTTGGTGTTCTGTGGCAAATGTCAAGCATCCTGCACGGTGTTGGGCTATGAGCACAACCCCCATCTGTGGACGTCGGGCACTCAGACAAACCTCATGGAGTCGGTTCCTAGCCGTTTGTGCAGACACATGCACATTTGTGGCCTGCTGGAAGTCATTTTGCAGGGCTATGGCAGTGCTCCTCCTGTTCCTCCTTGCACAAAGGCGGAGGTAGAGGTCATGCTGCTGGGTTGTTGCCCTCCTACAGCCCCCTCCACGTCACCTGGTATACTGGCCTGTCTCCTGGTAGCGCCTCCAGCCTCTGTACACTACGGTGAGAGAGACAGCAAACCTTCTTGCCACAGCTCACATTGATGTGCCATCCTGGATGAGCTGCACTACCTGAGCCACTTGTGTGGGCTGTAGAGTCCGTCTCATGCTACCACAAGTGTGAAAGCACAACCAACATTCAAAAGTGACCAAAACATCAGCCAGAAAGCATTGGTACTGAGATGTGGTCTGTGGTCCCCACCTGTAGAACCACTCCTTTATTGAGGGTGTCTTGGTAATTGCCATTCATTTTCATCTGTTGTCTATTCCATTTGCACAACAGCATGTGAAATTGATTGTCAATCAGTGTTGCTCCCTAAGTAGACATTTTGATTTCACAGAAGTTTGATTTACTTGGAGTTATATATATGTGTGTGTGTGTGTGTGTGTTTTGAAGAATATTTGGTTTTAAAAGGATGTTTACAGTTGTGTATTACAATGAGCATTTACATACAGAGAACTTCTGTAAGTAATCGCAATGCACACGGATGTAAATTGGATGCTAAGTGTGAAAATTGCATTGTACTCGCATGACACTCGCATGGCACTAGCATAGCACTCGTCCGTTTTTTTCGATCTGGAAATCGGACCATTTTTTTTCTCGCAAATTGGTATGAGCCCTTAGATGTCACGAACCGCACAACCTCACCACTCAGCGCTGAGCCATGATGCCAGTAATATGGCTAGAAGAGGTAAGTAGTGCATTTATTATTTTTAACTCTTTTTCTGCTTGAAGTATTTAACATTGTGTGAATACGATAAACCTCTGCGGAGTTAAGATACATATATATAATTGCTTACAGTATTTGTAAGTGTATATGATTATGTTATATATTCAGCTGGGATTAGTATAGGATGGAATCTCAGAAAAAAATGATGATGGAGGGAAAAAGAGCAGAAAGCATAAAAGGAGGGGAGAGTGTTAGAAACACAGAGGAGAGGTGACGGGAAGGTTAGAAGCTATATTGGATTTTGTGTGCTGAGGACTGCTTTGATTCCTCCATCAGATAAAGGGGATTAGAGAACAGCAATGAATGAGGAGAATAGAGGCTGCTTGATGGGAGAAAAAGGCCAAATGAAAATGGTGCAAAAAAAAGCACAGGAAACACATGCAAAAAAAAAGAGAGAGAAATGAAAAGGAAACAGCTGAGATAGATGAGCAGAAGGGAGGGGGCATATACACTCCACGGAAATTAACATACAAATCGTTTTTCCCTTGTGCTTCATCTTCATTACATTAGAGACTGACACCATTACAATCATAAAACATAGAAGCACAACAGCCAACAGCCTTGCTGCAATCCCGCTTATGCTACACCCATGTCTCCTAGTGCATGGCGCTACAGCAGAGTCACTGCCCACATCTCAAAAAGGTAGAACAGTAATTATTCTGACCACAAAAACAGTCTTATCATATATATTTTAGTATACAATACACATACACAATAACTTCTGCTCGCATCAAGGGCACACAATGTTATATAGAAATGTGCAGTAAACACTGTACGGCTACATTTACTGGCGATACAGACATAAGTAAGAATATTTATCCTTATGACAGTCTAATCAAACATGGCATATAGTTTTCCATACATCAAACTATGCTAATATTTATTATATCGTTGTAACAAAAATATTAACAATTAATGGTTGTATTTGGAATGATGCATACCAGCTAAAGAGAACGTACAACTTAATTTTTTCTTTTTACTGATCAAAATGTCTTAAAAATATTTTCTTTCTCTAATTGTAAAATTTTTTCTTTCTCTAATTGTAAAATTTTTACTTCTACTGTAGACTATTGTGAGCATGCTCTTTATAATGTGCAAAGGTAAATCTGCATGTAATAGGTCTCCTTCACACGCCATCCAAGTGTCATCAGTGTTTCCTATCAAGTCTTCATCAGTTTGGCCACTGTGTCAGTGCTTACAAGCGGAGTTTCATCAGTTTTCTTGAGTTATATGAAAAAAATGATGGCGGTTTCACAAGCTTGTCCTATCAAACAGTGAGTGAGAAACAAACAGCACATAAATGACATCCAAGTCTTGTGTGGCCCACTTTATCTGAGGAAAAAAAATGGATATGTTAACTACCTCAAAGACCAGGGCTACCCAACCTATGGTTTGGAAACCAAACGTAGCTCATGGGTCCCTAAGATGTGGCCTGCAGCTGTTTGCCAGCTAGTTGCTTTAGCATCAGGTCTAGCAAGAGTTATGAAGAGCAGACAAACAAAAAACGGAAAAAAGTGTCAGCTCACCCACATTAGAAGTCCAATGCTTGAAGACCGGCAGTGCCGCAGGAGAATTAAATGAAGAAGGATCTCAGTGTTTTATATGACATCCTGTAGGGACTCATGACCAAAAAGCTCCAATCCATGAAAGGTTGTAAACAAGCACAGGTATTTAATATATAAAAACTCATTTGCAATGTAGGTGATGGCATTTCATTCATAATTAGTGATGAGGGAATATTTCAATGTTCGGTTCGGATTATGATTACGGAATTTGCTATATTCACCGAACATAACCGAACGCCAATAATGTCAATGGGAGGCAAAAGCAACTACATGCACAACAACTTATAATGGACCCAAAAGCGGCCAAAACACATCAAATGAGGGCCATACACCAGGAAAGTGGCCTCAATTCAACCACAGTACAAATTGGTAGCATGGTATCGGGGCCTGAGACAGCATTTCCAGCTTTCAATTGAACATCACAGTAAGATGAGGTGGGTGAGGGATCGGTGTAGGTCTCCTTTACTGGGAGCCCTGATACCACATACAACAGCACAACCTGCTTTCATGCTGCGCCACACTCAGGTGGCACAAATATCAGTTTCGTAGACTACCATTGTCAGAAAAATTTAAGAATCTTAACACGGGTAGTTGAGTTATAGACCTATTGCTACAGGCAACAAGCATGAAGGAGACCCAACCAGGAATATTTCCAAAAATTAATTGCAGACACCACCATAGTGGTATCAATTTCATCACAGTAGAAATAGTATAATAGGGACCATTAGGTCTTCCACTACATCCAATCCAGAAGATGGACACCAAACCAGGAGTATACACATTTAAACAAGTGATGGTGTTACACCACAGAAGTGGCATACATTTCACGAGAATAGATACTGACAGGCCTACCACTACACCCAATCCAATGATCAAAGATGGAACAAATTGTATAAAAAGGGAAAGTCACGCACAAAGACTAAACCAAGATCATATAAAAGAATTGTGCAATAAAGACAAATAAAAAATAATAGATTAAATTATTTTTATTGAAATAAATAATAATGATTTAATAAAATAACAGCTGAATATATGGAGCAGGTGTTTAACCCTAGAACGCATGACGTTAAAAATATACATATTAACGTATTGGGGGCCTTTTAGGCCCCCATGCACATAATGTAGAAAAACACACTTAAATAACTTTCATAAGTTTATTTCAAAATTGCTCAATAAAATATGAATAGTGGACAAAATTTTCATTTTAATTTTTCACAGAAAACACCCAAAAATCTTTTTTTTCCCAAACTTCACACAAAGACATGAAAACACACAAAAAAACATAGAAATCTATAGCAAACTAGCTGCAGCTACATTTTTATTCTAACTTTCTTTTCTATTATATTAGTCTTCCAAACAATTCTGACATGTTATTTTTTCAGAAGAGTGTTTTTTGCAAACAGTTTCCTTACAAGTGGAACAATATCGCTCAGTTTTCCTCTCTATGTTTCTTGGACACATGAAACAACGCTTTCGTTTTCTTTCTCCTGGCTCTGGAATAATCTGAAACTGTACGCCACACCCTTTCATTGCTTCTTTAGTTTGCTTTGGCAAGCATTTCAAGTCGCTTCACTCTATCATGTGAAGCATTACAAGTTCATGACAAAGGTCCTTCAAGAATATGCGTCTCCTGTCCTTCCTCTGGGCATGAAATTCCGGATGAGTTTCTGTATAAATAATGAATGGATTTAGGGCTGCTACATCAAGTATATTTGAAAATAGTACTACAGGCCATCGTTTTGTTTGCCTCTTACACGAATATTCTCCCACCATCTCATCCATTTTATCTACACCTCCTTTTGTTGTATTGTAATGCAGGATGATTTCTGGTTTCAATTTTTTGTCATTGCTGTCAACACTGCAATCGTGATGCATGGTACTGAGCAAAATTACAGATTTCTCCTTCTTCGCCTTGTAAGATACCAAAGTCGCTTTGTTATTTAATCCAAAGACACTCTCATAAAGTTCTCGCTGACGATTGTGTTTCAGTGCTTCTGGAATTTCTCGTCTGTTTTGCTTTATAGCACCAACAAGTGTAATAGCTTTTTGAATCAGAAAATTGCCTAGTTCAACATTGGTGAAATAATTGTCTATGGTAATGTTTCTACCTGAATTGTATATTGGAACAGCAAGAGTTTTGGCTATTTCAGACCCCAGATCCTTCTGTACTGGTGCACCAACCTCTTTGCCACAGTAGATTACGCCATTTATGCCATAATAATTTGCAGAATCACACATCCAGAAGATTTTTATTCCGTACTTGGCTGGCTTGCTGGGCATGTATTGTATGAACTTGCAGCATCCTCTGAACGGTACAAGTTGCTCATCTACAGTAACATTAGTACTAGGATTGTAAAGTTTTGTGCAATTTTTGATAAATATGTTCCAGATATAACTGATAGGGGCTAATTTGTCGGTTTTAAACCTCGCTGCACAAGTTCGCTTATTATCAAAGCGAATGATTCTTCTAATTTCCTCATATCTGTCCACTGACATTGTCGCCTTATAGTGTGGATCAGAAAGTAAGTCCAGAAATAATTCTTGTATTGGGACATCATACGATTTTTGACTCCCTGTCAGCAGTAAAAGTCCAATATATGGATAAAGTTCCTCTTTTGAGATATTTTTCCAGGACTTGTTTTTTGCAGAAGCGATACGTCCTCCCTTCTAGGTTTGAACATAATAGGACCTCTTCTGCAATATTGTCAGAAAAATAATTACAGAATACATCTTTAGGGGTAAAGTAACTGGGACTTCCCACAGCTCCTTGAGCCTGTCTTACAATATTGTGTGTTGGAGTACGTCCGACTAATGTAGGATTACTGTCCCAAAAAACATTTGTTTTGCATGTTCTGCTTATTACTTCTTGAGGATCCACTAGATTCACTTCTTCATCATCAGAATAATCACTGGATGAGGATGTTTGATTAGCTGGTGGCAGATATTCTTCATCAGACAAAGATAGTTCACTTTCATCATTGCTTTGAAACATAATCGCTTCAATCTCTTGGTCAGTCAGACACTTGGAGGAGGAGTGTGCCATTGCTGACTAGATGTTAGCAAACTAAAAATCGGGTATCGGCCGATATTTGCGGTATCGGAATTCCGATACCGAGTTCCGATATTTTTGTGATATCGGAAATCGGTATCGGGATTAAGATTCATGTGTAAAATAAAGAATAAAAATAAAAAATATTGATATACTTACCCTCGGACGCGCCCTGGTTGTCACCGCTGCAACCGCCATGCTTCCGTTCCTAAGAATGAGCGCGTTAAGGACTTTCGATGATGTCGCGGCTTGTGATTGGTCGCTGAGCGGTCATGTGACCGCTCAGTGACCAATCACAAGCCGTGACGTCATCGAAGGTCCTTAACGCGCTCATTCTTAGAAAGGGAAGCATGGCGGTTGCAGCGGTGACAATCAGGGCGCGTCCGAGGGTAAGTATATCAATATTTTTTATTTTTATTCTTTATTTTACACATGAATATGGATCCCAGGGCCTGAAGGAGAGGTTCCTCTCCTTCAGACCCTGGGAACCATAGAGGAATACCTTCCGATATTTGTGTCCTATTGACTTGTATTGGTATTGGATATCGGTATCGGCGATATCCGATATTTTTCGGATATCGGCCGATACCATCCGATACCGATACTTTCAAATATCGGACGGTATCGCTCAACACTACTCAGCAGCCTTTTATACTTTTAGGTGGTGTACAATTTTCTGGATTTTTGTGGCTCACAAGCTCTAGCCTTTGCAAGCTTCTTAGAAACAGAAACTGAAAATGAATCAGATTTCCTCTCAACAGCTTATCTTATCACAGGTCCTTCAGCAATTAACTCACAGTGTATACTGTCCTCAGTACTCTATACACAGCTCATTACTGTGTTCCGAAGAACCTGTGGTGATGTCATGGCCTTATCACTCCCTCCAAAAATCACATTACATCCTTACATGTTATTATCCACAACCTGGCCCCTCCACCAGCATTACTGAGTACAAATAAAGTAACTTGAGACACAAACACTACTGAGAACATGATAAAAATAGCGGGGGCCTAAAAGGCCCCCAATTCGTACAGATGTAGTTTTCACCAAACAAGCATAGTTACACCATAATGCCTATGAAAAAAATTATATGAACAACTGGATATTATCAACAACGACATACTTGAGGAATATCTGGAGTTTCAAAATTATAACTAAAGTAATTTTGAAGATAATAGCAAAAATGTAAGCATGGGGGCCTAAAAGGCCCCCAATATGCGTTCTAATGTAATATATTATTCAATCAACAATAGGAAAAGAAGGTATTGCATAAATGCCCAATGATAAGTAGAAAAGGAGCCCAAAGAAATAAAATATATGTTAAAATATATATACATATATACCGTATATATGCAGCACCCCAGAGATCTGGTCATTGCAGTAACGTCGCTCTGCCACTAAGGGGAGTGATGGTACGTCTGATGGCACTAAAGGAGTTCTTTGACCAGGTATCACCAGCACACATTACACTTCACACTCCTGCCACTAGGGTGAGAAAAAGGCTTTATTTATTGGGTCACTCCTCACACTGGTAAAACTAGGGGTTGGATAGGAAGTGAGATCAGAAGCTGACTGGGTTGGATTCAGGCAGCATCCCTCTGCCGGGGGGTGCTGCAGGGAGAAGTTTCAGGGGGGTCCCTGTCAGGCGTGGGAACCTGGCAGGTATCTAGCGAACAGAACAGAACGTTACGGAACCGTGCCTGCACTACCTTGCAGCGGTATCCTAAGAAAGAGACACAAAGCGAAGGATATTGTGGAACAGTGAGAAACGAGATCAGCACAAGGAGATCCAGTAGGAGTCGTGCCCCAAGAACGGCAACATCCTACTGAGGCGCGTAGCCGGTGGCCGGAACACCGAGGAAGTAACTGACTCTATGCCTTACTTCAAACTCCGCAGGACAGTTAATTATAGGTTGGCTGTCTACCTTAAATTTCCTATGAAGACATAGGGGGCAACGCGTGGAGAGGGGCGTCTCTAGGGTCCCGGAAGAGCTCCGAGCCTTCCCGTCATACGGGTGCGTCCTAGCCATAACATACCTGGGGGATGAGAAACTAGTAACATCTGGAACGAAATAGAAAGAAAGAGAAAGAACTAGAAAGAACGAACGAACGAACTAGAACAGAAGTTGTGAGGACTATACCGAATGCTCAGCAGGGTAGCACTACAACACACAGGCGCTATTGGTAGGCAACGATTTCCACCTGCAAGGGGAACTCTGGATGTGCCATCGGACCAGCCGGTCTCTGACAGCCTGGTTAACCCCTTCATGACCATGGGATTTTTCGTTTTTCCGTGTTCGTTTTTCACTCCCCTCCTTCCCAGAGCCATAACTTTTTTATTTTTCCGTCAATTTGGCCATGTGAGGGCTTATTTTTTGCGGGACGAGTTGTACTTTTGAATGACATCATTGGTTTTAGCATGTCGTGTACTAGAAAACGGGAAAAAAATTCCAAGTGCGGTGAAATTGCAAAAAAAGTGCAATCCCACACTTGTTTTTTGTTTGGCTTTTTTGCTAGGTTCACTAAATGCTAAAACTGAGCTGCCACTATGATTCTCCAGGTCAGTACGAGTTCATAAAGGCACAGATGATTGGCCTTGGGGAGACCAAAACATCCAACACTGCGGAGACACCATCACGTGTTTCTCAACGCAGTGATTCCAGAACACTGCCCCCATCCCTTATGGGAAATATGCAAATGCAGGTAAAGAAGCTGCGGAGACACCATCACGTGTTTCTCGATGCAAGCAGTGTTGGATGTTTTGGTCTCCCCAAGGCCAATCATCTGTGCCTTTATAGCCTTTTTACTAGGCACTGCTCCTAATAGCCAGATTCCTACTCCACACTGATGAGGGGCAAACACCCCGAAACAGCTGTCTGTGTATGGATACCATGCTTGGCATAGGTGGCTTTCCTTCATAGGATGCTGCCCTTCCCGTGGTTGTTCCTTCCCGGGGAAAGGCCTGGCTATTCACTGCTTGCGTCGAGAAACACGTGATGGTGTCTCCGCAGCTTCTTTACCTGCATTTGCATATTTCCCATAAGGGATGGGGGCAGTGTTCTGGAATCACTGCGTTGAGAAACACGTGATGGTGTCTCCGCAGTGTTGGATGTTTTGGTCTCCCCAAGGCCAATCATCTGTGCCTTTATAGCCTTTTTACTAGGCACTGCTCCTAATAGCCAGATTCCTACTCCACACTGATGAGGGGCAAACACCCCGAAACAGCTGTCTGTGGATGGATACCATGCTTGGCATAGGTGGCTTTCCTTCATAGGATGCTGCCCTTCCCGTGGTTGTTCCTTCCCAGGGAAAGGCCTGGCTATTCACTGCTTGCGTCGAGAAACACGTGATGGTGTCTCCGCAGCTTCTTTACCAGTACGAGTTCATAGACACCTAACATGACTAGGTTATTTTTTATCTAAGTGGTGAAAAAAAATTCCAAACTTTGCTAAAAAAAAAAAAAAAAAAAATTGCGCCATTTTCTGATACCCGTAGCGTCTCCATTTTTCGTGATCTGGGGTCGGTTGAGGGCTTATTTTTTGCGTGCCGAGATGACGTTTTTAATGATAGCATTTCAGTGCAGATACGTTCTTTTGATCGCCCGTTATTGCATTTAAATGCAATGTCGCGGCGACCAAAAAAACGTAATTCTGGCGTTTTGAATTTTTTTCCCGCTACACCGTTTAGCGATCAGGTTAATGCTTTTTTTTAGTTGATAGATCGGGCGATTCTGAGCGCGGCGATACCAAATATGCGTAGATTTTATATTTTTTTAATTGATTTATTTTGATTGGGGCGAAAGGGGGGTGATTTAAACTTTTATATTTTTTTTATTTTTTTCACATTTTTTTTTACTTTTTTTTTTTACTTTTGCCATGCTTCAATAGCCTCCATGGGAGGCTAGAAGCTGGCACAGCACGATCGGCTCTGCTACATAGCAGCGATCTGCTGATCGCTGCTATGTAGCAGAATTGCACGTGTGCTGTGAGCGCCGACCACAGGGTGGCGCTCACAGCGACGGGCGATCAGTAACCATAGAGGTCTCTAGGACCTCTATGGTTACAATGGAGACGCATCGCCGACCCCCGATCATGTGACGGGGGTCGGCGATGACGTCATTTCCGGCCGCCCGGCCGGAAGCGGTAGTTAAATGCCGCTGTCTGCGATTGACAGCGGCATTTAACTAGTTAATAGGTGCGGGCAGATCGCGATTCTGCCCGCACCTATTACGGGCACATGTCAGCTGTTCAAAACAGCTGACATGTCCCGGCTTTGATGCGGGCTCACCGCGGAGCCCTGCATCAAAGCAGGGGATCTGACCTCGGACGGTATAGTACGCCCGAGGTCAGAAAGGGGTTAATCGTGCTCTGGATTGAGAATCCTGAAGTCTTCAGTAAAGAGGTAAAGAGACTGCAACCCTGTGTCCTTGTTATTGCCTGCACCTCACTCCATCACCATCCACCTTACTGGGAAGCGCTGGGGACATACTTCGCCTGTGGGAAGTCACACCATCTAGCTGCCATCACATCACCCCAGTGGACCCCAAGCAGCGTCAGTCACCCTGGCCGAATACCACAGGTGGCGTCACAAAACCTTGACAGACTATTATCTCCTTTCATTGGGCGCCCCTTAGCAGGGTCACAGACCGGGTCCAGCCACCGTGACATCCCCAGAACCGAGACAGAGAGGACCGGTACCGAGTAACCCACGGCCCTGTGTCTGGGGGCAATCCATATACTCGAGCATAAGCCGAGATTTTCAGCCCAAAAAAATGGGCTGAAAGTGCCCCTCTCGGCTTATACTCGAGTCATGGTCAGCGGGTGAGGGGGAGCGACGACTGTCAAATACTCACCTGCTCCCGGCGCTCCTGACGCGGTCCCTGCATGTCCCACGGTCTTTGGGCGCGGCAGCTTCTTCCCCTGTTTAGCAGTCACTGGTACCGCTCATTAAAGTAATGAATATGAACTCCACTCCCATGGGCTGGAGCCGCATATTCATTACTGTAATGAGTGGTACCATGTGACCGCTCACTACAGAAAGAATCTGCCGAGCCTGAAGACCGTGGGACATGCAGGGACCACGTCATGAGCACCGGGAGCAGGTGAGTATTTCATATTCACCTTTCCACGTTCCACCGACGCTCTGTCTTCCGCATCCTCAGCACTGACTGTTCAGGTCAGAGGGTGTGATGACATATTAGTGTGCGCACCGCCCTCTGCCTGAACAGTCACTGCGGAGAGACGGGACACTGAGGAGCAGCGGGCAGCGCGGGCAGGTGAGTATGCCATTTTTTTTTAGTGCAGCAGCATTACATGTGGCAGATTGTTATATGGAGCGTCTATGGGGCAATAATGAACTGCACGGAGCATTATATGGGGTATATTTGTATATGGAGCATCTATTGGGCCATAATGAACTGCATGGAGCATTATATGGGGCATCTATGGGGCCATAAAGAACTGCATGGAGCATTATATGGGGCATATTTGTATATGGAACATCTTATGGGGCCATAAAGAACTATATGGAGCATTATATGGGGCATATTTTAATATGGAGCATCTTATGGGGCCATAATGAACTGCATGGAGAATTATACGGGGCATATTTTAATATGGAGCATCTTATGGTGCCATAATGAACTGTATGGAGCATTATGTGGGGCTCCTGATTCAATATGGATATTCAAAAACACTTAACCTACTGATGTCTCAATTAATTTTACTTTTATTGGTATCTATTTTTATTTTTGACATTTACCGTTAGCTGATGCATTTTCCACCCTGGGCACCTTAGTGAAAAAACAAACACAATATAATATAAACACAATATAGTGATGAGTTGAAAAACTCACATCTGCAATGAGAGACAAAGTGCTGTAGTGCAAAACCACACCTACATCAAATCCAGCAGATGGACACCCAACCAGGAGTGTTCAAATTTCCAAAAATGATTGGCAGACAATACCCAAGTGGCATCAATTTCACCACAGTATAGATAGTATAATAGGGACCGACAGGTCTTCCACTAAACCCAATCCAGCAGATGGACAACCAACCAGGAGTGTTCACATTTCCAAAAATTAGTGGCATCAATTTCACAACAGTAGAAATAGTACAATAAGGACTGACAGGTCTTCTACTACACCCAATCCAGCAGATGGACACCTAACCTGAAGTTTTCACATTTAAAAAAAAAATGAGGGCCTGACACCACAGAAGTGGAATAATTGTTACGAGAATAGAAATTGTATAACTGGGAATGTCTTCCATTACTGCTAACCCAGCAGATGTAGACCAACCATGACTGTTCACATTTCCACAAATTTTTGTTAACATCAGCAGCAGCAGTCACAGCAGGCACAGAAGCCACACTAAAGATATCACAGAGTGCAGTAACGTGACTTTAATTCATCACACTAAAAAATGCAATATCACCTAGTCTGTACAGTCTGCAATTGGAGTGCAAAAGTCCTTGGAGATCCATGACTTCATCTTGATGAAAGTTAGGCGGTCTACACTTTTAGGGGACAGCTGGCTGTGCTTATCCATCAGGATACCACCAGCAGCGCTGAAAACATGTTCTGAGAGAACGCTAACTGCCGGGCATGATAAAACCTCCAAAACATGTGAGGCAAGCTCAAGCCACTCATCCATTTTGGAAGACCAAAATGTGAATGTGAAATGGTCCAAACCCTCCTTGATGGTATTGATAATCATTTATAGATACTCCTGCACTATCCTCTCTGTTCGTTCACCACGTGTAAAACTTGGACTCTGTTGTGCTGGTGCACGAGCTGGTCTAAGAAAAGTGTCAAACTACTCTCAGAAATGGAAAAAGAAGCAACACGGCACTCGTATGAATAATCAGTATAGATGATAGGGTATCCAGCCCAGGAATCCAAAATCAGGAAATACTTGGCGCTCAAGAAGAATTTTGGTGTAAAGAAGAAGATCCATTAAAGGTTGTGTAAAAGAGTGTTTTGATACTCCAGCATTCACGGGTCCCTATCCAGGTAGGAAGCATCTGACAAAATTTGGTTTCATAACATGAATCTAACAGAGTGGCAGCCCAGTAGTCAGCAGTATTCCTAATCATAACTATATGGGGATCATGTAGCAGATAGTACAGCAAGAAGGTACTCATATGTCGAGCTCTACTATGAAGTCCAAGCCCATGCTATGTCAGTGGCTGGGTAAAAATGAGGCTTGTTTCCTCTGTCCCCAATCACCAGCCACGAACAACAGAGAGTGGAGGATTATCCTCTTCATCTGACAGTTGCTCGCCCATCACCTCTTCCTCCTCCATTTGTTCCTCGAATCTTACACCTTCGATAGCAGTTTGTCTGTTATCACCAACCCCCCTCGATCGCAGTAATCCACCCTCCCTTTGCACCCGCCTGTGTGATGACAGTCTGGAACTTAGAGACAATGTTATCCCTTCCACATCTACCTCTGCTTCCTCCTCTTCTTCTAGGGCTGCCATCTCCTCCCGCAAGCTATTCAAAGTCTGCTCCAGCATATACTGTAGATGACCGGAATAGTGATGCTGATGATGACATCGTCAGCGCTAACAATCTTAGTAGTCATTTCAAAACTGTGCAGAAGGTTTCAGAGGTCCTTAATCTGTGCCCACTCTGTAAACATGATATGCGCCACAGCCATACTGCGTTAGCCCAGCCTATATGATGTAACATACTGCATCAGGGCTTGTTGCTGCTGCCATGCTGCCACATTTGCTGCAACATGTGAAGAGTGGGATTCCACCTTGTTGGCACATCACATATCAACCTGTTAACTGGCATGGACAAAGACCTCTGTATCAATGCAAGTCGATTACCTGAAGGGTGCGAACGGGGGAAATGAGCACACATCTTCCGTGTTTTCTAGAGCAGCTCACCCAGGCCAGGATAGTGGTGGAAAAAACTCTGTACCACCAGGTTGAGGAAGTGAGTCACGCAAGGCACGTGTGTGAGCTTGCCTCGGCATAGGGCTGCCACCAGGTTTGCACCATTATCTGACACTGTCTTCCTTGGATGCAGGTTCAGCAGACACAGCCATTGATCAAACTCAGCCTGGAGAGCTGTCCACAACTCTTCAGCTGTATGACTGCGATCTCCAAGGCATACCAATTTTAATACTGCCTGATTGCGGTGAGCCCTGGCTGCGCAGTTCGAAGGTGGTGGGGATTCGCTCTGCACTGTTGGAATGCATGTCTCATTAAGGCAGAGGTTGAGGGTGCAGGTGGAGGCCCTAAAGGAGATAGAGGAGAAGGCAGAAGCAGTGGAGGAATTGTTACATATAGGGGTTTGTCCTGCAAGCCTTGGGGATTCAAAAACTTGTGGATCAGCGCCTGCCCCCACAGCCTCCAGAGTCACCCAGTGCCCAATCGGCGAGATGTAACACCCTTGGCCATGCTTACTCGTCCAAGTGTCTGTGATTAAATGCACCAGGCAGACATAGATTTAGTCAAGGAATTGGTGATGTTGTCTGCAACATGTTGGTGTAGCACAGGCATAGCTTTCTTAGAAAAGTAATGGCGACTGGGCAATTGGTACTGGGAGACTACGAGAGCCATCAGCTTTCGAAAACTGTCTGCATCTTCCAGGCAGAAAGGCAGCATTTCCGTGGCCAACAGTCTGGAGATGTTGGAGTGTTGTCATGTGTACGAGTAAACAAACTATTACGTGAGCACAACTGCGAAACAGTGGGCTGGCTGCAGTGCTGAGAAAGGGCGGAGTACAGTGAACCGGATAAACTGCTGGACCATGAGAGAGGTGCAGGCGGAGACGTTACTGTGGATTGAGAAAGTTGTGGTGTTCTCGTTCGCTGAGATGGGTCTAAAAGAGCATCCATGTCCGCTTCTGTTACAGCTGATGGCGGGCTCTCAGTCAGCATCACTGGAGCTGGTAAAGAAAACGAGGTTCTGCAGTCAAAGACCTGCGTCTCAATAGTTGTCATGGTAATAGAGGAGGAGGAACAAGCAACAGATGCGATTGATGGTGCGGCTGATGGTTGTTGAGGTCCGCTGGTCGGCATTTTTTCGCAGTGGGATTCCCACAGTAATGCATGTTGATTGCGCATGTGAAGATTCACCCATGTAGTAGTCAAATTATAGCACTTTTTACCTCTACTCAGATTTTTTTTGCAAAGTTGGCTCATCCTTTGCAGTGTCAAAAAAGGCACAGGCTAAGCAACCCTTACCACCCTGCAAGCTGCAGACCCACGGATACTGCTGGTCACAGCCACAGTTGTGGCTGAGGATGCATTGCTCATTGTGGCTGCATCACTATGTGTCTGCGATGTACAGCGCAATGTAACCTCCTCATCTTCCTCCTCAGATGACCTACTCAGCTGTGTGCCTCTGTGTTCACGCCAACTGGGATCTAACACTTCATCATCATCATCCTCTGTGTTATCACATTCCTCGCCTTGGAGTCACCCTCTTCCTCCTCCTGCCCTGACAGCACAGTACAGTCCATGTGAGCCTCAGATATCTGAGTCTCATCAGGATCACCTCCCCCCAGGGGTTATTGTCTGATGACGATGGTCAGGATGCTGACCCGACCCTACTTCGTCCTGCCCCGGATCAAAGCTAAAAAAATTTTGGGCATTGGTGCAGATTTCCTCCTCTTGGCTCTGTGAAGCTTTTGAGTACACTTCTGATGACCATGGCATAGAATGTGTGAACAGCTTTTCAGGATCACCCATCTGTGGTTCCATAGGGTTGGAGTGTTGGGACGCAGGGGAAAGAAGGGGGAATTTGGATGCCACCTCTGTGACTGTACTGGGTGTGATGTTATGGTGGAGGAAGAGGAGGAGAGGCCACTTGAAGCTGTGCTTGCTATCAACTTGAGCATATGCTCTTTCTCGGCCTCATCAACAAGGTGTACTGCTGTACATATCCACCCGATCTAATGACGCACACAGGCAAGTGAGACATGAGGGCATTTGCTTCACAGCATGTGATATACCCTGATTATGCTCCCCTGATGAGTGATGATAATAATGAAATGCATTGTGAGTTTCTGAAGGTTGGACGTCCACTGGTATACCAGTGAGAATTATCAAGGGTACTTATAGACCCCTCTTTCAGAATGTCCGATGACACTGTTCTAATTTTTTCTATGTAATGCTGGGTTATGGCTATTTCAGTCGTCAGTGTAGTGATACCTTCATGGGTGTTCAGAACATTGGATAATAGGTGTATTTTTGTTACAATACTTACCAACACCAGTTTTTATGCAGGTGTATGTCTCTGATCCTAAATGTATGTTTTCAACTAGTATGTTTGGATTAATATTGACTGGTCCATTATGGTTTCAGCAAGTTCCTTGCATTATCACATTGTCTATTTCTTTTAAGAATGGTATACCATATAGCCCATGGACTGATACTGTGATTGGAAGGCTTGCTTATTTAATGAGTCATTAAATGGCACGGATCCCATTATCAGAGAGTAACAGATTTAAATATATTTGAAAAGTTGATCTGATTTCTGAATTAATATAAGTTGCGCCATACCATCTCTATAATGGGTATGAGTGCTATCACGGATAGCACTTGTACAAGAAAAATGGATGGAATAACTATGTAGAGGACTAAGGATGAGTATCTAAACTGTATCTGTATGAAGAACTCTGAGCACACCAGTGAATTTATACTGAACACTGCTTTGATGTGCACTTGAACTAAATGTTGCATGTTAATGAGCCTCAGGCTGGGTTTTAACGGTCCGTCTCCTTGATGCAGTCTGTGAAGTCAGCCACAGGATGGATCTTAAGCAAAGAAATTGTATAAAGAAATGACTGAGAATTCTTGGATTCTTGTCTGGCTTTTGGCTTCAAAACTGCATCAAAATCCTGAACGTGTTAACATAGCCTTTGCTATTTTTTGTTAATCTATTAATGCCCTTTTAACATTTCTATATTGCTGTAATAATGCTGATCATTACTGGTAATGTGTGATGTGTCTGGTCTGTGGTCATGTGTGAGGACACAGTAACAAGGCAGTTTTTCATGTGAGTACAATCTGATTTTTCACACCTAGCATCCAATTTACATCTGAATGAGGTGTGATTGCTATGCGATTTTAACATGAGCTTTTACATAGAGAAATAATAATAATCTTCATATAGCGCTAACATATTCCGCAGCACTTTACAGTTTTGTAAACATTATCATAACTGTCCCGATGGGGCTCACAATCTAAATTCCCTATCAGGATGTCTTTGGAATGTGGGAGGAAACCGGAGTACCCGGAGGAAACCCACGCAAAGATGGGAGAATATACAAACTCCTTGCAGATGTTGTCCAAGGTGGGATTAGAACCCAGGACCCCAGCGCTGCTGTGCTATCCACTGAGCCACCGTGCTGCCCCAGAAATGTTCTAAATCATTTACACATTGTTTTCAAAGGAAATATTCTTCAAAACAAACACATATATAATAGATAGAACGATAGATATACAAAAAAATCTGACAAGCACCTCCCAAGTGTGAATAGGTGCAAGCTCTATTGACTGCAAAATATGTATAAAAAAGCACAGCAGCACTCTGTGAATGCCAAAACATATAGTGGGATGCATGGACATGTTTGTCCATTATTGTATGCATTTTAGACTGAAAGTGGCATGTATAGTAGGATAGGGAAGGGTTATGATAGGACCCATCAGAAACGTGTCACCTTGCCGTGGTTGATGGGCACACATGAATTGGCCAATTTATGCGCTAAGAACCTTCGCTTTCTTTCTAAGTACATCTTCCTGGGGGACAGTGCGGTTGGAAGTTACTTCCATTGACACTATATGTCTTGGCATTCACAGAGCGCTGCTGTGCTTTTTTATACATAGATAGATCTGCCGTGTACAGTAAAATAATGGAATGACAGGTTAGATTAGAATAGATAGAATAGATATATACACATAGAATAGAGAGATATAAGGATGTCACTGATATAAATATATATACAGCTCTGGCAAAAATTAAGAGACCCCTGCAAAATGTTCAGTTTGTCTGATTTTTCTCTATATAGGTATCTTTTTGAGTAAAATGTAAATTGTTTATTCTATAACCATGATTTTTAATCACAGCTTTCATGCATCTTGGAATTCTACGGTAATGTGACTCCGGCCTTACTGGCTTGATCACAAGTCCTGAATAGTGTGATCTTGTGTTATCTGTCTCCAGCCCAGAGGTGTTAAGGTACCGTCACATTAAGCGACGCTGCAGCGATACCGACAATGATATCGATCGCTGCAGTGTCGCTGTTTGGTCGCTGGAGAGCTGTCATACAGACAGCTCTCCAGCGACCAACGATCCCGAAGTCCCCGGTAACCAGGGTAAACATCGGGTTACTAAGCGCAGGGCCTCGCTTAGTAACCCGATGTTTACCCTGGTTATCGTTGTAAATGTAAAAAAAAAACACTACATACTTACATTCCCGGTGTCTGGTCATGTCCCTCGCTGTCAGCTTCCCGCACTGACTGAGCGCCGGCCGTAAAGCACAGCGGTGACGTCACCGCTGTGCTGTACTTTACGGCCGGCCGGCGCTCACCAGTCAGTGCGGGAAGCTGAAGGCGAGGGACATGACCAGACACCGGGAATGTAAGTATGTAGTGTTTTTTTTTTTACATTTACAACGGTAACCAGGGTAAACATCGGGTTACTAAGTGCGGCCCTGCGCTTAGTAACCCGATATTTACCCTGGTTACCAGTGAAGACATCGCTGAATCGGCGTCACACACGCCGATTCAGCGATGTCAGCGGGAGATCAGCGACAAAATAAAGTGCTGGACTTTCCCCAGCGACCAACGATCTCCCAGCAGGGGCCTGATCGTTGGTCGCTGTCACACATAACGATTTCGTTAACGATATCGTTGCTACGTCACAAAAAGCAATGATATCGTTAACGATATCGTTATGTGTGACGGTACCTTTACCCTTCAGTGTAATCCTCCCTGTAAGGATAAAGAGATTATTGCTGACATAGTGGTACTCAGGACTGGATGCAGTGGGATCTCAGTGGTCTGAGTGAAAGCTGCGAAGAATTTCTTTTAAAAAGTGACATTAAATATTTAAAAAAAAACCCTGCAACTATAAAATTAGATTTAACATATACAAAAAAACTTGATTCAACCCTCTACAGATCAGACACTATTACTGTGTGCCCGGAAGGTTTTAAACAATAAATCATTTTCTGACAGCAGATCCTGTTTAATACTAGATGTGCTTTTCTTCTCCTAATCCCCCATTTCTTTTCCTCATTTATATGCAACACGTTTCCTTTTGACAGACTCCATACTGTGAAGAATATGTTGACTCCAAAGAAATAAGAAATGAAAATAATAGGTTGTAATGTTTGCCTAAAGGTATAGAAATGATAGCACCATTATTTCTACTGTATTAACTCCTGCATTTCTGATGGAAATGATATCACTGGTTTCATTGACTCAGCTATCCTGGAGGTACAATGGCTCATCGCATTTCCTAAATATTGCAATGGAGTCGCTACATTTTTTGGCTGCCGTCACACTAGCAGTATTTGGTCAGTATTTTACATCAGTATTTGTAGCCAAAACCAGGAGTGGAACAATTAGAGGAAAAGTATAATAGAAACATATGCACCACTTCTGCATTTATCACCCACTCCTGGTTTTGGCTGAGAAATACTGATGTAAAATACTGACCTAATACTGCTAGTGTGACGGCAGCCTTTATCTGTAGCAGTAAAAATTCTGTCTTGTCCCAGATGTGTCAAACCATGTGATCATCCTTAGCATCCCTTCTCTGAGCCCTAACTACGGCACTTACCCATAACCACGTCAAGCAATCATTTGATGCCTAAACTTGTAAGGTTCCTCATTCCCAACATACTGAAGTAAGTCCCGT
Source organism: Ranitomeya imitator (assembly GCF_032444005.1). Taxonomy (NCBI): domain Eukaryota; kingdom Metazoa; phylum Chordata; class Amphibia; order Anura; family Dendrobatidae; genus Ranitomeya; species Ranitomeya imitator. The sequence continues at coordinate 832,403,763 of NC_091282.1, forward strand.
AATCAATAAAATATGTATGAGGCTGTATGCAGTACGTTTTTTGTATTTAGTTGATAGAGTGATTTAACTAGCCTAAACTGGATAGAATATATATAGGTTAAGGGCAGCATGTTGGCTCAGTGGTTAGCCTTGCAGCACTGGGGTCCTGGGTTCAAATCCCACCAAGGATAACATCTGCGAGGAGTTTGTATGTTCTCCCCATGTTTGCGTCAGTTTCCTCTGAGTTCTCTGGTTTCATGGCACACTATAAAGACATACTAATAGGGAATCTAGATTGTGAGACCCAATGGGGACAGTGATGATAATGTGTGTAAAGCGCTGTGGAATAAGATAGCACTATATAAGCAAAGTATAATCAAAAAAATTATAATTCTTCATGCAGATAAAACATTTTCTTTTAACTTTAAAAAAAAAAAAGTACATGGCCTATTTTGTTGTGCCTACTAGTGATGAGCGAATATACTCGTTACTCGAGATTTCCTGAGCACGCTCGGGTGTCCTCCGAGTATTTTTTTAGTGCTCGGAGATTTCGATTTCCTCACCTCAGCTGAATGATTTACATCTGTTAGCCAGCATAAGTACATGTGGGGGTTGCCTGGTTGCTAGGGAATCCCCACATGTAATCAAGCTGGCTAACAGATGTAAATCATTCAGCTGCGGAAAGAAAAACTAAATCTCCGAGTACTAAAAAATATTCGGAGGTCACCCGAGCGTGCTCGAGAAATCTCGAGTAATGAGTATAATCGCTCAGTCATCACTAGTGCCTATGTTTTCTGAGGTTTTCTATCATAATGCAGTCAAAAGTTGTTATACCCTTCTTTCTCAACATGGTTCTATCTAATGCGTATAGAGAAAGCCGGTCCCAAAACATTGTGGATTTGGGAATCAGGAAATAGGCATGAGAGATTTGGGCTATAAACAACATACATGCTTGGCCAATCTGATAGTATGTTGATATGCAAAGTCTCGGTAGCTGTTGTAATTAGTGATAAGTGAGTATACTCGGTAATGCTCGGTACTTGCCCAAGCATTGCAGTGCTCGTGATACTCGGCGAGCGCCGAGCATTTCCAGGATTGTTCGGCAGGAATTTGGGTCCCTGCACTGCATGTTTGTCATTGTTAAGTGCACCAATAAACATGCAGAGATTGTCTGCCACACACTGTAATGCCGCTGCCATGTTGGTTGTGGCATTACAGTGATTGGCTGGCTGCACAGTGTCATCAGGTCTATATTAGACCTGGCATCGCCCTGTTCGTCAAACTCAGCTTCTGAATCACCAGTGTAGGGAGAGCTGCTGCAGCGATAGGCACAGAATAGGTGGGGTATCAGTTAGTGTTCGTATACTATTGTTGAATCCAGAAATCTAGCTAAACCAACAATCCTTCTAAGGACTAATTACGGGGTTTATAGATATCCGTGATAGGTAGGCTAGGCAGTGTATGTGGCTATGTATGTATCAGTGCTACATATGTAGGCAGTGTATGTGTGTATATAGATATCAGTGCTAGGCAGGCATTATATGTGGCAGACTTCATTGCATACAGCAAGAAGGTCCATTCCATTACTGTCTACTGCTGCTGACTATTACAGATATTGACAATATATACTCTACGTAGCTCCAGGTATCAGTGGCCAGGAATAATTTGGTTTTGCATCTTAATCCTGATTATTTTATTTAAAAGCAATCCAGAGCACAGTCCGTAAAAAAAATGTTTACACATTATGTTGATGTGTACCCCCAAAGGAAAATGTTTGTCAGCCCATACACTTAATGTATGGGCATTACAAGTATAGGAGACCCGCTCCATTAAATTTGGAAAACATTTTTAGGAGGCCATCCTCCACATTTCTTCCCAGGGGGATTGGGATGCGTGCAAATTTGGGGCACGCCATGCATTCACTTCATAGGAAAACTTTCTGGGAATGCAAAAATCATAATAATGAGAACTGTGGTTTCATGTTGCCATCCAGGACGTTTGTTCAAAGGGGTTTTGGGGTGCGTTAAACTTTGGAGTATTGCAGGCCTTGCATTCAATGCATAGGCATAAAGTATGGGAGTACCAAATGAATAATAATGGGAACTTTGTTTTCATGTGGCCATTCAGGATATCTGTTCAATACATTATTGCAGTGCATCAAAATTTGGAGCAGGCCTTGCATTCATTTCATGGGCAAACATTATGTGAGTGAAAAAAACATAATAGTGTGAATTTTGGTTTCATGTGGCCATCCAGGACGTCTGTTCAAAGGGTTTTTGAGGTTTATTAAACTTTGGGGCAGGCCAGGCCTTGCGTTAAAGGCATTGGCAAACAGTATGGGAGACCCACTTCATAATGTGAACTTGCAGTTCTTCAGCCTCAACACTGAAATTGTCCACTGCAGGTTCTACAGCCTCAACACTGCAATTCTCCACTGCAGTTTCTTCAGCCTCCACAATGAAATTCTCCACTACAGGTTTTTCAGGCTCAACACTGACATTCTCCACTGCCGGGTCTTCAGCCTCAACATTAACATTCTCCAATGCAGGTTCTTCAGGCTCAGCACTGCAATTCTCCACTGCTGGTTCTTCAGGCTAAACACTGAAATGCTCCACTTCTGGATGTTCTTTCTCAACACTGCAATGTTACAAAACAGGTTCTATGGGATCAACACTGCAATGCTACACTGCTGTGTGTTCAGCCTCAACACTGCAATGCTCCACTGTTGAGTATTCATCCTCAACACTGCAATTCTTCACTGCTGGGTCTTCAGCTTCAATACTGCAATTGTCCACTGCAGGTTCTTCAGGCTTACCACTGGAATACACCAATGCAGGTTCTTCATCCTCAACACTGCAATTCTCCACTGCTGGCTCTTTAGCCTCAACACTGCAATTCACCAATGCAGGTTCTTCAGCCTCAACACTGCAATTCTCCACTGCTGGTTCTTCAGGCTCAACACTGAAATGTTCCACTTCTGTGTGTTCTTCCTCAACACTGCAATGCTACAATGCTGTGTGTTCAGCATCAGTACTGCAATGCTCCACTGTCGGGTCTTCATCCTCAACACTACAATTCTCTACTGTCGGGTCTTCAGCTTCAACAATGCAACTGTTCACTGCAGGTTCTTCAGGCTTACCACTGCATTTCACCAATGCAGGTTATTCAGCCTCAAAACTGCAATTCTCCACTGTGTGGGGGTTGCAGCAAAAATGCTCGAGTTTCCCATAGACTTACACTGGGCTTGTTGATCGGGTCGAGCAACCGAGCATTGCAATTTGCTCAACCCGAGCAAAGAGCACCCGAGCATTATACTGCTCGCTCATCACTAGTTGTAATCTGACACATTACTGGTGTTTTCCCATAAACACAGGGGCAGACATGTCATTGGTGCAACCTGTGCTATGGCATTAGGGACCAAGAGGTAAGAGGGCCCACTATTACCTGGAAAGCAGATGGAATTGTGTGAATTTCATGAGCTAATGGACTGCAAAGGGGCCATAAATTGTTCTTGCACAGGGGACCTGTCAACTCTTGCATAAACAGCATATATCATTTATATACAGGATAGGTAATAAATGTATGACTGCTGAAGTCAAACTGTTAGTACCCCACCCAGAGGTGTATCTGTAACACCCCAGGTAACCGGTCATTACAGTGGTATTGCCTTCCTCACGGGGAGGGTGATGCCATGCCTGGAAGCGAGGAAAGATCGCTTTAACAGGTAGCACATACATGCAACATGTTCTGACTCCAGGCCAGAAGGGGGAGCTTTAATCCAATTTGTGGGTAGCTCCCCTATATATATTCTGGCTGGAAGAAAAGTGGGTCTGTGAGAGAGAGTTCAGAAAGAGAGTGGGGCCGTGCAGATGTGAGGATAAGCAGCTCCTGTGAGGAAAGCTGGGGCCATGCAGACCCGTAGTTCTGCAGCCCTTGGAAAGCCCTTGGAAAGGAAAGAGGGGAACAGACAGTTTGCAGAGAGTGTGAAGGAGGAAGGACCACAGGAGAAGTAAAGAGCTGGAGGGGAGCTGCGACTGAGCTTTCTCCATGCTGAAGCGCAAGAAACCAGTGGCCAGAAGACCATGGATGTGGTGGTAACTGTAAGTCCCACAGCAGAAACCGGCGGACAGAAGATTGCAAGTCGCCTGTCCACCAGTGACACTCGAAGGGACAGCAACACATAGAGCATGGAGTCATCTTAGAGAAACCTGTAAAAAGGCTTGAGTTGCCTGCCATGCGGGAGTGTTCTACCTAAAGGGACAGAGAGAAAGTGAGGACCTTGTGTGAGGCCTTAGGCAGCAAGGAACTACAACACAGCACAGAGACAAAGGCTTCCAACCCCACCTGGCTAGGGGGATATCAAAATCGCTTCCAGCGCGGCCGGACCGCACCATCACCTGTGATCCGTACCCTGGTCTATGGGTGCCTACTACAGTAAAAAGGTAAAGAGACTGCAACCTTGTGTCCTTCACTTCTTTCCGCACCACACCACCTTGCCTAATACACCGGGAGCCCTGGGGATTAAGCTTAAAATGTGGGAAGTCATACCATCCCTGCTGCAGTACCATCATTCCCAGAGGACCCCTTTAAGCAGTGTCGGCCATTCCTAACCGAATACCACAGGTGGCGTCATGAACACTCTTTATTCAAATAACCCCTTTAAAGACCTTCCCTTTAACTTCGACGCCCAGGGCCACGGACCGGGTCGCTGCCACCGTGACTTCCCCTTTAATGACCACCGGACCTGGTACTGAGTACCCCTAGGCCCTGGTGGGCACTCCATATCTAGGGGGGTCAGCAGGGCATGTGCCCAAGGGTTCAGCCGGCAGGGGGGCACAATCGGGCAGTGGTCCGAAGTGTCTCCTCTGGCAGCGGCATCAATTGTGCTCACGTCTTTCAGATGCTAGTACAATTGAAGCTCTGTGGTCAGAGCGACAACAGCAGTGTGATCAGGTCATGTGATCATGCTGCTGACATCACTCGTCGGTGCCCAGAAACCCGAAGAGCATTGGTGGTAAGAGCTCCACACTGTGGCTGCTGAACTTAGACACCAAAGATTAAATGTAATGAGGAAAAGGGGAAGATTTTCTGTGTGTGGGGGTATATACGGTACTCTGTGTGTATTTCTATGCAGCTGAACGCTCTAGTTCGAGTGCCGGCGGCAGTGCCGGGTACTGAGGTGCGAGACTCGTGTGAGTTTCTTGCAAGTGTGACCCCGGCCTAACGCAGATTTTATGTGTGTGTGTCTTTATTTAACTCTTTATGTACATTTTATTATGTTTATTAAAAAACATTGGGCTTGGTATTATCTATCTATCTATAGATATCAATAGATAGATAGATAGATAGATAGAAAGATAGATCGATCGATCTATGGATAGATAGATAATAGATAGATAGACCTATAGATAGATGGATATGTATAAAAATTGGAACAGCATCTACAAAGTACCTGATAAAGTGCAAAGCTTCCCCAGTCAGTAGTCCAATGACTTCCAGCAATATGAAGAAAAAAAGCGAAGCAGCACAAAAAATAAAGAAAAATGTGGACTTTATTGCCTGGATGGCGTGGCGACGTTTCGGATGCAAGATCCTTTTTCAAGCCTTTTTCAAGGCTTGAAAACTAGGATAGGGTATAGTTTATTTATTCTTCCAGTATTTATGAATATATATATACTAGATGGCAGCCCGATTCTAAAGAATCGGGAGTCTAGAATCCATATATACTTGAAATTCGGCAGGAGCTTGAAGAGCAACGTCACTGGGCCCGCCTCCACGCAGTAGAAACTTGCTGTGAGGTAAAAATTCAAAAATCACACCAAAATGGCGGGCGGAGTGTGTCACAGTACGGCACGTTTCTGATTGGTCGCTCGCAGCAGGCGGCAACCAATCAGACACTGGACACTGTTGACGTCACTTATCTCCGGACATTAGCTCCGGACATTAGCTCCGGACAAAGCCACGGAAGTTGGCACAAATTGCAGGAAGTAGTATTCTAGGCAATTATATATAAGATATTTGTTTAAGTGTGTTATTTGGTGAGTAATTTTAGTCGCCTATGTTCTCTTAGAGGTATATGAGTCTATAGATGTTAGTTGGTATCACTGGGCTTGCTTTACCCTAGATACTTGACTTTACCTTTTGTTCTATGGGGTTCTAGCGTTCCTTTGCAGCCGTGGGTTTGTTTGCTACATGGCTATAGATGGAAATGGGTGCTATTAAGATCACGCTGCCCTAGGGACTTTGTTGCTATTAGCACTATGGGCGTTTCTGTGTTCTTTCTCTGCCGTGGGTTGGTTTGTTATGGCTCTGCCTCTGTTGATGATGTGCGTATGCGCTGGTCTGGCGTTGTCATGGCGACTTCCGACGCCGTGCAGGGGGGGAGTGAAGCGTTGCACGCTCGCTCTCTATGTGCGGCGTGTCGGAAGTCGCCGCCTTTGTGACGCGCTCGGACTGACGCATGCGCCGTTGTGGATTCATCAGGAGACGCTTGGTGTTAGCTGTTAGGAGGATGAGTGATTGCCTTTTTGTGTCACGGGCATTGATTGGTGCAGGCGCGGTTAGGTATTCATTAGGAGACGCTTCTTTCAGCTGTGTTGGGCTTATATATAGTCAGGGTAGCTTGATGTGAGACACTTACGCCCCCTTGTTGAGGAAGCCAGTCAGGCGAAACGGCGCTGTCGGGGTCGCTGTGGAACGCTCTTGGTTGGGACAATAAGAATCTATGTAAGTTCATCTTCTATACATTTTAGTGCTGATGACCTATGGGCCGTTGTGGCATGCGCTTTATTAAGTTCCCAGGATAGGGATGTTTACATATTACTTGTATTACTCATATAAGGAGTGTATGCTCGTCTGCCCTTATAGCAGGTAGGATTGGTTTTTCACTATACACCTTTGTTATTAGCATTGCTAGCCATTATATCGTACAGCTTATAGATTCCTTGTTAGCAACATTTAGGCAGATATTGATAGGTATTACGCATGATAGATCTTGTGTAGCAGGCATGTTTGAGATAGATCTATTGGTCTGTACACCTGGCCTGTATTTTATCTGTTAAGTGGTGGGATTTATATATGTGCTCTTTGGGGATATGTTTAGCAGTACTGTACTCTCTCCAGTTAGAGACATTATTCTGTATTTCTTCCCCCCCCCCTTGTATAGGTATGCCCTGCATTTATGCCTAGTGAATTTTTGTCTTGCTATGCCATACATATTGTTTGCTCGAGTATTTACATTATTGTTACCACATCCATATTTTGTATGGGTTGTGTGGACTTTGTTGTCCCGACCACGTGTTGCTCCCAGCGTATTTTAGTTATAGAATTTTTCTGTTGTGTGTTATTTTATCTTCTTCAATAAATTTTGTAATTTTTTTATTATATCAGCGATAGCCTCTTTTTTCTATAAATATTTGGGTATAGAAGGGTGGTTTTGATATCAACCATAAATTATGTAAAACAGTGTTAATTAATACATTAGTTGCTCATACCAGCACATTCAGTGATACATGTGAACAAGTCAACCAGTTGATATACATCTGTTTCTAAAGTGCAGCAGTGTAATAAAGCGCCAATGAGCTCATATAAAGATAGATACCATATTCATATGGGGGTGCTAAAAATAATCACATTGCAGAAAAAAATCTTACTATACATCTATGTTAAAGAACCCTCTGTCACCCACGCTGCATTTAGCTTATTCACTGCCGCACTGAGCATGTCCGTGACGTCTCCTCGGAACCAACCAATCGGTACAGTATGCGTGAACATGCACAGTGTTCATCTTCCATGGCCACCATTTTGCTTAAGGGCAAGTTTGCCCACAACATTCTGGCTCACAATACATGCATACTGAGGCTTAAATATAAATTGTAGGTCTAATTGATTTAGGGGCAGGAAAGATATGAGCTCAGCGCCGGAGCCCACATCAAAGGGAGGGACATTATTGGCTCACAATCTAGATTCCATTTCAATATGTTTTTGGATTGTTGGAGGTAATCGGAGTAGCCCCACACAAACATGGGGAGAACATACAAACTCCTTGCAGATGTTGTCTTTGGTGGGATAGGAACTCCGGACCCCAGCGCTGCACTTCTAACCACTGAGCCACCGTGCTTCCCATATAAAACATTATTGTGATGTAGAGACTTCAGACACAGAGTTTTTCAGGAGTGATAATCTTTTAATCTCAGCTGGGGATATATTAGCACAGTTGTTAGTGATGGGATTACAGTACAGCAAAAATGATTAGGGCATATTTACACCTTTTTCTCAGAGGAACTGTAATTGTAGTGTATTTTCTCTCAATAAAATTAATTAAGATGCGTGTGCCTCTTAATTAATCAGGAACTTCTCATGCCGGTCTTGATTATTATGCATATATTAATTTTGTTACCTCTGGTAGTACAGGAGTCTTTGGCCCTGATTCATCTTTTATGGGGGATTTTTAAGTCACTTTTAATTTTAGTCTTGAGGCAAACATTTTTGTCCAGATGTATGTGATTTGTCCGAAGGCAGGTAGAGTGAAGCCAGCACTGATTGGCCTCACGCAATCCATGCAAAAGCCTGTGGCGACACTAGCGGGAAACATAGGGATTAACAAGAGGTTGTTCAAGCAATGGACAAATCTTTTAATCTGCAGATTAACAGTGTTCTGAAGCTGCCTGGCACCCACACTGAGAGTCCAACTGTTTGGAGGAAATTAGCTTTATTTCTCCCGGCAGCCTCTGGCTTTCAGTCATAGTGACGCGGTCAGCACGACTTCAGTAACCGCGCAGTACATAGTGAGCGGTGGCTGTAACCACACCCCAGTACTAACTGAAAGCCAACTTTGTACTAATACACTATAGAATTAACTATCAGTCATTGTCAGTACTGTGATATAGCCATTGCTCACTATGTACTGAGCAGTAACTGAAGCAGTGCCTCTATGACTGAAAGCTCAAGGCTGCCAGGAGAGCTAAATTTCATTTCCTCCCGGCAGCCAAGCATTCAGTGCGGGCACCAGGCAGCTTCAGAATGTTATTAACCTGGAAATTAACCCAATATCAAGTTAATAGGGATTTTTTTCACATGATAGGTGTCCTTTAAATGGTCACTTTAATTTTAAGATAACTGATAGATAATGCTGTACATAAACATATTTCAGCACAGATGTGATATTGTTTATCATGCATGAAAGAAGATGGCATCATATCAATAATAAAAAATGTTCATATAAAATGAAGATTATGAGTCACTTCAATTTGCTGTGAGGCATAATATATTGTACATACATTCAGAACACATAAAGGACTGTACAGCAAACGCTCCATGGCTCAATAGTATTGCTGAGGCGAAAAGTATCTGTGGCGAGCAGGGGTAGGACAAGCTCTGTTGGTACCCAGGGCAATAGTTTTACAATGCCCTCTCACTTGTGCAGTCATTCATTTAGTTGTCCTCTGTGTCATCTTTCACTACTATTCCTATTAATTTATACATGGCAGAACATTAATTAGAAAGGAAATCCAGAAATTGTGCACTTACATTGCACAGAACGGCCTTCTTCATCTTCACTCGCCCTGGCCCAGGTGCTGACGTTGCTGCCTAGCCTAGAAAACCGCTTGAAGCTTCAGTTTTTATGGCTGCATTATACTTTTTTGGTTATTTCATTTTTAATCCTGGTTATTTATGACGGCTAATTTAAGGTGTTGTCATTGCCTAATAAATATTGCTGTCTTTATTTCATTTTAGGAATCTTATTTATTGTATTGATTTTTTATTTGTTTTTATATGGCATCATTCATCCCGCGTTGATGCAGCATTGACGCATACAATCATGTTTGAAGAAATGTGGACAACTCATAGCTTGGTAGGCTTATAAATACCATTATTATATTGTATATACAAGTGTTTCTCACTAAATTAGAATACCATCAAAAAGTTAATTTATTTCAGTTCTTAAATTCAAAAAGTGAAAGTCATATATTAGATAGAGTCATTACAAAGAGTGATCAATTTCAAGTGTTTATTTCTGTTAATGTTGATGATTATAGCTTACAGCCAATAAAAACCCAAAAGTCCTTATCTCAGTAAATTAGAATATTTTATAACATCAGCATGAAAAATTATATTAAAATCCAAAATCTTGGCCTACTGAAATATATGTTCATTAAATGATGTCAATACTTGGCCGGGCCTCCTTTTACATCAATTACTGTATCAATGCAGCATAGCATCGAGGCGATCAGCCTGTGGCACTGCTGAGGTGTTATGGAAGCCCAGGTTGCTTTGATAGCAGCATTCAGCTCGCCTGCATTGTTGTTTCTGGCATGTCTCATCTTCCTCTTGACAGTACCCCATAGATTCTCTATGTGGTTAAGGTCAGGTGAGATTTCAGGCCAAACAAGCACAGTGATGCTGTTGTTTTTAAACCAGGTATTGGTACTTTTGGCAGTGCGGACAGGTGCCAAGTCCTGCTGGAGAATTAAATTTCCATCTCCAAAAAGCTTGTTGGCAGAGGGAAGCATGTAGTGCTCTAAAATTTCCTGGTAGATGGCTGCCCTGACATTGGTTTTGATAAAAGACAGTGGACCTACACCAGCAGATGACATGGCTCCCCAAAGCATCACCGATTATGGAAGCTTCACACTAGACCTCAAGCACCTTGGATTTTGTGCCTCTCCACTCTTCCTCCAGACTCTGGGACCTTGATTTCCAAATGAAATGCAAAATTTACTTTCATCTGAAAAAAACACCTTGGACCACTGAGCAACAGTCCATTTCCTTTTCTCCTTGGCCCAGGTAAGAAGCTTCTGGCATTATCTATTAGTCATGAGTGGCTTGACACAAGGAATGCGACACTTGTAGTGCATGTCCTGGATATGTCTGTGCCTGGTGGTTCTTGAAGCAATGACTCCAGCAGCAGTCCACTCCTTGTCAATCTCCACCAAATTTTGAATGGCCTTTTTTCTTAACAATCCTTTCAAGGCTGTGGTTATCCCGGTTGCTTGTGCACCTTTTTCTACCACACTTTTTCCGTCCACTCAACTTTCCATTAGTATGTGTAACAACTCTGCTGGCATCACGGCATGGCCTCCCATCCCTCACACACCATCTCACCCACTGCTCCAGGTCATGTTGTGGTTTCTGTCTGCTGCCGGCTCCATGCTCTGTGTCTTTTGCTTTCTGCCTGCACTCTGCATGCTTCCTGGCTGTGTGCATAGGGGGCCGCACCAGAACTCTCTGGTTCTTATAGAATCAGGGCGCACCTGTCTAATGTGTTCCTGACCAAATACCAAGAGGCCTCCAGTATTTAGGGCAGCTCCACTCTGTGGACTGGGCCTGTGCAATGTCAAAACTCAGCTAGTGTCTAGCTTCTGAGCTGGCAGGCCTTACTCTATGTTCCTCCTTCTCTGGAGGTTCTACTCCTAGCTTTGCCTGTGTCTTTGTTCTTGTACCTTGTCTTGTTCATTACCTTGTCTGAACTTTGTCCTACCTCTGTCTCTTTTTCTGTTGCTTCTTTCCCTGTTGTGTCTTTCCTTGTGTCCTCTCTGTTTGCTTATGCTCTGCACTCTTGCAGCTCTTGTGGCTTTGCCTTTGCTCTGCACTCTTGCAGCTTTACCTCTGCTCCGCACTCCTGTGGTTCTGCTCCATTCTACTCTGCAATGCTCCTGCTGCAGATATCTCTTGCTGCAGTTCCTTTCCGCATTCCTTGCGGTTCCGCTCTGCTTAGCTTCTGCTGCTGCAGAAATCTCTTGCTGCAGCTCCTCTCCGCATTCCTTGTGGTTCCGCTCTGCTTAGCTTCTGCTGCAGAAATCTCTTGCTGCAGCTCTTCTCCGCATTCCTTGTGGTTCTGCTCTGCTTAGCTTCTGCTGCTGCTCTATCCCTTGCTGCTCTACCGCTCCTATCTGCAGCCTTGTGGTTCTCTTCCTGTGTGAACAGTTCCCAACCTGTTCCTTCATACTTCATATCCGTATTTGCACTTCCTGTGTGAACAGGTCTCTACCTGCCCCTTCTTACACCACACCAACCAGCCCTATGTCTCTGCCGTTCCTGCCAGCCCTGTATCTCTGCCGTTCCTGCCAGCCCTGTGTCTCTGCTGTTCCTGCCAGCCCTGTGTCTCTGCCGTACCTGCCGGCATTGTGTCTCTGCCGTACCTGCCATCCCTGTGTCTCTGCAGTACCTGCCAGCCCTGTGTCTCTGCCGTACCTGCCAGCCCTGTGTCTCTGCCATATCTGCCAGCCCTGTGTCTCTGCTGTACCTGCCAGCCCTGTATTTCTGCCGTACCTGCCAGCCCTGTGTCTCTGCCGTACCTGCCAGCCCTGTGTCTCTGCTGTACCTGCCTGCCCTGTGTCTCTGCCAGCCCTGTGTCTCTGCCTGCCCTGTGTCTCTGCCAGCCCTGTGTCATGCCAGCCTACTCGTCTGAGTTGCAGCCATGCTCTTCTGCCAGTCTTGCCTGATGCCCGCACCTGTCTTAGTGTTCCTGTTCTCCAAGTGGGATCAGCAGCCATAGCCAGACACCACCCTGGAGTAGCACCTGGCAGCTGCCTGACCTCACCATCAGAGGCTCCAGAGAAGACCAAGGCAGCTGTCATAGTCCCGCCCCTTCCAGGGTAGTTTGGTTCGTGGCACAGTGGGGCCACAAACCTCCTGGCTCATGCCCACCAGTCAGAGCGTGAGCGTGACAGTTTGCACAGGCCATGGCCTCTGCTGTATCTCATGTCCTACCGCTCGCAGAACATGATGAACTTTCTCTCTACCCATATGAGCAACCTGAAAAATTTGTTCCACCAAGGGTGGTTCAGATTGTGCAGACTTCTGACCCAATCATAGTCTCAAATGCTCTCTTCAAGCAACTTCAGGCCTATGAAGAGCAGGAGCACGACCCAGCAGACCCACCTAGGTTCTATGGGAATCCAGAAGAATGCCAAAGCTTCCTGGAACAGTGCTTGCGCTACATCCTGCAGAATGCAGCTTGTTTCCCCTCTGACCTGATTAAGGTGGGTTACATCATGTCCTACCTAGCAGGAGATGCTTTAATATGGATGTGTCCCCTCTGGGAAGCAGAGTATCCGATCATCATGAACCTTGGGGTCTTCCTGGTGGCCTTCCGGAGAGTTTTTGACATACTTCGTCCTGGTGCTCCTGCAAAGTCCTCCCTGTCTAGATCTGAGAGGCGTTCCAGACGGGTGAAACCCATGAAGAAACCTCCACGTCAAGCCACGACCGTCTGTGACCCTCCATTTCCTCTACTCGTTAAAGCAGCTACCCGAGTGAAGCCAAAAAGGTTGAGAGAGGGCTGGCAAAGCAGCAGCCTGAAATCAGCCATAAGAAGTGCATACAATGTCGCTGCTGTTGTGAGGAACACCTGGATGGCCTCTGTCCAGGGGATCTAAAGCTCCAAAACCTTGGGCCAGTAGGAGAGACTGCCCTTGGTGAGAATAACTCCCTTCCGCTAAAGTCTGTGTCTGATCCGGTGCCTTGTGGGAGCTTCGGCCCTGCAGATGTATTCAAGTTGCTAACCAGATGGAGTCTAAGTGTGGTTCCTGTTCCACTGCTCCAGAATCCTATGAAGGTGTTTGGTGATTGCCGAGCCCTTCTTATGAACAGTCCAGTGTCAAAGGGACAACTACAGCTCCAAACTGGAGCATTATATTTGAAGAAATTTGTTTTCCACTTGTTGACCAGTCCGCCCTTTGGTCGTTCTGAGCCAGGTGCTCTGCTGCCCGTTCCGGTCTGAAGACCCAGCGTGGTTCTGCGTTTGGAACTATCAAGTCTCCAGAGGTTTCTTGTTCCTAAACTGCAAGGTCAGTCTACAGTGTTGACATCCTCTTCACCTAATCAGCTGGCTATTGAGTCATGGTGTGCTGACCTTACTAAAGTAAAGGACCTCCAGTGTCACCTCCATTGACAATACCAGTGACCAGTTCCCAGGAGCATCTCTGTCACTTAAAAGTTTTTCTCTGAACTATGGGCAGAAGATGCTTTCTGTAAAGATGCCTTCAGACTTCATGTGGCAGGTGGATGAAGAAGTTGAAGCAGAGGCTCTTGTATCTCTGTTTTTCTCCTATCCAGAGGAAGAGGTGGTCCAGTTTTTTCAGGGTACCAGGCTGAAGATGCTTCCTAAATGTATGCCTTCTGCTTCCAAGTGGCTATTTGGTGAAAATACCAAGACAGAGACTTACTCACCCTCTAATCCAGAAGAGGCGGTCTAGTTTTTTCAGGGTACCAGGCTGAAGATGCTTCCTGTATGTATGCCTCGAGCTTCCATCTGGCTATTGGGTGAAGATCCCAAGACAGAAGTGTGCTCATCTCTGCTTTCCACCATTCTAAAGGAAACCGATCTTGCTGGATTCAAAGAGACTTGGCAACCTGAGATCCCTAATGTCACACCTACCTCATCCTACCCGAGGAATGTTGTGATGGCTCTGACTATGTGTGCTCCTATCCTTCTTCTACAAGTTATTCTGGCGGGCTTGAAGAAGAGGGGCCATAAAGGGGGTACTGTAACAACTCTGCTGGCATCACAACATGGCCTCCCAACCCTCACACACCATCTTACCCACTGGTAATGTTGTGGTCTCTGTCTGCTGCCGGCTCCATGCTCTGTCTCTTGCTTTCTGCCTGCTCTCTGCATGCTTCCTAGCTGTGTGCATAGGAGAGTGGCGCCATAACTCTCTGGTTCTTATAGAATCAGGGCGCTCCTGTCTAATGTGTTCCTGACCAATTACTAAGAGGCCTCCATTATTTAGGGCAGCTTCACCCTGTAGACTGGGCCTGTGTAATGTCTAAACTCAGTTAGTGTCTAGCTTCTGAGCTGCCAGGCCTTGCTCTATGTTCCTCCTTCTCTGGAGGTCCTACTCCTAGCTTTGCCTTGATCTTGTCTGTCTGCCCTCCAGGAGACTGTATATCCTGGTCTCAGTGTTTCTGTTCTAGCCTTGCCTTGATCTTGTTGTCCGCCCTCCAGGAGGCAGAATATCTTGGTCCCTGTGTCTTTGTTCTTATACTTTGTCTTGTTCCATTACCTTGTCTGAACTTTGTCCTACCTCTGTCTCCTTGTCTGTGGCTTCTTTCCCTGATGTGTCTTTCCTTGTGTCCTCTCTGTTTGCTTATGCTCCGCACTCTTACGGCTCTTGTGGCTTTGACTGTGCTCCACTTTCTTGCAGCTTTACCTCTGCTCCACACTCCTGCAGTTCTGCTCCGTTCTACTCTGCTCTCCTCCTGCTGCAGATATCTCTTGCTGCAGCTCCTCTCCGCATTCCTTTCGGTTCCGCTCTGCTTAGCTTCTGCTGCTGCAGAAATCTCTTGCTGCAGCTCCTCTCTGCATTCCTTGCGGTTCCGCTCTGCTTAGCTTCTGTTGCTGCTCTATCTCTTGCTGCTCTACCACTCCTATCTGCAGCCTTGCGGTTCTCTTCTTGTGTGAACAGGTTCCAACCTGTTCCTTACTGTTCCTTCACACTTCATATCCATATCTGCACTACCTGTGTGAACAGGTCCCTACCTGCCCCTTCTTACACCACACCAACCAGGCCTGTGCCTCTGCCGTTCCTGCCAGCCCTGTGTCTCTGCCATTCCTGCCAGCCCTGTGTTTCTGCCATTCCTGCCAGCCCTGTGTCTCTGCAGTACCTGCCAGCCCTGTGTCTCTGCCGTACCTGCCAGCCCTGTGTCTTTGCCGTACCTGCCAGCCCTGTGTCTTTGCCATATCTGCCAGCCCTGTGTCTCTGCCGTACCTGCCAGCCCTGTGTCTCTGCCGTCTCTGCCTGCCCTGTGTCTCTGCCAGCCCTGTGTCTCAGCCGTACCAGCCTACTCGTCTGAGTTTCAGCCTTGCTCTTCTACCAGTCCTACCTGATGCCCGCACTTGTCCTAGTGTTTCTGTTTTCCAAGTGGGTCAGCAGCCACAGCCAGACACCACCCTGGAGTAGCACCTGGCAACTGCCTGCCACACAAGTCTGACCTCACCATCAGAGGCTCCAGAGAAGACCAAGGCAGCTGTCATAGTCATGTCCCTTCCAGGGTAGTTTGGTTCATGGCACAGTGGGGCCACCAACCCCCTGGCTCATGCCCACCAATCAGGACGTGAGCGTGACAATATGCTTGGATATAGCACTATGTGAGCAGCCAGCTTCTTTAGCTATGCGCTTTTGTGGCATACCCTCCTTGTGGATTGTGTCAATGACTGCCTTCTGGAAATCTGTCAAGTTAATAGATTTAGCGCACTGGGTGCGCGCAGCGCCGCTCTGGCGGACCCCAGTAACCGCCCTAACTATGGACTGGAAAGCGCCCTAGTTGCGCATGGTGCCGCACTGGCTAACGCTTGCAGTATCGGAATGCTAAACACTACTACTCGCTGATTAGTGCTGGCTGCAAAGGCAGAGCCTGGAAAGGCAGCAGTAACTAAGCGCACAGTATCCGCTTGAGCCAGACGCTGGGATCGACGTCTCCACCGAGCAAGCTCCACTGCGGCTGAAGGAGAATAGGGGACATGGTTTAAGATTTCCCCTGTGCAGTGGTGGGAACTCGACATCTAACACTAAGGGACCTTTTTAAATGCTTAGGAAGCCTTTCCAAGTGTGTATTGTTAAAGATTCTAATTTTCTGAGATAATGACTTTTGGGTTTTCATTGGCTGTAAGCCATAAGCATCAACATAAACAGAAATAAACACTTGAAATAGATCACTATGTTTGTAATGACTCTATATAATATATGAGTTTCACTTTTTGTATTGAAGTACTGAAATAAATTAACTTTTTGATGATATTCTAATTTAGTGAGAAGCACTTGTACATTCCTTTTTAAATTACACCAATTAAATACAGAAATTTGCTAGCAAGCGCTTATAGCATATATTATGTTACTTTTTTTCTCCTCGTATTCTGTAACTCTATATTTAGGCTTGATTTATTTCATGTAACTATCCAGTCATCAAAATATTTGATAATTTAACACTTATCAATTCTCATTAATGGCAGATTAAAAAATATGGATACATTTGTAGCAAAATTCAGTATCATGTGCCAACAATAACATCATATTGACTTTTGATATAGTCACAAAAATGATAAAAATTAACACAAGTAATAATCCTTTTTTAACTTCTCCATGACATCCAAATTAAAAAATGAAGTGGCAGCAATGGCAAGCTGTTAAATACTGAAACTGACTGTAAAAAACAGAGGTCCTTATTTGATTGTAATCAAACTAAATAGAAATATGGATATATAAAATTCTATATAATTGAATAGCAAAAATTATTACACACACTGGCTCATAATATAAATTACAATTAATGTGACCAGGATGTGTCCAAAAGTAATATTACATTTCCACTGTCATAACTAGAAGTGTATTAGATTCAGGACATTCAGTGACTATGCTTCTCCTTCGCCACCCCCTTCTTCATCTGCTGAATTTATCATTCACTCAGAAACGTTGCTGAAATCTGTCTTGCTCATAACAAGACAAACTGTCAGGTCACTATGAGGTGGAGTTACCCGATGTATATTGAATTCCATAAAGAAAGAAGTGATATGAAAGGAGCTTCAGAGTGAGAGTTACTACGATTGTGCTACTTTCTAGTAAGTGTTTTATCTTACCCAGATTGTCATGACTATGTTGCCGCGTGCCCCGAAACCTTCCCTGTCCTTAACGCTAGGGGCGCCCAGGATCGCCTATTCCCAAGATTACTTCTGATGGTGAAGATGCCGGGGCCATGTACCTTCCCCCACCCAAGGAAGAGGTAAGTAGTAGTGTACTGTAATACAACAAACAGACTAACAAGGAAATACGAACATGGGTAACGAAAAATACCAAACATGCAAACATACTCACACATGTAACAGAGGAATGCACTGGCAAGTGGAGGTTGGGGTTAAACCAAAGTAGGAGAAGAAAAGGAATTATCACACACTCAAAATCTAGCAAAAGTCACAGATAAACCCACAAGAAGCCTTCTCCTATAATAAACACCAACAACCTTTAGCCATGCAGCATAAGCTACTCTGACAATGAGTGCTAGCCAGGGCCTAGTTTATATAGGAGATGAGAGTGGTTAACAGTGAACAGCTGAGAGGCTAAATGCTCCTAGAGCTCTCAACAGAGCAGATTAACCCCTGCACTGCCAAAAGAAATTTACATCATTTAATAAGAAGGTGAAGTGCTTCTAATCAGTGCCGGAGTAGGAGAAATGAGACACTGCAGCTTCAGAACATGTGCTACATAGAGTGGGATCTTCTCTAATTTTCCTGTATAGGAGATATCATATCAGTTGATATCCACCCACTTGCTCAAGGAAAACTGACAATTATAGATAGAGCCCACAGAGGCAAAAACTAGTGAAAATGCATATACTGGCCAGAAATTCTGTTATTGATCATGTACACACACAAAAGTTTATTCTACAGAAAAAGGCACCTGGGATTATAGGTATGCTTTATACTCTAAAAATACACGTAGAACAGCCGAGCATGCTCGGAAATCTCGAGTGACTAGCACACTGGCTCATCACTACACACTAGTCAAACTAATCAAACCGCGGTCTGCTACTCTCAGATTAAGAAACAAAATTCCGGTGACAGATTTGCTTTAAAGTAGCTCTTAATTTAAGTGTTTATACCAGGCAAAGATGTTCCAAAAGTGCCTCTGGTATTCCAGCCACAGATGTCCACCCACAGCATAGCCTCCCGGACTTGTGCGCACCATGTGTAAACTTGTCATCAAGTGTTGTACTGTTGACTAGCTTCACCACTTTCCAGATTTGCCAAATATGACAGTTTCTATAACAACATTTGATTCTGATTCATCCTTTGTGCCAAACATTCGCAATGATTTTTCTACTTTTGTATGTCCTGGTTGTGTCCTATTGAGGTGATATTTGGTTCTTGACACATACTAGCCAAAATCTTCCATATTTTCTTTAATAACATCTGCACTATATTTGTTCTGATCGTAATTTCTATTTACATAGGCTTTACTTGCCTTCTACAGTTTATCCATGGAGGCTTACATCAGTATGCAGCATTATTATTCATGCTAGGATATGTGATCATCCTCAAAGGTGCTAGTGTACAGTTCCCTGGAGTACTGCCTAATTAATGGATCTGTGCTGTAGACTGCAGTAATCTCTCCTAATTAAATGCCCTATTGTCTGCAGATCCCTAGTGAAGTAATTATGATAAAATTTTGAGGGCAGGTATAGACCGAAAAGTAGCAACGTGTAGCGGGAATTTTAGGCTTTAGACATTCCCTAGCTTCTTTCCTGTATATTGCTACAAGCCATAAGCTATACTTTTATCAGCTGCTACTTTACATTTAGTGCTTCTTTAAAAAATACTTCCAGTTTTACATAAATAAACCTAATTATTTTTTTATATTGATGTTAAGCTTTAGAATATATAATATATAGCTTTTATAGACAGTTAACTAATCCATTGCTATTAGTTAACAAATTGCACAGGGATAAAAATGTGCTGTTGGTGTATGACTCTTTATACTGTATGGCTTTATTCTTACCTCTATATGAAAGGATCATATGAGAACTGTGTATTTCAAGCCAACAAGGATATGGTCCTCATATGAACTTTTTCTCCTGAAATGTATATTCTGATTCTTGCACTAAGCTCTGCTACTATGTGAGCAGAACATATTTTCATTATCCGTTCTGCTCACACAGATTCTCATTTTTATCCCCTTATTGATTGTAGAACAGATTCTCATTTTAATTCTCTCACTGACTGTAGAGACCCTGAATTGTGTCAATACACGTAACAATGTTTTGAACCTTTCACTTTCAGGCTCCACTACAACTTCAAAATAGAGACTACCATCATTTTATAGACAATCATCTTGGCTATCTCATGCATAAATTTGACTTGCAACTAATTTGCATATTATTAATTATACAGATTCTTGCCATGTCACTGCATTGTTACGGTTTTGCTCCTGGTGGTGGGAAAATCTTTTTCTTCTTATATACTACAAATTACAACCTGTTCTCACAATCCCTAATAGCTCAGTGTATTATTAGGTTAATTCCCAACCGAGAGGACACTGGTTCGAATTAAGGAGCAGCCATGAAGAAGATTTCACAAGAAAAGGGAAACCGCGTCATCCGGCTCATCAATTGTGGTTTCTCGGCCAAGAAAATGGTCAAACTGCATCATCTGAGTGCCATGACAGTTGAAAGAATATAAAATGAAGTCTGTCTATCTGTTCAAAATCCAAGCAAAATATTGGAGTCAACAAGTTGGCTTATCATAAGGGATATCAGTTCAGGCATGACAAACACAGCGGAGGTGGCTCGTATGCTTCATAATAATGAGATCACAGAGGTCCAAGCAAGCACCATGCAATGTATGTTACGCATGTCTGGAATGGTAGCCCAAAAAAGGGGAAGAAGCCTCAACTTATTGTCATAAGAAGCGTTGGAAAACACATAGAAAACACCTTAAAAGGTGTCCAAAAGCTGACAAACTGCTCAGAAGACATAACAAACATGGAAAAGTCACAACTACATATAGTTATGCGAAAAGAAAAGAGGTGGAGGAGTAAAAGGAGGAGGAGGCACAGATATAGGCATGTCATGCCCTTCTAAAATCAAGAAAGGCTGGAGTAAAAATCTAAACTCACTATACCAACACCCAGACGTCTTGACAAAAAAAATAAAAAAAGAAATATCTTTAGGTAGAATGGCGGCAGGTCCATTCAGAACACTTTCCTTAGAAGACGTAGTGGTACCCCCATTGGGAGTTTTGCCAAAAAATGAACCCAATACATTCAGACTAATCCACCATTTGTCATATCCAAGGGGCAGGTTAGTAAACGACAACATCGATGCGAAACCAAGTACAGTACTATGTACTGTACATCCTTTGACGAGGCAATCAGGCGGGTCAAGAAGTTGGCAAGGGGCACCCTAATGGCCAAAACAGACATTGAGGGGGCGTTCCGGTTACTACCTGTGCCTCCGAATAGTGTCCTCCCTTTGGGCTGCTTCTGTGAAGGAGCATACTACATAGATCGCTGTTTGCCCATGGGGTGCTCCATATCCTGCTCACTATTTGAGGCGTTTAGTTGCTTCCTCGAATGTGTCGTCATGGACGTTTGTAAGGCGGCACATATTATCCATTACCTCGACGACTTCTTATGCCTGGGCCCACAAGATTCGCCACAGTGTGAAACATGCGAAAGTCCACCTGTGAGAAGGAGAGAGCTGGAGGGAGAGTGGACACCCCAGAGCCGAGGGGTTAGATTGAGAAAGAAAGAAGGCGGTGTAGCTTGCTTCATGGGTGGGGTACTCTGCTGAGTAGCAGAAATTGCTACTAGGCCCAAAAAGATTTCCTGGGCCAGATGCCGTTACAAAATAGTAGTTAGATAAACAGGCGGTGTAGCTTGCTTCATGGGTGGGGTACGCTGCTGAGTTGCACCAAATTCTACAAGGCCCAAAAGGATTTCCTGGGCTAGATGCCGTTACAAAATAGTAGTTAGGTAAACAGGCGGTGTAGCTTGCTTCATGGGTGGGGTACGCTGCTGAGTTGCACCAAATTCTACTAGGCCCAAAAGGATTTCCTGGGCTAGATGCCGTTACGAAATAGTAGTTAGGTAAACAGGAGGTGTAGCTTGCTTCATGGGTGGGGTACGCTGCTGAGTTGCACCAAATTCTACTAGGCCCAAAAGGATTTCCTGGGCCAGATGCCGTTAAAAATAGTACTTAGGTAAACAGGCGGTGGGTGGCTGGGCTACTCTGCTGACACGCAGACACTGAAGCTTTGGAGCAGACCTCTGAATCCCAGGCCATAGTATGAGTAAACAACTCTGCAGACGACCCCACCCACCTGGAATTGATGATGGCAACGTCATGTAAAACTCAGCAAGGGGACTAAATAAAGAGTCTCCATTTTTTCTAAAAAATCGGCCACAGACACCAATTAAGTGGCATCAATTTTGCCAGAGTTTTTTAAAACAGTTGGTGAGGTGATTTTCAAAAATCATCTGTTAGGGTTGGCGGAACGCACCAAATATATTTATTAGATGTGATTGGTGCGTTCGCAACCCGGGATCCACCGTGCAGGAAAGAACCTGCTGCTAAGCAAGGCGGCGAAGCAAATTAGTACAAATGAACTCTGTTACTTCACAGAGCCCGTAGTAAAGAGGACGCTGTGCCCTGTTTAGCTCACAGGGGACACAGCTACTGTGTAGCACAGACAGTGGTCATGCAGTCCAACCATCAAGCAGCTTCTCCCCGGTGGAACCGGAATTCTAATGGCTATTAGCCAGCCCTGAATTCAAACATAAACTCCTCGCCGCAGGTGCCAGCATTCTAGGGGCTTATTTCAGCGGGGTCCCTGACCACACACACGACCACACTGGCGCTGAGCTCGTACATATTTGATACTAGCGCATGGCCATGCGGTCATGAAAACCTTATATAGCTGTAGCACCTACAGGACCTTCCAAGAAGGACCAATGGAAGACTGCCACAGAACTTGATCAGGTACAGGACCTTCCTGGAGGACCAATGGAAGTTGCTGCAGTACCTGAGCATGTGACCCTTGATCTCCACAGAGATCTTACCCTGGGCACGCTCAGTGTGTGCAAAGCAGGACTTAGTCTCAGAAAATCCTGCTCGCCGCAGACCAGTGCAGGGTACAATAGTAGAGTCTGGAGAGGCAGCAGTAACCCTTTGCACAGTATCAGATTCAGTGAGACCCTGGGACCGACGTCTCCGCTGAGCAGGCTCCACTGCGGCCGATGCAGAATGGGGAACCGCAACAGACATGGCTCAAGATTCCCCCTGTGCA
Organism: Ranitomeya imitator; assembly: GCF_032444005.1. NCBI lineage: Eukaryota > Metazoa > Chordata > Amphibia > Anura > Dendrobatidae > Ranitomeya > Ranitomeya imitator. The sequence goes on from NC_091282.1 coordinate 832,426,522, forward strand.
GTGGCGGGAACTCGACTCCTAACATTACCCCCCCTCTTAGGGCCCCCCCTCCTTGAGCCTCGCTACGCTCAAAAGCTGCAATGAGCCCGAAAGTGCTCCACAGGCTCCCAGGTTCTATCTTCTGGACCGTGACCCTTCCAGTCCACCAGATAAAATTTCTTGCCACGTACCACCTTGCACCCCACAATAGCATTCACCTCAAACTCATCCGTGGATGAACCCGATGTCCCGGCAGATGACTCAGAAAAACGGGACAAATGAACGGGCTTTAAGAGGGAAACGTGAAAAGTGTCGGTGATACCAAGGCGTGGAGGAATAGCCAAATGGTAGACTACAGAATTGACCTGTTCCAGAACCTTGAACGGGCCAATGTAGCGAGGCGCAAACTTAGTGGACTCAACTCGCAGCCTGATGTTACGGGCGGAGAGCCACACTAAGTCGCCAGGAGCAAAGGTCGGAGCGGGGCGCCGGTGTGTATCAGCAGAAACCCTCATTCTCTCCTTGGAGGCCCGGATGGCATCCTGTGTGCGGTCCCAAATGTCACGTGCCTCCACCGCCCAGTCTGCCACCCTAGAATCGGTGGATGACACAGGCATGGGCACAGGGACACGCGGATGCTGGCCGTAATTAAGGAGAAAAGGAGTCTGCCCAGTAGAATCGGCTACGGCATTGTTCAAAGCAAATTCCGCCCAAGGTAGCAAAGATGCCCAGTCATCCTGCCTAGCAGAGACAAAATGCTGCAAGTATGTCACCAGAGTCTGGTTGGTCCTCTCTACCAACCCATTCGTCTCGGGATGGTATGCAGAGGAGAGATTCAACTCTATGCTGAGTAAACGGCATAGCTCTCTCCAAAACCGAGACACGAACTGGGGACCCCGGTCGCTGACAATTTTATCGGGCATTCCATGTAAACGGAAAATGTGCTTTATGAACAATGCCGCCAAGGCCCGTGCAGAAGGTAACCATGAAAGTGGCACCAAGTGCACCATTTTAGAGAAATGATCGGTGACAACCCAGATAACGGTGCAGCTACAAGACTTGGGTAAGCCCACCACGAAGTCCATCCCAACCATTTCCCAGGGCCTGTCTGCCACCGGTAGGGGGTAAAGCAACCCAGCAGGCCGTTGCCGAGGAGACCGATTCTGGGCGCAGGAAACGCACGCCCGAATATAGTCCCCGACATCATATGCGGCCACCAGTATGTTCTCGCCAAAAGCTCAGATGTCCTTTTGGTCCCAAAATGCCCACTCACTCTGGACTAGTGAGCCCAAGCGAGAACCTCCGGTCACAGATTCGCTGACACGAAAGTCTTGCCCGGGGGCACAGACTCTAGAGAAACCGGAGCTACAGTTCTCAGGCTCTCAGAAGGGACAATAAGCCGAGGCTCCTCCTCCTCAGATGACACTACGGAGCGCAGAGAGAGCGTCGGCGCGAACGTTCTTCTCCCAGGAGAGAAAATGAAGAGTAAAATGAAACCGGGAGAAGAACAGGGACCATCTAGCCTGGCGAGAATTCAGCCGCTGGGCCGTCTGTAGATATACCAAGTTCTTGTGGTCAGTGAAGACCTGGAAGGGAAAGCGAGCTCCCTCCAAGAGGTGTCTCCACTCTGAGAAAGCCAACTTCATGGCTAGCAACTCCCTGTCCCCGATGGAATAATTCCTCTCTGCCGGTGTGAAGGTCTTGGAGAAAAAGAAGCAAGGATGCTTCCGGCCTTGAGCATCCTTTTGGAAAAGTACTGCTCCAGCACCAACGGACGAGGCATCCACCTCCAAGATAAATGGTTTATCTTCATTGGGGCGATGGAGAATGGGAGCGCTAGCGAAGTTTGACTTAACTGAGAGGAAAGCCTTGGAGACATCCTCCGACCACAACTTGGGATTTGCTCCCTTCTTGGTGAGGGCAACCAAGGGAGCTACCAAAGTTGAGAAGTGTGGGATGAACTGACGATAGTAATTAATGAACCCCATAAAGTGCTGCACCGCTTTAACTGAATGGGGTTCCTGCCAGTCCATCACAGTCTGTAGCTTGGCAGGATCCATAGCCAAACCCTGGGCAGAGATGGTATAACCAAGGAAAGGCAAGGACTCCTGCTCAAACACACACTTCTCCAACTTGGCGTAGAGGGAGTTTGCCCGTAAGAGGTCAAAGACTTTGCGAACATCTCTCCGATGGGAGTCAATATCTGGAGAGTAGATGAGAATATCATCCAGATAGACTACGACCGAGGTGGTGAGCATATCCCGGAAGATGTCGTTCACAAAGTCTTGGAAAACGGCTGGGGCATTACAGAGCCCGAAGGGCATCACCAGATACTCATAGTGCCCATCCCTGGTGTTAAAAGCCGTCTTCCACTCGTCCCCCTCACGGATGCAAATCAGGTTGTAAGCACCCCGCAGATCTAGTTTAGTAAATACCCTTGCTCCCCGTAGCCTATCAAAAAGCTCAGATATCAGGGGTAGTGGGTACTTGTTCTTAGTGGTGATGGCGTTAAGACCCCTGCAGTCTATGCATGGACGTAAGTCTCCACTCTTCTTCTGCAACAAGAAGAACCCAGCCCCTGCAGGTGACACTGACTTCTTAATGAAACCTCTTGCCAGATTCTCTTGGATGTACTGAGACCTTGCCTCCGTCTCCAGGAGAGATAACGGATAGACTCGACCCCGGGGAGGCTCAGCAGCAGGCAAGAGGTCAATAGGACAGTCATAGGGGTGGTGAGGCGGAAGGGTCTCCGCAGCCCTTTTGGAGAACACGTCCACATAGGGCCAATAGTGCTTGGGGAGAGAGGAAAGATCTGTGGGTACCTCTGTTGTGGTGCAACCTGAACGCACTCCCTCTGACATCTACCCTCACAGGATTTACTACATCCCAAAATTCTCCCTGAGGACCACTCTACATGAGGAGAATGATAGCGTAGCCATGGTATCCCCAACAGGACCTCATCAATTCCCTCAGGAATGAGTAATAGAGAGATAATCTCCTGATGTGTTGGAGACACAGAAAGAGTGAAAGGAATGGTTTGGTGGGTAATCTGTGAGGGTAGTGTCGACCCATTTACCATTCGAATGATTACTGGTTTGGCGAGCATCACCAGGGGTATTGCGTGACGCTGGGCGAAAGCGAATGACATAAAATTACCCTCTGCCCCAGAGTCCACGCATAGCTCTACCATAAGAGTGGATGGGCCTATGGTAATTGTCCCCTTGAAGGACAACTTAGAGGCAAACGTCGCCATGTCTAGTGTACCTTCTCCTATTGCCACTAGATGCTGACGTTTCCCCGACTGCTGAGGACACTTGGAGGCAAGATGTCCTGACTGCCGGCAAACATGACAGACCTTAAGTGCACGAGCGGACTGGGACTTGGACCCCGCTCGTGTCACCTCTATGGCCTCATGTGACTCGGACGCCTGGACTGGAGATTCCAAAGGTCTGGCGAAGGTAGGAGCCAGCTGAAACCTCTACCTACACTGGGCTCGCTCCAACCTTCGCTCGTGAAAACGAAGGTCTATGCGAGTTGATAGAGCTATGAGCACCTCCATTGTGGCGGGAATCTCCCTAGTGGCCAAAGCGTCCTTTACATGGTCAGCCAGCCCCCTCCAAAATACAGAAATGAGGGTTTTATCTGGCCACTCCAACTCAGACGCTAATGTCCGGAAATGGACGGCAAAATGGCTGACCATGGTTGAACCCTGCGTCAAAGTCAGCAGTTGGAGCGCTGCATCATGGGTGACTTGAGGGTTCTTTAGGTACATTTTGTACTTTTTTACTATATGTGATAAATAAAGTCTTTTTAACTAGTGTGATTAAAAGTTATTTTTTAGGGATCCTTGTTTTTTCTGGTTTGGTCTTCTATTGCTCTAGGGTTCCAAATTATTCATGTTTTTTGTTTTTTTCTGACTTGAGGTCCCACAAAGACCTGTTTCAGAGTGTCCAGAAACCGTGGAACACTCCGCACCACATGATCGTTGCGCTCCCACAGTGGCGTAGCCCACTCCAAAGCTCTGTCCGACAGGAGAGAGATTAGGAATCCCACCTTTGCCTGCTCTGTGGGAAAACGTGCAGCCAGGAACTCGAGGTGTATACCACACTGGCTCATGAAACCCCTACAGGACTTACTGTCCCCAGAGTATTTCTCAGGCAAAGGGAGGTGAGATAGGGTCGGAACAGAGGTGGCAGTGGGTAATGCTGCTGCAGCCACGCTTGCAACCATGAACAGCTATTGCGGTAACATCCACCGCCGAGATTGCACGCTCAATAGACGCCAACCGGCCCTCCAGCAGCTGGATGTACCCCTGCAATCGCTGTTCATCTGCCATTACTTAGCCAGATCCTGGCGCTAGTATACTGTTAGACTTGGCAGAACGCACTGAATATATTTATTAGATGTGATTGGTGCGTTCGCAACCCGGGATCCACCGTGCAGGAAAGATCCTGCTGTTAAGCAAGGCGGCAAAGCAAATGAGTACAAATGAACTCTGTTACTTCACAGAGCCCGTAGTAAAGAGGACGCTGGGCCCTGTTTAGCTCACAGGGGACACAGCTACTGTGTAGCACAGACAGTGGTCATGCAATCCAACCATCAAGCAGCTTCTCTCCGGTGGAACCGGAATTCTAATGGCTATTAGCCAGCCTTGAATTCAAACATAAACTCCTCGCCGGAGGTGCCAGCATTCTAGGGGCTTATTTCAGCGGGGTCCCTGACAACACACACGACCACACTGGCGCTGAGCTCGTACATATTTGATATTAGCGCATGGCCGTGTGGTCATGAAAACCTTATATAGCTGTAGCACCTACAGGACCTTCCAAGAAGACCACTGCAGGGTACAGTAGTAAAGCCTGGTGAGGCAGCAGTAACCCTTTGCACAGCATCAAATTCAGTGAGATGCTGGGACCGACGTCTCCGCTGAGCAGGCTCCACTGCGGCCGATGCAGAATGGGGAACCGCAGCAGACATGGCTCGAGATTCCCCCTGTGCAGCGGCGGGAACTCGACTCCTAACATCATCAACCTTTTAGTCTCCCCAAGATGACACAGGGGTAGAAAAGTCCATGCGGATCTAGGATTTGTTCATCTTGATGAACGTTAGTCTGTCTACATTGTCACTGGACAGCCGCGTGCGCTTATCTGTCAGCACACCACAAGCAGCGCTGAACACACGTTCAGTGAGAACGCTGGCTGCGGGGCACGACAAGATCTCCAAGGCGTGAGTTGCGAGCTCAGGCCATTTTTCAAGATTGGAAGCCCAAAATGAGCAAGGGTCCAGTTCCATAGTTATGGCATTGGTGTTAACTTGGAGATACTCTTGTACCATCCTCTCTAGGTGTTGGCTGTGCGTCAGACTTCTTGTCTCCTGTGGCCTTGCAAAGGATGGTCTAAAAAAATCTTGAAACAATTGGAAAAAATTGCTGTTACCACCAGATACGATGTTACTGTTACGGTTTGAGGGATGACTCAATAGTCCCACAGTTGGCAAGTTAGAACTCAGAGATTCACTTCGTGTACCACTGGTGTTTTGTGGAAAAGCAGATGTTAGATTCTGTAATAGTCTCTGGCTCTGCTGATACTCCTGCATGCGTCAATCCCTTTCTATGGCAGGAATTATTTCACCAAATTTGCTTTTGTACCAGGGATCTAAGAGTGTGGTAACCCAGTAGTCGGCATTACTTCGGATTCTGACAATCCGAGGGTCATGTTGCAGGTAGTGCAGCAAGAAGGCACTCATGTGTCTTGCGCATCCAGGAGGACCAAGTCCTTGTTGTCTTGGTGGTGGCGAGGTGAGAATCATGCTTCCTTCGTCTGCCCTCTCCCCCCAACCTCGCACAACAGAAATTTGATCAAGGTCTCCCTCATCTGATGAGTCTTCCATGCCTAGTGCCAGTTCGTCCTCCACTTCTTCCTCACCTCCTGCACCTTCCTCAAAAGTTTGGCTGCTACCATGCGCCCTCGGTAATCCCTCTCCCCCAGCCTCCAATGCCAGCCGCCTTGGTGCTGCGAACCTTCTAGACCTTGGAGATATGATCCCTTCCGCATACGACTCCTCCTGTTCCTCCTCCTCCTCCTCTTGTTCCACCACCTGACTCCGAACACTGTGTAAGGTGTGCTCCAGCATGTAAATCACTGGAATGGTCATGCTGATAATGACATCGTCAGCACTAAACATCTTTGTTGCTATTTCAAATATGTGCAGAAGGGTGCATAGGTCCCTGATCTGAGACGACTACTTCAGCGTGATTTGCCCCACCTCTTGATCTCGTTGGCCCAGGCTATACGTCATAACGTATTGCACCAGGGCTCGTCGGTGCTGCCACAGTCACTGCAACATGTGCAGAGTTGAATTCCACCATGTGGGCACATCGCATTTCAGCCGGTGAACTGACAGGCCCAACGACTTCTGTAGAGATGAAAGTCGTCAAGCTGCGGGATGCGAACGGCGGAAGTGAGCACACAGCGACCGTGCCCTCTGCAGAAGCCCATCTAGTCCGGGATAGTGGGATAAAAATTGCTGGACAACCAGATTCAAAACGTGAGCCATACAAGGCACGTGTGTGACATTGCCCCGGCGAAGGGCTGCACCCAGGTTTGCCGCATTGTCGCACACAGCCTTCCCTGGCTGCATGTTGAGTGGAGACAACCTTCGATGGAACTCGGTCTCCAGAGCTTACCACAACTCCTCAGCTGTGTGACTCACATTTCCCAGACATTTCAATGTAAACACTGCCTGATGCCGTTGAGCCCTGGTGACAGCATAGTGAGGAGGCATGCAGGATTCCTTCTGTGCAGTTACAACGCGGGTGGCATTACCAGACAGTCTTTGGGTACAGGTGGAGGACCGAGAGGAGGATGAGGAGGCAGAAGCAGTGGAGGAACTTCTAGATACAGAGGACTGACAAGCAACTCGTGGGGATGGCAAGACTCAGACAGCAGCCCCTTCTCCTGATGTCGCCGTAGTTACCCAGTGCCCAGTCACCAACATGTAACGCCCCTGTCCATGTCTACTCGTCCAAGTGTCTGTGGTGAAATGCACCCTGTCACACACAGAGTTTCTCAAGGAAGCGGTGGTGTTGTGTGCGACATGCTGGTGTAGCGCAGGCACAGCGTTCTTTGAGAAGTAGTGGCAACTGGGCATCAGGTACTGGGGCACTGCGACGGACATAAGGTCTCAAAAATCCTCTGTGTCCACCAGGCGGAAAGGCAGCATTTCTGTAGCCAACAGCTTGCAGATGGAGAAATTCAACCTCTTGGATTTGTCATGGTTAGGAGGAAATGATCTTTTACTTGTCCACATCTGAGGGACTGAGGGCTGGCTGCCATGCTTAGACGGAGTTGAGTAGGGTGTCCCCGGCAAACTGCTGGTCTGTGAGGAAGGTGCAGGCGGAGATGTTATGTTGCCTTGATCAAAATGTGGTGTCAATGTCGGAGAGCGCTCAACACCAGCAGGTGTTTCCACGTGCAAATGTCCTGACGACCTGCCAATGACGACCTGCCAATCACACTTGCTGTTGCGGGTAAAGAGGTGGAATGTCTGCATCCAAAACCATGTGCGACTGCAGTCCCCACAGTCACAGAGGATGAAGAGGATGTGGATGCACTTGATGGGGCAGACAGTGGTTGACCCGGCCCACTAGGCCGCATTGTAGCACAGTGAGCTTCCCACTACAACTTATGCCTCATATCCATGTGACGGTTCATGCATGAAGTACTCAAGCTAGTGATTTTTTGGCCTCTACTGAGATTTTGTTGACAAATCTTACAGACAACATGACTTGGGTCATTCTTTGTGATGTCAAAAAATGCCCAGGCTATGCAAGTCTTAGAGCCCGTACGACCTGAAGAGCCACCATGACTTCTGGTCTGAGGCACAGTTGGGGTTGAGGACGCAGTTGTTGACATGCTTCCAGTACTCTGTCTCTGTCCAGGAAGGCGCATTGTTACCTCATCATCAGACTCGTCACTAGCATCCTCCTCCACCTCCTCTGCTGACCTCATGGACTGGGGGTTAACAGTAAGTGGGGTCTACAAACTCGTCATCATCATCCTGTGTGTTCTCACAGCCGTTGTCCTCAGAGCCAACCTCTTAATGCCCCAACCGAAAAGTCAAGTTTTCATTCCAATCAGGTATCTCAGTCTCATCATCATCTTCCTCATTGTCCCCACCAACAGGAGTTACAGTTTGGGAACGAGGGTCTACATTATGCTCAGAACCTTCTTCATCTGGGCCTGGATCCAACTCACAAAGATTCTGGGCATCAGTACAGATCATTTCCTCGTCTGGATTCACAGAAGCTCTGGAGCAGATCTCTGATTCCCAGGCTATAGTATGCGTAAACAGCTCTACAGACTCAACCATGTGTGTTACCCCATGCTCAGACGGGCAGCTGAAGACTTGGGAGCTGTGAGGAAGCAAGTGCGATTGGGGTGACTACTCGGAAGACTGGAGTAGTTGTGATGTTGAAGTTGACATGGAGGAGAGTCCACTTGAACGAGCACTTGATATCCGTTCAAGCACCTGCTGTTTTTGTGCCTCATCTGCAATTTTTGGCGATGCTTGTAGCGATGGTCGTAAGAAAGGGATCATATCAGATTATCCATGAAAAGAGGTAGCACTTTGGCTGGAAGATGGTCTTTCTTCTGCAGATGTTACTGTTGCTTGACCACCTACCCCACAGACACAACCTTTTTTTCCCTTTCCAACACGCCTATTCCCCTTTCCACCAGCAGCAGGCCTTTTGCCACTCATTTTAGTGCTTAACTAATTGGCAACTCTGTATCTGTAGTTGTTGGCTACTCTGCTGACGTGCAGACACTGCTCCCACGCCCTAAACTATCAACTGGATTAGATGCAGTGAAAATTGAGATACACAGGCGGTATAGTTTGTTTCACAGGCAGGCTACTCTGCTGACGTGCAGACACTGCTCCTAGGCCCTAAACTATCAACTGGATTAGATGCAGTGAAAATTGAGATACACAGGCGGTATAGTTTGTTTCACAGGCAGGCTACTCTGCTGATGTGCAGACACTGCTCCTAGGCCCTAAACTATCAACTTGATTAGGTCCAGTGAAAATTGAGATACACAGGCGGTATAGTTTGTTTCACAGGCAGGCTACTCTGCTGATGTGCAGACACTGCTCCTAGGCCCTAAACTATCAACTGGATTTGATGCAGTGAAAATTGAGATACATAGGCGATAGTTTGTTTCACATGCGGGCTACTCTGCTGACGTGCAGACATTGCTACTAGGCCCTAAACTATCAACTGGATTAGATGCAGTGAAAATTGAGATACACAGGCGATAGTTTGTTTCACAGGCAGGCTAGTCTGCTGATGTGCAGACACTGCTCCTAGGCCCTAAACTATCAACTGGATTAGATGCAGTGAAAATTGAGATACACAGGCGGTGTAGTTAGTTTCACAGGCGGGCTACTCAGATGACTATCAGACAATGCTACTAGCCCAAAACGATTGGCTGAGCTAGATTACACCAAATGCTGTGACAAACACTTGCACAGCACTGGCACAGACCTGCCTGGCAAACAGTGCTATGAACTGCTGTAAACTACCCTGAAAAGGGCTGATATTACAACTAGTCCCGACTCCTCCCAACTCCCTAAACCTATCTCTCTGACAATTCACTCCAAAAAAACACTCTTTGTCTGTATAGCGACCACAGCAGCAGCGGTGTCGTCTAATACTAAGCTGCAGCAGTGAGGAAATGGTGCTGACGGGGCAAATGGCTGGTTCTTATAGGGCAAGGACATGTGACATACACAGCCAATGACACATGCCCTTGCTTGTGTGCATCACATGCACATTGCTGTGGGTGTGCGCACTGCTGATAGGCTGAGAGACTGCACCGCCCCACTGTAAATGCGGGAAAGAAAAAAAAAATGGAGATTGGCGTTATTTCAGCACAGATCTATCCCCCGTCCACTATACACTGAAACAGTCTATTAACAATGATTAAAACTGTTTATGTGCAAATCAAGCGAGGCTTTTGCTGAACGAACAGTTGTCGAACAGAAACTTGAACAGCCTGTTTGGGTTCGTCGAATGACTCGAACACCGCCCAAAACAGCTCGAATTTGAGATAGGTAAACAGTTCAACTCGAACACCGCTCATCTCTACTCTAGTGTAATAAAGCAAGGTTGTCCACAAGCTGTTTATTTTTGTTCATGTCTGACCTCTATCCTCTGGCCACATGTGCTCATGTTTTGTTGGTATTGAGTGTCAGCCAGGTTCCATTGACAAGCTCTTGCAGATCTTTTAAATATTAATGAAGGATCTGTAGTGTCTGGTCAACTACTATTAGAGTTGAGTTTCATGTACCTAGCAGTGATACCGCAGATCAGGTATAGTCAAGCTTGGTGAGGTAAAAATCTAATGTAATGGTATAAAGTGACTTAAGATTGCAGAAAAGAAGTTACTCTGTTGAAGCCATACTACTCAAACTAGGTGTTCACAGGTTGAAATTTATGTTTAAATTATTATCTTGGCCTTTTAAAGGATTTGGTTTAAAATTGACACAGGCAACATTATCATATGAATTTTTCACACGCACGCACGCACGCACGCACGCACACACACACATACACACACACATATACTCCAATCTGCTATTGTATTGCTACAGTATGTCCACTGATAAAAATACTTCCCAAAGTATATGGCAAGCATATCAATACTCTATAATGGATCCATCATTTGACAAGAGAATCTTTTTTTCATATAAAAAATATACAGATGTGACCAAAAATTTTGACACCGACACAAATTTTGGTTTTCACAAAGTTTACTGCTTTGGTGGTTTTAGATATTTTTGGAAATGTTTTTGTGATTACTGAAACACAATTATAAGCATTTCATATTTTACCCTTTTATTCACAAATACATAAAGTTTAAATATCTCTTTGTCTGAATAATAATAATAATTTTATTTCTATAGTGCCAACGTACTCCATAGCATTTTATAATAAAGCGGGGACATGTACGGACAATAAAATCAATACAAAGTCACACATTGTTTAACAGTTAAAGGAGTTAGGGCCCAGCTCACAATCTTACAATCTGTAAGGGAATATGGGAGACACAAAATGTAGAACTTCCTTGTTTTGTATGGTCCAGTTATCAATATAATAAATAAGGGTTATCACATAAAGCTGCATGATCTGGTCATCATCAGTCAGTATCTGCCTAAGTGCAGTTACCAATGTGGGAGTATATCTAGGGTGGTACAGAAATGTGGAGAGCTTTGTGGGTCAGAGAGATACATTTTTATTGTATTCTGTGATGAATGCGCAACCAGTGCAATGATTGGCACAAGGTGGAAGTTTCAGTGAAACGGCTGGACAGAAATACGACCCTGGTTGCTGCATTCAGGTTGGAGAGGAGAATGTTTGGTTAGAGGGAGAGTTTTCAGAGAACCGCACCGCTCTGGGCCTCCTTCACACACAGTGAACAGAAGCTCTTCAACTGTATTCTGACCTGGCTGCTTTGTGCCAGCAGTGCAAGAGTTAACCTTATTGCTGAGTTGCTGAGAGCTGTCTCTCTCTCAGCTGACGTGGATTTTGTAATCTGATCCTCTATATAGACCCAGTCCTGACTTCAGCTATTGTCAGTGATCAGTTCTACTGCCTGGCTTGGAGGTTGAAGGAGCGTAGTGTTGGTGTTGGAGGTTTATTTACAGAGATTGGTGTCTGCTGTTTTGGTTGCATGTTTAACCTGTTTTCCTTCCTAGTTTATTCCTTCTCTTCCCTTCTCTGTGTTTCATCTGTGGTTGTGTGAGCATTTGGTGAGTTTGAGACTTTTAGTTACCTTGTCTGCATACCCTGTTATTTGTTGTAGTATTACACTGGTGCAGTCCACCTCCTTTGGGGGAGAGGGGGCCACTGATAGGGCCTGCACAGGAGACAGGGAAACGCTGGCAGCTCGGGCCTCCTAACCATCATAGGTACTCCCGAGATAAGGGAAATCCAGGGTCCCATTAAAGTGGTAGGGACAGGTGCGGGTCCCAGTACGCCGTCCTGCCCCTTTAACGCCGCTTATGGCATGACAGTAAATGGTCAAGAAGAGCGTGATCTGAGAGATAGCGGATTAGGTGAGAGTTAACCAACCTGGAGTATGGAGATAAAGGGAAGATTAGAGACAAGTCTGTAGTTAGCAGCGCGGTTCTGGTTGAGGGATTTTTTTTTAAGTAAAGGGGTTAGGATGGTGTATTTGAATGAAAAGGGAAAGATACCAGAAAAAAAAGAGAGAGGTTAAATATTTTAGTTAGGCAGGTAGTGACAGCTGGGAAGAGGGACTGAGGAATATAAGGTAATAGGGTCTCTGTGCAGGTTATAGGGTGAGAAGAAGCACGGAACCTGCTCACTTCTTCTGTGACAGGCTAGAAGATGGAAAGTGAACTTGAGGTGTGGGAGGGAAGGGGATCCAAGCTCTGAGGGGATTGTGCAAAAATGTCTTGACGGATATGGCTGATTCTTTGCAGGAAATAAGTGGCCTGATCATCAGCACTGAGGTTGCTGACTGGGGCCTGTACTTTAAGACTCAGGACGGATTTGAACATTTTGAAGAGATGTTTTGAATTGTTGGCTAGTGATGAATGTGGTAAAGTAGATTTGTTTGGCCAGATGGAGAACACAGTTATAAGTTTTGAGCATGAACCCAGTGCTTCTAACGGGAGCTCTATGGAATGCTCACTCTGTCTGCAACAAACTTTTTTACATCCATGATCTTTTCATCACTAACAAACTTTCCTTCCTTGGCATCACAAAAAATCTGACTCACCCCCTCTGACAGCCTTTCCAGCTGCACTTTCTTATACTGGATTCCATCTTTCTCAACCCCTCACCCTAGCAACAAGCATGGTGGTGGAGTTGGTTTTCTCCATCAGATAACTGCTCTTTCACCCCAATTCCACTGCCACTCTCCGTTACTCTCCCTTCTTTTGAGGTGCACTCTGTCTGCATCTACTCCCCCTCTGACCTGCAACTGGTTGTCAGTTGCCACCCACCAGGGTCAGCCACCACCTTTATCGACCACTTCACTACCTTGCTACTTCACTTCCTTTCCGCTGACATCCCCACAATCATCATAGACATTTCCCACTCAGCTATTTCCACGATTCTAACACTCACGTCCCCAGCACCTCCTCCCTCCCCTCTAATCTCAGAGGAAGACTTTGCCTTATTCTTCAAGCAGAAGATTGACAACATCAGAGAATGTTCTCTCTACCACTTCTCCCCTCTGCATCAAACTACTGGAACAGCATGTGCATCTAGAAGTGTCCTTCCACCTCTAACAATCTGGCTTCCAACCGCTTAATTCAATTTAAACTTACTAAATTCACCAATAACCTCCTAACCGTCAAACACTACTCTGTCCTCATCCTCCTGGACTTGTCCTCTGCCATCAACACAGTGGATCATTTCCTCTTACTACAGATCCTATCATTTGTTGGCAACACTGACTTGGCCCTATTTTAGATATCTTCATATCTAACAGACCAGACATTCAGTGTCTCCCAGTGACACACCAGCTCCTCATCTCGCCGCCCTATCTGTTGGTATTGCCCAAATTTTAGTTCTAAGACACCTGCTCTTCTCCATCTACACCTTCAGCCTTGGACTGCTCATAGAGTACCATAGCTTTCAATATCATCTCTATGCTGATGACACACAGATTAGCCTCTATGGTCCCGATATCACCTCCTTACCAACAAGAATCCTACAACGTTTGTCTGCTATTTCATCCTTCTTCTCTGCTCGGTTCCTAAAACTTAACATGGACAAAACAGAATTCATAATCTTTACCCCATCTCACTTAATCCCAACAGATATATACATCAAAGTCAATAGCTGTTCACTCTCCCCAGTTCCGCAAGCTTGCTGCCTCTGGGTGACCCTTGATTTTGCTCTCTCTAACGCTAGTGTATGATCTCACCATCTTCTGCCTTTACTACTGCAATCTCCTGCTCTGTGGCCTTCCTTCTAACACTCTTGCACCCCTTCAATCTATCCTGAGTTCTGCTGTCTGACTAATCCATGATCTGTTCCCGCACTATTCCACAGCCTCTCCTCTCTGCCAATTCCTTCACTGGCTCACCATTGTCTAGAGACTCCAGTTCAAAACCCTAACCATGGCGTACAAAGCTGTCCACAAACCATATCCTCCATGCATCAGTCGCCTAGTCTCCCGATGCTTACTTGCACACAAATTGCGATCCTCACAAGATGTTTATCTCTACTCCCCTCTTATCTCCTATTCCCATTATCGCATGCTAAATTTCTCCTGTGCACCTGTGCAACCCCCTACTATGGAACGCTCTACCCCAACATATCAGACTCTCACATACTGTGGAAACCTTCAAAAGGAACCTGAAGACCCATCTCTTCTGTCAAGCTTATAACCAGTAGTAATCATCATTCCACTATACCATTACGTGACCAGCTCTACCCTTACCTACTGTTTCTTCACCCATCCCTTGCAGATTGTGAACCCTCGCGGGCAGAGTCCTCTCTCCTCCTGTACCAGTTAGTGATTCAATTGTTCATGATTATTGTACCTGTTTTTATTATGTATACCCCTTTTCACACGTAAAGCACCATGGAATAAATGGTGCTATAATAATAAATAATAATAATGTACAACGTACAAAATGTGCGACGTACAAAAAAACGTTACACTTTTATTTTCACGGCTCTACGTTATAAACTTCTGTGAAGCACCTGGGGGTTTAAAGTGCTTAACACACATCTAGATAAGTTCCCTAAGGGGTCTAGTTTCCAAAATGGGATCACTTGTGGGGAGTTTACACTGTTTAGGCACATCAGGGGCTCTCTAAACGTGACATGGCGTCCGATCTCAATTCCAGCCAATTCTGCATTGAAAAAGTCAAACGGCGCTCCTTCACTTCCAAGTTCTGCGGTGCATCCAAAAAGTGGTTTACCCACACATATGGGGTATTGGCGTATTCAGGAGAAGTTGCATAACAAAATTTATGGTTACATTTCTGTTTTTACACTTGTGAAAATAAAAAAAATGGTTCTGAATTACAATGTTTGCAAAAAAAAGTTAAATGTTCATTTTTTATTTCCACATTGTTTCAGTTCCTGTGAAGCACGTAAAGGGTTAATAAACTTCTTGAATGTGGTTTTGAGAACCTTGAGGGGTGTAGTTTTTAGAATGGTATCACACTTCATTATTTTCTATCATATAGACCCCTCAAAATGACTTCAAATGTGATGTGGTCCCTAAAAAAATGGTGTTGTAAAAATGAGAAATTGCTGGTCAACTTTTAACCCTTATAACTCCCTAACAAAAAAAAATTTTGCTCCAAAATTGTGCTGATGTAAAGTAGACATGTGGGAAATGTTATTTATTAACTATTTTTCGTGACATATCTCTCTGATTTAAGGGCATAAAAATACAAAGTTTGAAAATTGCAAAATTGTAAAAATTTTCGCCATATTTCCATTTTTTTCATAAATAATCGCAAGTAATATCAAAGAAATGTTACCACTAACATGAAGTACAATATGTCATGAAAAAACAGTCTCAGAATCAGCAGGATCCGTTGAAGCGTTCCAGAGTTATAACCTCATAAAGTGACAGTGGTCAGAATTGTAAAAATCGGCTCGGTCATTAAGTACCAAATTGGCTCTGTCACTAAGGGGTTAAAGAACAAAATTAAAAAAAGTTGTTTTTAATCATCTCCTATATTTTCAGAAATCTTTATCTTGCATGGATTAGAAAACATGTTCAAGTACATTTCCTTTCTTTTTTTTCTGCACCTATTCTACAGCGTTTAAGCCTACACTTTACCTCCAGTCTGATAAACAATACATATGATTGACATTTTACTAATAAAATGGTAAACAATACTTAAAAAATGTTCCTGAGATGACATTACAAGGATGGTTATTTAAAGTGAAGTGGAAATGAAAATATTCACAGTTTGACTTATTAGTAATTATAGATGCTGAACAGATAGATGATCTTCAAACGTTAAAAGCTTCTCAATAACATCGATGGAAGTCTGTAGGATAAACAATACAATTCTCCTGACTTTTCTGCCGTTAACATCGAGAGCTTTCTACTTTAAAATATTTTGCATGAGAAGGAAGTGCAGAGGACTCTCTTGAGTTTTCAAATGTTGGCATGTTTTCAAAGCAGAGAAATGATACAATGCCAATGGCAAGACTGCGTTATATTTTTGAAGGCTACATAAATAATTTAAATACTGATAATGTGCTACACAAAAAATGAAATATTTAATCAAAGAATTGTACATATTAATAAAAATGAAATTATTGTATAAGATACAAAAAAAACTCTATTAAAAAAAAAGGATAATATCAGACATTTACAGTGGTTCAAGTATGTGAACTGGTTACCCCAAAGCCCTCTAGGGTTTCGGTTTGTAGATCTCTAATGTTGAAAGTGTTCTCTATTTGCAAAACTTTCAAGGCTAACTTGGCGTTCTGCACATCTTTGTGCTAAAACATAACGGACATTACCCTTCCTCTGCAGCATTGATGTGAGTTCTAGGTCATGGACTTCCACCAGATTATATAATATTTGAGAAATGAAAGAGCACTGTCACTTATACATTGCCAAATGTATTTAAAAGGGGTAAAGACATCTCTATCACATAGTCACCCAATAATGCCATACACGGTGCAGTAGTTTATTTTTATGCATGTAACGAAATAAAAAATGATACTTTAATCCACAAGATGTAAAAGGCTTACAAATTGTCTACTTCATGAAATTCATTTTTCCTAACTCAATAGGATATTTACATATAAAAAAAAATGTGTAGCGTGATTTTGTATATACTGTACATAACATTTTAATCAGTGGTACTACCCCATGCTAAGGGGCAGACAATGACAGCTTGGGGCCCCTATGCAAGAAATGTGTCTGGGCCTTCCTCCTTTTATGGCGACAAAGCTACATATAACTCGTATATATATCTAACCACACACATATACAGTGGGTACGGAATGTATTCAGATCCCTTTACATTTTTCACTCTTTGTTTCATTGCAACCATTTGATAAATTCAAAAAAAGTTTTTTTTTCACATTAATGTACACTCTGCCCCCCATCTTGACTGAAAAAAACAGAAATGTAGAAATTTTAGCAAATTTAATAAAAAAGAAAAATTGAAATATCCCATGGTCATAAGTATTCAGGCCATTTGCTCAGACACTCATATTTAAGTCACATGCTGTCCATTTCCCTGCGATCCTCTTTGAGTTGGTTCTACTCCTTCAGTGGAGTCCAGCTGTGTTTAATTAAACTGATAGGAGTTGATTTGGAAAGACACACACCTTTCCTATATATAGACCTCACAGCTCACAGTGCATTTCAGACCAAGTGAGAATCATGAAGTCAAAGGAACTGGCTAAGGAGCTCAGAGACAGAATTGTTGCAAGGCAAAGATCTGGCCAAGGTTACAATAGGATTTCTGCAGTACTCAATGTTCCTAAGAGCACAGTGGCCTCCATAATCCTTAAATGGAAGTTTGGGACCACAAGAATTCTTCATAGACCTGGCTATCCAGCCAAACTGAGCAATCATGGGAGAAGAGCCTTGGTGAGAGAGGTAAAGAAGAACCCCAAGATCACTGTGGCTGAGCTCCAGAGAAGCAGTAAGGAAATGGGAGAAAGTTCCACAAAGTCAACTATCACTGCAGCCCTCCACCAGTCAGGCCTTTATGACAGAGTGGTCAGACAGAAGCCTCTCCTCAGTGCAAGACATATAAATACCCGCACAGAGTTTGCTTAAAAAAAAAACACATGAAGGACTCCCAGACTATAAGAAAAAAGATTCTTTGGTCTGATGAGATGAAGATAGACCTTTTTGGTGATAATTCTAAATGGTATGTGGGGAGAAAACCAGGCACTGTTCATCATCTGCCCAATACAATCCCAACAGTGAAACATGGTGGTGGCAGCATCATGCTATGGGGGTGATTTCAGCTGCAGGGACAGGACGACTGGTTGTTATTGAAGGAAACATGAAAGCGGCCAAGTACACAGATATCCTGAATGAAAACCTCTTCCAGAATGCTCTGGACCTAAGACTTGGAAGAAGGTTCACGTTCCAACAAGACAATGACCCTAAGCACATAGCTAAAATAGCAAAGGTGTGGTTTCAGAACAACTCTGTAACCATTCTTGACTGGCCCTGCCAAAGCCCTGACCTAAACCCAATTGAGCATCTCTGGAGAGACCTGAAAATGGACCTGATGGAACTGAAGAAGATCTGCAAGGAAGAATGGCAGATGATAGCCAAATCCAGGTGTGAAAAACTTGTGGCATCATTCCCAAGAAGAATCATGGCTGTACTAGCTCAAAAACTCTACTCAATACAGAGCAAAGGGTCTGAATACTTATGACCATGGGATATTTCAGTTTTTCTTTTTTAATAAATTTGCAAAAATTACTACATTTCTGTTTTTTCAATCAAGATGGGGTGCAGAGTGTACATTAATGAGAAAAAAATTAACTTTTTTGAATTTACCAAATGTCTGCAATGAAACAAAGAGTGAAAAATTTAATAGGGTCTGAATACTTTCCATACCCATTGTACAAAACCATTTTTTGGAGCTATATAATATTCCTGGGTAGCAACCTATAATTTTTTTTTTAACGGCAAAATAATATTCTTCAGTGACAGCATATAGTAACATCCATTTTAAAATCTTTTAAAATATTCCTCATCTATTGCTTAAAATACCTAATATTTATCTAGCATTTGTTTGACTGGCACAATTCAGGTAAAGATAATTGTACATGACAATTTAGCAGGGGCAATAATCTTCATTACTCCACATTTGAAGTGTGTCAGCAAGGCGATTGAAAACAATCATACTTTTCTATTGTTTTAAAAATAGCATTTCTGTATCTAGCAGTTGTGCGACTGGTGCAATCCGGGTACAGATAATTGTACGTGACAATTTAGCAGGGGCAATAATCTTCATTAATCCACATTTGTAATGTGTCAGCAAGGCGATTGAAAAAAAATCTTAATTTTCTATTGTTTTAAAAAGTAGCGCATCTTTATTTAGCAGTTGTGCATCAGGCGCAATCTGGGTACAGATAATCTTATGTGACAATTTAGCAGGGTCAATAATCTTCATTACTTCGCATTTGGAGTGTGTCAGCAAGACGATTACATAGTAACATAGTAACATAGTTAGTAAGGCCGAAAAAAGACATTTGTCCATCCAGTTCAGCCTATATTCCATCATAATAAATTCCCAGACCTACGTCCTTCTACAGAACCTAATTGTATGATACAATATTGTTCTGCTCCAGGAAGACATCCAGGCCTCTCTTGAACCCCTCGACTGAGTTCGCCATCACCACCTCCTCAGGCAAGCAATTCCAGATTCTCACTGCCCTAACAGTAAAGAATCCTCTTCTATGTTGGTGGAAAAACCTTCTCTCCTCCAGACGCAAAGAATGCCCCCTTGTGCCCGTCACCTTCCTTGGTATAAACAGATCCTCAGCGAGATATTTGTATTGTCCCCTTATATACTTATACATGGTTATTAGATCGCCCCTCAGTCGTCTTTTTTCTAGACTAAATAATCCTAATTTCGCTAATCTATCTGGGTATTGTAGTTCTCCCATCCCCTTTATTAATTTTGTTGCCCTCCTTTGTACTCTCTCTAGTTCCATTATATCCTTCCTGAGCACCGGTGCCCAAAACTGGACACAGTACTCCATGTGCGGTCTAACTAGGGATTTGTACAGAGGCAGTATAATGCTCTCATCATGTGTATCCAGACCTCATTTAATGCACCCCATGATCCTGTTTGCCTTGGCAGCTGCTGCCTGGCACTGGCTGCTCCAGGTAAGTTTATCATTAACTAGGATCCCCAAGTCCTTCTCCCTGTCAGATTTACCCAGTGGTTTCCCATTCAGTGTGTAATGGTGACATTGATTCCTTCTTCCCATGTGTATAACCTTACATTTATCATTGTTAAACCTCATCTGCCACCTTTCAGCCCAAGTTTCCAACTTATCCAGATCCATCTGTAGCAGAATACTATCTTCTCTTGTATTAACTGCTTTACATAGTTTTGTATCATCTGCAAATATCGATATTTTACTGTGTAAACCTTCTACCAGATCATTAATGAATATGTTGAAGAGAACAGGTCCCAATACTGACCCCTGCGGTACCCCACTGGTCACAGCGACCCAGTTAGAGACTATACCATTTATAACCACCCTCTGCTTTCTATCACTAAGCCAGTTACTAACCCATTTACACACAATTTCCCCCAGACCAAGCATTCTCATTTTGTGTACCAACCTCTTGTGCGGCACGGTATCAAACGCTTTGGAAAAATCGAGATATACCACGTCCAATGACTCACCGTGGTCCAGCCTATAGCTTACCTCTTCATAAAAACTGATTAGATTGGTTTGACAGGAGCGATTTCTCATAAACCCATGCTGATATGGAGTTAAACAGTTATTCTCATTGAGATAATCCAGAATAACATCCCTCAGAAACCCTTCAAATATTTTACCAACAATAGAGGTTAGACTTACTGGCCTATAATTTCCAGGTTCACTTTTAGAGCCCTTTTTGAATATTGGCACCACATTTGCTATGCGCCAATCCTGCGGAACAGACCCTGTCGCTATCGAGTCCCTAAAAATAAGAAATAATGGTTTATCTATTACATTACTTAGTTCTCTTAGTACTCGTGGGTGTATGCCATCCGGACCCGGAGATTTATCTATTTTAATCTTATTTAGCCGGTTTCGCACCTCTTCTTGGGTTAGATTGGTGACCCTTAATATAGGGTTTTCATTGTTTCTTGGGATTTCACCTAGCATTTCATTTTCCACCGTGAATACCGTGGAGAAGAAGGTGTTTAATATGTTAGCTTTTTCCTCGTCATCTACAACCATTCTTTCCTCACTATTTTTTAAGGGGCCTACATTTTCAGTTTTTATTCTTTTACTATTGATATAGTTGAAGAACAGTTTGGGATTAGTTTTACTCTCCTTAGCAATGTGCTTCTCTGTTTCCTTTTTGGCAGCTTTAATTAGTTTTTTAGATAAAGTATTTTTCTCCCTATAGTTTTTTAGAGCTTCAATGGTGCCATCCTGCTTTAGTAGTGCAAATGCTTTCTTTTTACTGTTAATTGCCTGTCTTACTTCTTTGTTTAGCCACATTGGGTTTTTCCTATTTCTAGTCCTTTTATTCCCACAAGGTATAAACCGCTTACACTGCCTATTTAGGATATTCTTAAACATTTCCCATTTATTATCTGTATTCATATTTCTGAGGATATTGTCCCAGTCTACCAGATTAAGGGCATCTCTAAGCTGGTCAAACTTTGCCTTCCTAAAGTTCAGTGTTTTTGTGACTCCCTGACAAGTCCCCCTAGTGAAAGACAGGTGAAACTGTACAATATTGTGGTCGCTATTTCCTAGATGCCCGACCACCTGCAGATTTGTTATTCTGTCAGGTCTATTAGATAGTATTAGGTCTAAAAGTGCTGCTCCTCTGGTTG
Organism: Ranitomeya imitator; assembly: GCF_032444005.1. NCBI lineage: Eukaryota > Metazoa > Chordata > Amphibia > Anura > Dendrobatidae > Ranitomeya > Ranitomeya imitator. The sequence continues at coordinate 832,448,071 of NC_091282.1, forward strand.
GATTCTGCACCAATTGTGAAAGATAATTTTTCTTGGTTATTAGCAGAAACCTGTTGCCTTTATGTGTTTCACAGGTTTCTGTTTCCCAGTTAATATCCGGGTAGTTAAAGTCCCCCATAACCAGGACCTCATTATGGGTTGCAGCTTCATCTATCTGCTTTAGAAGTAGACTTTCCATGGTTTCTGTTATATTTGGGGGTTTGTAACAGACCCCAATGAGAATTTTGTTACCATTTTTCCCTCCATGAATTTCGACCCATATGGACTCGACATCCTCATTTCCTTCGCTAATATCCTCCCTTAAAGTGGACTTTAGACAAGACTTTACATAGAGACAAACCCCTCCTCCTCTCCGATTTTTACGATCCTTTCTAAACAGACTGTAACCCTGTAAGTTAACTGCCCAGTCATAGCTTTCATCTAACCATGTCTCGGTTATTCCCACTATGTCAAAGTTACCTGTAGATATTTCTGCTTCTAGTTCTTCCATCTTGTTTGTCAGGCTTCTGGCGTTTGCAAGCATGCAGTTTAGAGGATTTTGTTTTGTTCCAATCTCCTCGCTGTGGATTGTTTTAGAAATGTTCTTACCGCCCTTCTGAGTATGTTTTCCTGGATCTTCTTTGTTCAAGTCTAATGTTTTTCTTCCCGTCCCCTCTTCTTCTAGTTTAACGCCCTCCTGATGAGTGTAGCGAGTCTTCTGGCGAATGTGTGTTTCCCAGGTTTGTTGAGGTGTAGTCCGTCTCTGGCGAGGAGTCCATCGTACAAGTAATTCACACCGTGGTCCAGGAATCCGAATCCTTGTTGTCTGCACCATCGTCTTAGCCAGTTGTTTGCATCAAGGATCCTGTTCCATCTCCTGGTGCCATGCCCGTCTACTGGAAGGATAGAAGAAAAAACTACCTGTGCATCCAGTTCCTTTACTTTCTTCCCCAACTCTTCAAAGTCTTTGCAGATTGTCGGTAGGTCCTTCCTTGCCGTGTCATTGGTGCCAACATGTATCAGAAGAAATGGGTGGACGTCCTTGGAGTTGAAGAGCTTTGGTATCCTATCGGTCACATCCTTGATCATCGCACCTGGAAGGCAGCATACTTCTCTTGCAGTTATGTCCGGTCTGCAGATGGCTGCTTCTGTGCCTCTCAGTAGTGAGTCTCCCACCACCACCACTCTTCGTTGCTTCTTGGCTGTACTTTTTGCTGTCACTTGTTGCTGTGTGCCCTTTTCTTTTTTGCTTGCTGGTATTGCTTCATCCTTAGGTGTGCCATCTTCATCCTCTACAAAGATTTGATATCGGTTCTTCAGTTGTGTGGTTGGTGATTTCTCCATGGTCTTCTTGCTTCTTTTGGTCACATGCTTCCACTCATCTGCTTTTGGAGGTTCTCTGACACTTTTTTCACCTTCTGTGACCAGTAGAGATGCTTCTGTTCTGTCTAGAAAGTCTTCATTCTCTTTGATGAGTTTCAAAGTTGCTATTCTTTCTTCCAGACCCCGCACCTTTTCTTCTAAAAGGGCCACTAGTCTACACTTCTGACAGGTGAAATTTAATTCTTCTTCTGGTCGATCTGTGAACATGTAGCACATGCTGCAGCTCACCATGTAGGTTGTCACATCTGCCATGTTGCTCCTAGATCCTGCTGACTTGCTGTGTGTTTTCCTTCTTGTGTAATCTACTCAGCCAAGCTCTCTTGCAATAATGTCCTACAGGCAAAAACTCGCGCGCCGTAAGGCGCGCGGTTTGGTGATTCTTTCCAAGCAGCTGGTCCCGGCTGTACCCAACGATCTTCTAGCTTAGGGAGACTCTTCGCTTTCCCAGAAGGCACCTGGAATATGCAAATTAGCCTCCTCAAGCTTGAATCCCTTGATTGATGAAAAAAACATAATTTTCTATTGTATTAAAAAATAGCGTATCTTTATTTAGCAATTGTGCGACTGGTTCAATCTGGGTAGAGATAATCTTACGTGACAATTTAGCAGGGGCAATAATCAGCATTATTCCACATTTGGAGTGTGTCAGCAAGGCAATCTTTTAAAAAATTAGAATTTTCTATTGGTTTAAAAAATAGCGTATCTTTATCTAGCAGTTGTGCGACTGGTGCAATCTGGGTAGAGATAATTTTACGTGACAAGTTAGCAGGGGCAATAATTTTCATTAATCTGCATTTGGAATGTGTCAGCAAGGCAACTGAAAAAAATCATAATTTTCTATTTGTTTAAAAAATAGCGTATTTTTATCTAGCAGTTGTGCGACTGGTGCAATCTGGGTAGAGATAATCTTAAGTGACAATTTAGCAAGAGCAAAAATCTTCATTAATCTGCATTTGGAATGCGTCAGCAAGGCGATTGAAAAAAAAAAATTTCTATTGTTTTAAAAAATAGCGTCTCTTTATCTAGCAGTTGTGCTACAGGCCCAAAGCCTTCAGAGATGCGCAAACTTGACTATTTACCTGTAATTTCCATCAGTCTGCAGTTGCCATTTATAATCAAGCTGCAATCTCCAAACAAACACAGCTACACATTGCTAGATACAGTGAATTTGTACATAAGACCTTTGTAAGGGTACTTATGAAAAACAAAGTCAGTATTTTTTGGTTTCATAAGCCTAATGCATTCAACATTAGAAAGTGTGACATTAAGGGATGTGGATTTGGTGGTGCTCATCAAGGCCGTGTGACAGATCTGAAGGTGACTCTTTCTAAGTTCCTGTCAATATTTGGTCAGAGCTCTCCACCACTAATGAACCCAGACAAGTGCGAGGATGTTCTGGGTGGGATGGCAGACAAAGGCTCCAGTGTGTTGATAAGCAGCACCTCCAAGTCTTCCACACAGTCCAGTCTTAATAGCCAAGATGCTGGGCCTCTGAATCCTCAATCTGGTCTTTCTTCCTCTCTTCATCAGGACCCCAACACTGGCCACTCTGAGGAACTGTTTACGTTCCATTGTAATTTGTTAGGCCTCTCAACGTGCACCATTAAAGAGGGTCATGAGGAGGTGGAGTGCAGTGATGCCCAAACATTTGAGCACACACGGACAGGGCTGCCACTAGGAATTTCAGGGCCCCATACTGCCAAACTTTCGGGGCCCCCTTGAAACTCCGCCAAGGCTCCATCCCCAGTTCCGCCTCCACCCCATCGAACCTTCCACAGTTCCTCCGCCCACTCTTGGAAAAGCTCCACTTTTGGTGAATATCGGTCTGCAATTGGACCGCGGTGCATGCACTGGCCACGGGTCTCCTGACCTGAACTCAGCAGCCTCACAGCATGTATGAGGATGCTGGTCAGGAGATCGGCGCCCAGTCCATGCATTGCTGTGTGAGCACAGACCGATAGCCACATTTCAAAAAATACACTGCCATAATAATAATAAAGATGCTTCCCGATCACATATACCAACTAGCATCAATAATTCCCCACCCCCCTTCCAAACCCCAACCAGAATTTATAAGTTACTGGATGATCCTGAGCACTGTTGCCTGATGTTATAATTTGGCATTTGGTTTTGCAGCAGGTCAGGTTAATCCAGTAGCTTATACATTCCACTAGCCTCCCCCTGGGCCCTGTTGGATGCGGCTCCCAGTCACCACTTGCCTTCCATTATTAGCCACACAATACCAGTCCAGACACAGCCACAGTGAGCCACCTGAAGCCTCTTCACATCGGAGAGACTCACCCTGCTCGTCCGCCCGCCACCTCAACCTGCTCGTCCGGTCCGCCACCTCACCTTGCTCATCTGGTCCACCGCCTTACCCTTACTCGTCCGGTCTGCCGCCTTACCCTGCTCGTCCGGTCCACCTCCTCAATCTGCTCGTCTGGTCCGCCGCCTCACCCTGCTTGTCCGCCCGCCATCTCACCTTTCTCGACTGCCCGCCGCCTTCCACCTGCTCATCTGTCTCCCCCAGTCTGAAGAAGAGAATTGAAAAAGCGATGACCTCCAAGACCACCGACAACCTGCAACAGCGAGAAGGGGTTATACCACAGTGCCCACTCGACGGGGTCACACAGGGGAGAATGAGATACAGCTCAGCAGACAGTATCACAAAGGAGAAGATTAGATACACATCTCAGCAGTCAGCGTCACACAGGAGAGGATTAGATACATGGCTCAGCAGACAGTATCACACAGGAGAGGATTAGTTACACGGCTCAGCAGACAGTATCACACATGAGAGGATTAGATACACGGCTCAGCAATCAGTATCACACTGGAGAGGATTAGACACACTGCTCAGCAGTCAGTATCACACAGGAGAGGATTAGATACACGGCTCAGCAGGCAGTATCACACAGGAGAGGATTAGATACATGGCTCAGCAGTCAGTATCACACAGGAGAGGATTAGATACATAGCTCAGCAGACAGTATCACACAGGAGAGGATTAGTTACACGGCTCAGCAGACAGTATCACACATGAGAGGATTAGATACACGGCTCAGCAATCAGTATCACACTGGAGAGGATTAGACACACTGCTTAGCAGTCAGTATCACACAGGAGAGGATTAGATACACGGCTCAGCAGGCAGTATCACACAGGAGAGGATTAGATACACGGCTCAGCAAACAGTATCACACAGGAGAGGATGAGGTACATGGCTCAGCAGTCAGTATCACTCAGGAAAGGATTAGATACATGGCTCAGCAGTCAGTATCACACAGTAAAGGATTAGATACACAGCTCAGCAGACGGGATCACCGAATAGAGTGAGACTCCCCCTGCTCCCCGCCTCCACCTGCTCCTTCGTAATCAGCCGTCCGCCCCCATGTGACACACCGCACGCTGCTCTGCTCCGGAATGAGGAAGTAGAGCAGCGTCTGACGTCAGGAAGAACCATGATGCACCCGGGCCGGCCTCAGCTTAAAGGTGCAGTGCCAATTTACGTTTGCCAGATGCATTAACAACTCTGTAGGTGTATCTTTAAAACACCACAGTGTTGTTATGCATCGGGCTTGAATAAAATGTCCAGGGGCCCCGATGAGGGGAAACAAAGAGAGACGGGCCTGAGCAGACTGGGCTGCCAGCGTGTTCGGGTCCCCCTTTCTGCTTCTAATCGCCGGGCCCCATATAGTAGTAGGGGCAGTAATGCCCTGATGGCGGCCCTGCCCACAGCCAGGAGAAAACCACGTTGGGGAAGGTCAATTCATGTCTGAAGAGGAGGAGGATAATCATGAGGCACAGTTGCCATCTGGTCAGCCTCAAATTGCAACTCAGATTGATGAATTGGAAGACGAAGTGGTCGATGATGAGGCCACTGATCCAACCCGGCAAGTTGGCATGCCTAGTGAGCACAGTAGTGCCCTAACTAAAGTGACCAATGACCTACTAACCGCCAAAAGCAAGCGACACTAATCTGTCCTCCTCCTCCTGGACCTGTCTTCTGCCTTCGACACTGTGGACCATTCCCTCCTGTTACAGATTCTCACATCTCTTGGCATCACAGACTTGGCCCTATCCTGGATCTCATAATATCTAACAGACCGGACATTCAGTGTCTCCCTCTCCCACACCACCTCCTCATCTCGCCCCCTGTCTGTTGGAGTAACCCAAAGCTCAGTTCTAGGACCCCTACTGTTCTTCATTTACACCTTCGGCCTGGGACAGCTCATAGAATCCCATGGTTTACAATATCATCTCTACGCTGATGACACACAGATTTACCTATCTAGACCTGAACTCACTTCCTTACTGACCAAAATCCCACAATGTCTGTCTGCTATTTCATCTTTCTTTTCTGCTTGTTTTCTAAAACTGAACAAGGACAAAACAGAATTTATTATCTTTCCCCCACCTCACTCTACCCCTTCACCCAACCTAACCATCAATGTCAATGACTGCACACCTTCCCCAGTCCCACACACTTGGTGCCTCGGGGTGTGTTATGATCTGGTGGCCTTGGAGCAGCATGAGACGTACTCTGGAGAAGGTGGTCCCTGTACTGACCGCCACCCTGAACCTAGCAGCGCAACTAGAAGTAGCCGTGGGGGGTACCTAACACTCCCTAGACCCCTCGGCACAGCCTAAGATCTAACTACCCCTAAAGACAGAAACAGGAAACCTATCTTGCCTCAGAGAAAATCCCCAAAGGATAGATAGCCCCCCATAAATATTGACTGTGAGAGGAGAGGGAAATAACATACGCAGATATGAAATCAGATTTTAGCATAGGAGGCCATACTAGCTAAAAAGAAAATATAGAACAGAGTACTATGCGGTCAGTATAAAAACACTAGAAAATATCCACCGCAGAAAATACGGATCACCACATCTGACTAAAGACATGGGGGGTATATCTGCATCTCCAGAGAAAGAGCTAGGCTGCAAAAAATGCTTCACAGACCAAGCTGGACAAGACAAAAACATGAAAATGCACAGAACTATAAGGTCCACTGCAGGTGGACAGCAAAAACAAAGCCAGGACTTATCTTTGTAGAAAAACACAGCAAACTGGAGAGACCAGCAGGGAAGTGAATCCTTCAAGAACAATGGACAACTGGCACTGACTAAAGGATCCAGCAAAGCTATATACCACAGTCAGTTTTGCAATTAGTAGATCCACCTGTCCACTCCTGCAGTCCAGGCACAACTGCATTACCCTCTACAACCACCGGAGGGAGCCCAAAAGCTGAATTCACAACAGTACCCCCCCGAGGAGGGGTCACCGAACCCTCACCAGAGCCCCCAGGCCGATTAGGATGAGCCCGATGAAAGGCACGAACCAAATCAACGGCATGGACATCAGAGGCAGAAACCCAAGAATTATCCTCCTGGCCATAACCTTTCCACTTGACAAGGTACTGAAGCTTCCGCCTCGAAAAACGGGAATCCAAAATCTTCTCAACAACATATTCCAACTCCCCATCGACCAATACAGGAGCCGGAGGATCAACAGAGGGAACAACGGGCTCCACATGTTTCCGCAACAAAGATCTATGGAAGACATTATGAATAGCAAACGAGGCCGGAAGCGCCAGGCGAAAGGACACCGGATTAATAATCTCAGAAATCCTATAAGGACCAATAAATCGAGGCTTAAACTTAGGGGAAGAAACCTTCATAGGAACATGACGGGAAGACAACCAAACCAGATCACCAACCCGAAGCCGGGAACCAACACACCGACGACGGTTAGCAAAACGCTGAGCCTCCTCCTGAGACAGTACCAAATTGTCCACCACACAAGCCCAAATCTGCTGCAACCTGTTGACCACAGAATCCACACCAGGAAGGTCAGAAGGCTCAACCTGCCCAGAAGAAAAACGAGGATGAAAACCAAAATTACAAAAAAAAGGCGAAACCAAAGTAGCCGAACTAGCCCGATTATTAAGGGCAAACTCGGCCAATGGCAAAAAAGCCACCCAATCATCCTGATCAGCAGACACAAAGCATCTCAAATAGGTCTCTAAGGTCTGATTAGTTTGCTCAGTCTGGCCATTTGTCTGAGGATGAAATGCAGAGGAAAAAGACAAATCAATGCCCAGCTTGGCACAAAAGGCCCGCCAAAACCTAGAAACAAACTGGGAACCTCTGTCGGACACAATATTCTCCGGAATACCATGCAAACGTACCACATGCTGAAAAAACAACGGAACCAAATCAGAAGAAGAAGGCAATTTAGGCAAAGGCACCAAATAAACCATCTTAGAAAATCGGTCACAGACAACCCAGATAACCGACATTCTTTGGGAAACAGGACGATCGGAAATAAAATCCATAGAAATATGCGTCCAAGGTTTCTCAGGGACCGGCAATGGCAAAAGCAACCCACTAGCGCGGGAACAGCAAGGCTAAGCCCGCGCACAAATCCCACAGGACTGCACAAAAGAACGCACATCCCATGACAAAGAAGACCACCAAAAGGACCTACCAACCGAATCTCTGGTACCAAAAATCCCAGGATGGCCAGCCAACACAGAACAATGAACCTCAGAAATCACTTTACTAGTCCATCTATCAGGAACAAACAGTTTCCCCACAGGACAGCGGTCAGGCTTATCAGCCTGAAATTCCTGAAGAACCCGTAACAAATCAGGGGAGATGGCAGAAAGAATCACCCCTTCCTTCAGAATGCCGACCGGCTCAAGAACCCCAGGGGAATCAGAAAAAAAACTCCTAGAGAGGGCATCCGCCTTAACATTCTTAGTACCACGAATGTACGAGACCACAAAATCAAAACAGGAGAAAAACAGGGACCATCGAGCCTGTCTAGGATTCAGCCGTTTGGCAGACTCGAGGTAAATCAGATTCTTATGATCGGTCAGGACCACAATACGGTGCTTGGCCCCCTCAAGCCAATGTCGCCACTCCTCAAATGCCCACTTCATAGCCAACAACTCCCGATTGCCGACATCATAATTGCGTTCCGCAGGCGAAAACTTCCGAGAAAAGAAGGCACATGGTTTCATCAAGGAACCATCAGAATTCCTCTGAGACAAAACGGCCCCTGCCCCAATCTCAGACGCGTCAACCTCAACCTGAAATGGAAGAGAAACATCCGGCTGACGCAACACAGGGGCAGAAGTAAATCGGCGTTTAAGCTCCTGAAAGGCAGAAACAGCCGCGGAGGACCAATTCGTCACATCAGCGCCTTTCTTGGTCAAATCGGTTAGAGGTTTAACCACACTGGAGAAGTTGGCAATGAAACGACGATAAAAATTAGCAAAGCCCAAGAATTTCTGAAGGCTCTTCACAGATGTGGGCTGAATCCAATCATGAATGGCCTGAACCTTAACCAGATCCATTTCTATAGATGAGGGAGAAAAAATGAAACCCAAAAAAGAAACCTTCTGCACTCCAAAGAGGCACTTTGACCCCTTCACAAACAAAGCATTATTACGGAGGATCTGAAATACCATCCTGACCTGTTTCACATGAGACTCCCAATGATTGGAAAAAATCAAAATATCATCCAAATATACAACCATGAACTTATCAAGATAACTCCGAAAGATATCATGCATGAAGGATTGGAGCACAGATGGGGCATTAGAGAGTCCGAATGGCATCACAAGGTATTCAAAATGGCCTTCGGGCGTATTAAATGCAGTTTTCCATTCATCACCCTGCTTGATACGAATAAGAATATATGCCCCTCGAAGGTCAATCTTAGTAAACCAGCTAGACCCCTTAATCCTAGCAAACAAATCAGTAAGTAAAGGCAAGGGGTATTGAAATTTAACCGTGATCTTATTCAAGAGGCGATAATCAATACAGGGTCTCAAGGAGCCATCCTTCTTGGCAACAAAAAAGAACCCCGCTCCCAACGGTGAAGAAGATGGCCGAATATGCCCTTTCTCCAAAGACTCCTTAATATAGCTCCGCATGGCGGTATGTTCAGGCACAGACAGGTTGTAAAGTCGGCCTTTAGGGAACTTACAACCTGGAATCAAATCAATAGCACAATCACAGTCCCTATGCGGTGGAAGGGAACTGGATCTGGGCTCATCGAATACATCCTGGAAGTCAAACAAAAACTCAGGAACTTCAGAAGAGGGGGAAGAGGAGATTGACATCAAAGGAACCTGATCATGAACCCCCTGACAATCCCAACTAGTCACAGACATGGATTTCCAATCTAACACCGGATTATGTAGCTGCAACCATGGAAAACCCAGCACAATATCATCATGCAAATTATGCAACACCAGAAAACGACAATCTTCCTGATGGGCTGGCGCCAAGCGCATGGTCAGCTGTGTCCAAAACTGAGGTTTATTTTTAGCCAACGGTGTAGCATCATTGCCCCTCAAAGGAATAGGGTTCTGCAAAGGCTGCAAAGGAAAACCACAACGTCTGGCAAATAATAAGTCCATTAAGTTCAGAGCGGCGCCTGAATCCACAAATGCTATGACAGAAAATGATGATAATGAGCAGATCAAGGTCACAGATAACAGAAATTTAGGTTGTATAGTACCGATGGCAACAGAACTAGCGATTCTCTTAGTACGCTTAGGGCAATCAGAAATAACATGAGCAGAATCGCCGCAGTAAAAACACAACCTATTCTGACGCCTGAATGTTTGACGTTAAGCTCTAGACAAAATCCTATCACACTGCATAGGCTCAGGGCTCCGCTCAGAGGACAACGCCACAGTGTGCACAATTCTGCGCTCGCGCAAGCGCCGATCAATCTGAATGGCCAGAGACATAGAATCCCTCAGACCAACAGGCGTGGGGAACCCCACCATAACATCTTTAACGGATTCAGAAAGACCCTTTCTGAAAATTGCCGCCAAGGCATCCTCATTCCATTTAGTCAGTACAGACCATTTTCTAAATTTCTGGCAATACAATTCTGCCGCTTCTTGACCTTGACACAGGGCTAACAAGATTTTCTCAGCCTGATCCACAGAATTAGGCTCATCATACAACAACCCCAATGCCTGAAAGAACGCATCAACATTAAGCAAAGCAGGATTGCCAGATTCCAGGGAAAATGCCCAATCCTGTGGGTCACCACGCAGCAGAGATATGATGATTTTAACCTGCTGAATTGGATCACCAGAAGACCGGGGTCTTAATGCAAAAAACAGTTTACAGTTATTTTTGAAACTCAAAAATTTGGATCTGTCACCAAAGAATAAATCAGGAGTGGGAATCTTAGGCTCTAAGGCAGGAGTCTGAACAATGAAATCTGAAATACCCTGTACCCTAGCAGCAAGCTGATCCACCCGAGAAACTAACTCCTGAACATTCATGTTAATACTAGACTCTGTAGCCACCCAGAGGTAAAGAGGGAGGAACAGACCAAACAGCTAAGGAAAAAAAAATGGCTCAAAATCTTTCCACCCTTCTTCTGAGATGCAATTAACTCATTGTTGGCCAGTTGTACTGTTATGATCTGGTGGCCTTGGAGCAGCATGAGACGTACTCTGGAGAAGGTGGTCCCTGTACTGACCACAACCCTGAACCTAGCAGCGCAACTAGAAGTAGCCATGGGGGGTACCTAACACTCCCTAGACCCCTCGGCACAGCCTAAGATCTAACTACCCCTAAAGATAGAAACAGGAAACCTATCTGCATCTCCAGAGAAATAGCTAGGCTGCAAAAAATCCTTCACAGACCAAGCTGGACAAGACAAAAACATGAAAATGCACAGAACTATAAGGTCCACTGCAGGTGGACAGCAAAAACAAAGCCAGGACTTATCTTTGTAGAAAAACACAGCAAACTGGAGAGACCAGCAGGGAAGTGAATCCTTCAAGAACAATGGACAACTGGCACTGACTAAAGGATCCAGCAAAGCTATATACCCCAGTCAGTTTTGCAATTAGTAGATACACCTGTCCACTCCTGCAGTCCAGGCACAACTGCATTACCCTCTACAACCACCGGAGGGAGCCCAAAAGCTGAATTCACAACAGGGGTGATCCTTGACTCTGCCCTCTCTTTCAAGCCACATATCCAAGCCCTTGCCTCCTCCTGCCGATTCCAACTCAAAAACATTTCCCCGATCCGTGCATTCTTTGACCATGAAACCACAAAAACACTAATGCATGCCCTTGTCATCTCCCGCCTCGACTACTGCAACCTCTTACTCTCCGGCCTTCCCTCTAGCACTCTGGCACCACTCCAATCCATCCTAAACTCTGCTGCCCAACTAATCCACCTGTCTCACCACTATTCCCCAGCCTCTCCTCTCTGCCAGGCCCTTCATTGGCTTCTTATTGCCATGAGGCTACAGTTCAAAACACTAACAATGACATACAAAGCCATTCACAACCTGTCTCCTCCATACATCTGTGACATGGCCTCCCGGTAGCTACGTACATGCAAAATGTATAATAATAATAATCTGTAGCAAGTTATCAGGCAAGAAGAGGTAGTGGTTTGCCCAGAGGTATAGCTCAGTCAACTGTTCCACAAAGACCCCACTCGGCTAGATAACATGCCAAGGGTGCTTTTTTTTTTTCTGAAAGTCCTTCAGATAAAACAATTGTAATTTGCAGCATCTGCCAAAGCAAGCTAAGAAGAGGCAAGAACACTGCCTAACCTGAGCACCACCATCATGCAAAAGCACATGGCAGCCAAGCACCACAGTAGGAGGGTGGAATGCCTGGGTACCAATTCTGTGTCTGAGGGTGAAAGCACTGCCCCTTTCCCTGTGTTACGGCCTTCTCAATCTGCTGACCATGAATCAGGCACTGATGCCTCCTGCCCACAACCAGCAGTTGCACACAAAACAGTCAACAACCATGTCCTCTTCATTGTCCCAGCGCAGCATTCAATTGTCCCAGCCCCAGGCATTAACGAGAAAGCAGAAATATCCAGCCACCCACCCACAGGCCCAAACACTGAACACCCACATTGTCAGATTGCTAGTCCTGGAAATGTTGCCATTTTGACTTGTGGGAACTGAGCCTTTCCACATCCTCTTGGCGTTGACAGCCTCACGGTACTCGATTCCCAGTTGACACTATTTTTCCCGGATTGCCGTCACCGCATTACATAAGCACGTGTTACACAATATCAGCTGTGCTCTAGACAACGCAGTGACAGAGAAGGTCCACCTAACCACAGACATGTGGACAAGTTCTTGAGGACATGGACAATACATTTCCCTGACGGCACGCTGGGTTAACCTGGTGGAGTTTTGGACAGAGTAAAGGTACCTTCACACTAAACGACGCTGCAGCGATCCAGACAACGATCCGGATCGCTGCAGCGTCACTGTGTGGTCGCTGGAGAGCTGTCACACAGACCTCTCTCCAGTGACCAACGATGCCGTTGGTAGGAGGGAGTGCAGGTCTGCAAGTGCCAGCATTGTTAGCCGGAGCTGCGCACTTAATTAGAAACAGCATGGGGGGGGTCCAGGGAACGTCAGCTTCCTCGCAGGACTCGGGCTCAGCAGGGAAGGAGACTGAGGCTCCGCAGGGAGGTATTCCTCCACTTTCAAGGAACGCAGGGGAAGCTATTGCTAATACTGACAGGAGCAAGGACGCGGCAAATGTAGCACAGCAGAGCGTGGGATCACCTCACATAATATTAGCGCCAGGTCAGCACGGTGCACACTCCCAGGCTAGTATAGGGGGCGAATCACAGTTTCCACCTTACCCAATTATCTTAAGTACTCCGTATTCGCAAATACCGGGTGGGCAAATTACTCCCTCTCAGGCGGCAGTAGTTGAACACCAGAACGCCCCAGCGTCAATATCACTGATGGCAACCGGTGTTCGTGCCCCAATTCAGGGTGCTGGCACCCCGGCTCTGGATAATAGACAGAGTGCGGGTATCCGCCCCGCGCGCATATCATCATCGTCATCATCGTCATCCCCTAGAGAGCATCGCAGAAGCAGACATAGGAAGCACGATCGTCATGTTAGCAAACGGCGTTCGTATAGATCCAGGTCCAGCCGGCGTAGTAGACGGTCTAGAGTCTAGCGATGGCGCTCGCCTTCTTCATCCGATAGTTCTTCAGGCAGGTCACACAGGCAGGAGTCCTCTCGTCGTAGGTCCATACAGCGCATGGAACTGCAAGGTCCAATGACTCCCGTGGCACGGGAAGCAAGCTGTCCGGAGGCCAATGCACCGACCGGTGAGTACCTCTTTATCGGGGCATGGGGAGGGGAGAGAACCAACACCAACCTTTCAGACACAGTAGCAAATGCAACCACAGGAAGCAGGATTTATGGCAACCCAAAATTGCTACAACCAGCGGGATTCTGCAGACAACCCCCTCCTCCTCGCCCGGATGTGTACAAGGATGGCCTATTCTGTGGAGTTCCTCCGTTAGGGGCCCACTTGGATAGTGCCATCAAGGAACAAATTTGGGCCAATGATTTCATTGACATATGGTGCCTGGTTTCCACGGACCAGCACTCGGTTGATAGAGCGAGGCGGTTGGGGGATAGAATCTATGAACGTAAACCAAAAGTTGCAAAAACCATTAATAACTGGTTGCAAGCGTTTGCGGTCCTGGGATGTATTATGGGGGAGAAGCACCCCGAAAGGTGCTCCGAGCTATTTATATATCTAGATAGCATCTACAATTCCTATAAGGCACACGGGGGATCAGCATGGTGGAAATATGATGAAGATTTCCGCCGTCGTTTGTCCGCCAACCCCCAATTAGGCTGGGGTATGAAAGCCACGGATTCGTGGCTCCGCCTGATGATTGCCCAAAGAACAACCCAATCCTTTCACGGGCCCGCTGCCGGGTCTAGTAACAACGCGGCAGCAACAGCCATTCATAGACCAGGTTCATGCTGGTTATTTAATGAAGGACACTGTAAGTTTTACGGGCTCTGCAAATATAGACATGAGTGTTCAGCGTGCGGAGGCCCCCATCCCGTGGCAAAATGCACACGACCGCCCCAAAAAGCTAACTCCGGGAAAAACCCCTCTTCAGGTGAGGCTAACGACGCCAGTGAGCGTAAAAAGTATGGGGCCGTGGCTGGACAAATATCCCAATAAATCGGCCGCGGCGCAACTGCGTTTCGGTTTCTCCTATGGTTTTTTCATCCCGTTTGATTGGTCCCCTGAGCCACAATCGGCCCCAAACTTACAATCCGCAAAAGAATTACCCAATGTACTAGCAGCAAACTTGGGTAAGGAAATCAGGTTGGGTCGCTTTCGCGGTCCCTTCAATTCTCCACCTTTCCCTAACTTACGGGTTTCGCCCCTGGGTACAGTTCCCAAAAAAGAGTCAGGTAAATACCGATTAATTCATCACCTGTCATACCCCAAGGGCATGTCCGTCAACGATGGTATACCCAGGGACGAAACAGCCGTCACTTATATTTCCTTTGACAAAGCGGTTGACTTAGTCAGGAATGCTGGCCCGGGGGCCCTTATGGCCAAATCGGACATAGAATCCGCGTTCCGGCTGCTTCCGGTACACCCGGACTGTCACCACCTACTGGGAACGAAATTTGAGGGTTTATACTATTACGACACATGTCTCCCCATGGGGTGTTCAATTTCCTGTTTTTATTTTGAATTATTTAGCACGTTCTTAGAATGGGTCGCTCGCAAAATCACCCGGCAAACCGCCATCACGCATTATCTCGATGACTTTTTGATAGTCGGTCCAGCTGGATCAGATTTATGCTCCACAGCCCTAGCCCAATTCAAAGATGCCATGGAACATTTCGGGGTTCCACTTTCCCCCGAGAAGACGATAGGGCCAGTATCAGTGATCACATTCCTCGGGATCGACTCGGTCGCCATGGAATTTAGGTTGCCAAAGGAGAAAATTGAGAAATTGCTGGATCTCATCAGCGGATGTATCTCGGTTGGTAAAGTTACATTAACGCAAATGCAGTCGCTGCTTGGCTCCTTAAATTTTGCCTGTAGGGTCATGCCAGCGGGCAGGATCTTCTCGCGCAGATTGATGTTAGCCACGAGAGGAGTGAAACAACGGAACCATAGAATCAGGATTACAGCACATCTACGTTCTGATTTAAACACATGGAGGCTGTTCCTCAGCAATTACAATGGTAGGACTTGCTTTCAGGAGGCAGAATGCTCAAATAAGGACATGGGTTTGTTTTTTGCAGCGTCCAGTCACACGGGTTTCAGCGTTCGTTTTGGTAACAAATTGTGTTCAGCGAATTGGCCTGCTTTCTGGGTTTCCAGGAAATGGCACGCAGACCCAACCTTGATCGACCTTCTCCCTGTGGCAGTGGCCATGGAAATCTGGGGTCCACAATTGGCCAACAAGCGTATTCGTTTACACCTTGAAACCGTGGGCGGGGCGCATGCCATCAACTACCTAGCATCTCCTTCACCGCTGGTTTTAGACCTAATTAGGTTCATAGTATTGAAATGTTTAACATTTAATGTTTGGTTCAAAGCGAATGCACTAACCGTCGGTAATGAGAATGTTTCTGAGTTATTAACTTGGTCTTACTCGCAGGATGTGCTGGGACGGCGCCTTCAGGAGCAATTGGAGGAGGTGGATTGCCCACATTCGATCTGGGATGTCCTGGGGACCTGATGCCGTTAATACGATCATCGATAGCCCCGTCGACCTGGAAAGCCTATGGTAAGGTGTGGGAGGAGTGGTGTCTTTTAGCAGACGGAAAACCAGTGGGGTCTTCGGAGGATGCTCGAATGCAGGTGACAATGGCATTTTTATCCAAAATGCATGCAATGGGTGTGTCGGGGTCAGTGGCGCGCAACCGTGTGTTGGCGCTAGCGTTCCATTTCAAGCTGCGAGGCTGGCCAGATTCCACGAAACAATTTTTGGTTAGTCAGCTGCTGAAAGGTTGGCGCCGAGCGGATAAACAAGTTGATAACAGGCGTCCTATCTCCTTTGATTTGCTAGCGAACTTGGTTAAGGCCACAAAATCTGTTTGCGATTCTGAATATGAAGCTGCGCTAACATCAGCGGCGTTTGGCCTAGCATTTTTTGGGGCCATGCGGGTCAGCGAGATCGTTCCTACCACTCTGAATAAACCGGGTGGCCTTAGGCGAGAGGACATCCTAATTTGTGACGACGGTCTAAGGATCAGAATATGTAAATCCAAAACCGATCAGGAAGGTAGGGGAACTTGGTTCCCTATATTTGCCATCAACAAGGACATCTGCCCATTAACGTTAATTACGAACTACATGCGAGTCAGAAAGGATGGCTCTCAATTTTTCGTTCATGAGAATGGGCTTCCCCTAGTGTCGGGCCAATTTTTAGCTATATTGAGACGTACGTTGTCACTATTGGGAATGCCCGCAGCAGAATTTGGGACTCACTCATTTCGAATAGGCGCAGCAACAGAAGCATCTAGAGCGGGTTTGTTTGAATCAGAAATTCAAAGGGTGGGTAGATGGAGATCCCGCTGTTTTACTAGATACATCAGGCCTGATTTATTGTTATAAAGTTTTGGTTAATTGATACTATTATAATATGGGAGCAGCTTCGGTAAAACATCGGGTAATTTACTTGGGTTGTTGGTTTTTGGCTAACTGTATATTTTATTCCTAGATGGGGTGCGACCCAGTGTCTGGATAGTGGGTCACTCATACGTCTATTGGGCTGCTCGCCTCGATCTTCGGGCTTCGATGATGTCGACGTGATATGGCGTGGCATGAGAGGCATGATGTGGTCCCAAGTCCTTCCGGAGGTTGTTCATATCGCACGGGTGGCTTCATCCCCTACCATTGTGGTTATCCATGCCGGAGGAAACGACCTGGCTTCGTCCCCACTGGCCGAACTACTTACGCTGATCAGATCAGACATGGACAAGTTTCCGAGTTTCTTCCCGTTGATGCGTCTGGTTTGGTCCGAAGTAATCCCAAGGCTGGTGTGGCGAGGGGCCAGGGAATTGAATGCCATGGAGAGATCCAGACGCACGCTGAATCAGAGGATATCGCGATTTGTAAGGTTTAAGAATGGCATAGTTGTTCGGCACCATTGGCTGGAGGGGGACAATTCCGGTTTTCTGCTTCCAGACGGAGTCCATTTGAACGAGGCGGGAATAGATATCTTCCTCAAGGCTGGTGTGGCGAGGGGCCAGGGAATTGAATGCCATGGAGAGATCCAGACGCACGCTGAATCAGAGGATATCGCGATTTGTAAGGTTTAAGAATGGCATAGTTGTTCGGCACCATTGGCTGGAGGGGGACAATTCCGGTTTTCTGCTTCCAGACGGAGTCCATTTGAACGAGGCGGGAATAGATATCTTCCTCAATGGTATTAGAGAAGGTGTGGTTCAGGCGATGCATTCGTTGGGGGGGGGGGGGGGTCGTAGCTCTCTAGGTTCGCTCCTCCTTGGCGGAAGGGTGGAGTTTTGTTGGTGGTGAATATACCTGCCCGGGAGACCGGAAGGCAGTAATCTCCCTACACCCCATTTGTTGGCAGATATTGCCGGTTTAAGCTGCGACCTAAAATATTTCCCCAAAGTAAAAGATGGAAATGTTATGAGTATATTTCCCAATAAAAGTTTTAAAAGTTCTGATAACTGTTGTGTGCGTCACTTAATGGGAGAAAACGGTTATGGGTCGTAGCAGTCTTTGGGACACTGCGGCTTATGCCGCTGTCCCCTGACTGCTGCGCCTTCCCCCACTCTTGTTAGTCAGAGATCTCCCATTCAGTGAGGCCAGGCTGTATATGGGGTTAACTCCCCGCGGAGGGGGCGGGGCCTATCTCCTGCTCTTGGCGCCGGGAAGCGCTGAAGCCACATCCGGATCCCTGGACCCGGACCTGTTTCCCGCCCTCCCTCCCCTTTTGTTAGAGGTTGGTTAAGTTGCAGCTGCGGAAAGGTGGAGTTTTGTTGGTGGTGAAGATACCTGCCCGGGAGACCGGAAGGCAGTAATCTCCCTACACCCCATTTGTTGGCAGATATTGCCGGTTTAAGCTGCGACCTAAAATATTTCCCCAAAGTAAAATATGGACATGTTATGAGTATATTTCCCAATAAAAGTTTTAAAAGTTCTGATAACTGTTGTGTGCGTCACTTAATGGGAGAAAACGGTTATGGGTCGTAGCAGTCAGATATTCCCTGCTTCCTGCACCAATTTCTAAGCCACTTATTTATCTTCCTAAGCTCCCGCTGCCTATCTAGTGACGCTCATAGCACTGGCAGTATTTCTAAAAACACCACCTTGGAGGTCCTGGCCTTCAGCTTCTCTCCTAGATGCCTAAAATCATTGTTAAGGGCCCTCCACCTCCCTCTAACTCTGTCATTGGTACCGATGTATACCATGACCGCTGGGTTTTGCCCAGCCCCACCCAGCAATCTGTCTATCCGATCTGCAATATCTCAAACCCGAGCACCAGGCAGACAACACACTGTTCGGCATTCACGATCTCGGCGGCAGATGACCCTGTTTGTCCACCTAATTATAGAGTCCCCTACCATCACCATCTGTTTGGACTTTGCTGCACTCCTATTTCCCTCCTTCCTACAGCAGTCGTTTTCCTGGTTGCTAGGAGAAACGTCCGTGGGCTTGCATTCCTAATATCAGCCAAACAGGCATATTTACTAGGCTGTGCCAGATCAGGACTGGGCTCCCTGGCACTTTCCCCTTACCCCTACCCCGTCTTGTAACATTTACCCAGCTGCTTACTTCTCTTTCCTGATCTTCCCACCTCCACCCTCTTCCGTATCACTGGCCCCAACGAGCACAAGCTCAGTAAGCTCTAAACTCCTCTCAAGGTTTGCAATGCTCCTGAGATCACATGATACTTTTTATACATGTTGTCATACTCCAAGCTTTTCAGGTTTGAGAGCCAACTACCAATTAAGTAAATCAGGTGATGTGCATCTCTGTAATGAGGAGGGGTGTTGCCTAATGACTTCAAAACCCTATATAAGGTGTGCTTAATTATTAGGCAACTTCCTTTGGCAAAATGGGTCAGAAGAGAGATTTGTCGGGCTCTGAAAAGTCCACAATCGTGAGATGTCTTGCAGAGGGATGCAGCAGTCTTGAAATTGCCAAACTTTTGAAGTGTGATCAGTCACCAAACAATCAAGCGTTTCATGGCAAATAGCCAACAGGGTCGCAAGACCAAAATTGGCCTGTGGAAAAATAATCTGCAGTATGCTGCGAGTGGCTCTGGAATTCAGATCACACGCACCCTCTGAAATCTATGGATGCGTGTGAATCATCGGACTGCACTCAGCTGTCATCTGAGTGCAGTCCGACATCTACGGCCTCAGACAATGGAGAAGATGGAGAAATTAAGATCTCTGTCTTCTCAATATGCTCCGATTCTTTCATCCAAGAGACGCGGATCACACTAAGATGGCACTAAGATGAGAGTTTGAGCCGAGTGTCAGTAGCATAATTGAGCCGATTCTCTTGCATGAGGGAATCATCACACATGTGACCCCGGTCTTACACGTTTTTCCTCTGGACAATCCTTTGTCAGATACACGTCGGGTACATAGAACCTCCAAAGAGAACACAAAGTGTAAGGCCGGAGTCACACTACAGCGAGATACGGCCGAGTCTCGCAGGTTAAATACAAGCTCTGGCACCGGCACTCCAGAGCGGAGCTTGCGGCCGCATAGCTATACATGGAGCTGCACGCTCCGCTTCGGAGTGCCGGTGCCAGAGCTTGGTTTTAACCAGCGAGACTCGGCCGTATCTCACTGTAGTGTGACTCCGGCCTAAGGACTGAACTCGCCAACGTCACATCTAATATAACGTCACCTCTAGTGATGAGCGAATATACTCGTTACTCGATATTTCTCGAGCACGCTCGGGGGTCCTCGGAGTATTTTTTAGTGCTCGGAGTTTTAGTTTTGCTTGCCGCAGCTGAATGATTTACATCTTTTAGCCAGCATAAATACATGTGGGGATACCCTAGCAACCAGGCAACCCCCACATGTACTTATGCTGGCTATCAGATGTAAATCATGCAGCTGCGGCAAGAAAAACTTAAACTCCGAGCACTAAAAAATACTCGGAGGACCCCCGAGCGTGCTCGAGAAATATCGAGTAATGAGTATATTCGCTCATCACTAGTCACCTCACGTGGGAACCGCTTCACATTGCAGCCAAGTGTAACATACATGAAAACTTTTTTGGAGAAAAAGCAGGTACGTCCATTTATATAAAAAACAGTTCTGTCGGCTCATACAGACATTTCTAATGCTTCTCTGGCGTTGCTGGCCGCTCTTAGTCATAAAGATCTCTGTGATTAAGAGTGGTCAGATATGTCTGGATGAGTCAACAGAATTGTTTTTTATGGATCTGAAATAAAAGATATTGTTTTAATGAGTGGACGCACCTGCTTTTTCTCCAAAAAAGCTTTCATGCATACCTCACCACCCTTGTATAGAGGCAGTCCTCACTAACGCCCGGTCACATATGTGCCACAGAGAAGCCCACAATCATGGTGACAAAGTATCGCAGACTGGACAGGAAAGGCACCATATATTAGGGTGGGGACAGCAAATGATATATTGAGGGTGGGCGAGAGCAAATAATGATGAATTGAGGATGGGGGATTGCAAATAATTAATTGGGGGCAACGGAAGGCAAATAATGAAATTGGGGTGGAGGAGAGTAAATGATGTACTGAAGGTGAGAGAGAATGATGCTCCATTGGGGGTGGGAGCAAGCCAACGATTATGAATTGAGACTGGGGGGTGGGGAACAGCAAATGGTGTCTTGAGGGTGGGGTAGCACAAATGATGCAGTATTGAAAGTGTGGGAGAGCAAATGATGTATTGAGGGGGTCCTGCTACTGTGCAGGGTGGCACTATGTCACTTTTTTCTTTATCTGATGTAGTGTAGAAGTTGGGAAAAAAGTTGGAAATGTGCTCTGGAAGCAGTGTTCTAGATAACAATGTGTTATTTTCTGCAGAGACGTTTCTTGCCTGAAAGAAGTGATGACGTTGTGCGCTGGATGAAGAAGAAAAACGAAGATGAAGGACTTCAACTAGAGATGTCACTGGTGAGTCGGTATGTTACCTGTATACTGACACTATATACTACTTACAGAACTCCTCTGTATAATGTCACTATTGATCACTGAATTACTTGTACACTTACACTATGCACAGTGTACTATCTACAGAACTCCTGTGTATAATGTTGCTATTGATCACTGTATTATGTGTACATGGACCCTATACCCTATAAACAGAGCTCCTGTGTATAATGTCACTGGTGATCACTATATTACGTGTACACTTACACTATACACTGTGTACTATGTACAGAGCTCCTGTGTATAATGGCAGTCTTGGTGATATTAGTATTGTGTTGTTGTTGTTTTTATTTTTCATTAATGATCAGTAGGGTTGAGCGACTTTTACTTTT
Source organism: Ranitomeya imitator (assembly GCF_032444005.1). Classification (NCBI taxonomy): domain Eukaryota; kingdom Metazoa; phylum Chordata; class Amphibia; order Anura; family Dendrobatidae; genus Ranitomeya; species Ranitomeya imitator. The sequence continues at coordinate 832,469,770 of NC_091282.1, forward strand.
ATAGGATCGGGTCGGGTTTCACGAAACCCGACTTTTTCAAAAGTCGGGTCGAGTGAAATCGGCCGATCCTATAAAAAAGTCGGGGTCGGGGTCGGCCGAAACTCGAAACCCAATGCAGTGCATTGGGTTTCCAATGGTTCCCAGGGTCTGAAGGAGAGGAAACTCTCCTTCAGGCCCTGCAATCCATATTTAAGTGTAAAATAAAGAATTAAAATAAAAAATATCGCTATACTCACCCTCGGACGCGCCCTGGTACTAACCGGGAACCTTCCTTCCTTCAAATCAGCGCTTGCAGGACCTTGCGGTGACGTCGCGGTGACGTCGTGACTTGTGATTGGTCGCGCGACCGCCCATGTGACCGCTCGCGCGACCAATCACAAGCCGCGACGTCACCGCAAGGTCCTGCAAGCGCTGATTCGAAGGAAGGAAGACTGCCGGAAAGAAGCAGGGCGCGTCAGAGGGTGAGTATATACCTAATAGGAATATACTCACCCTCGGACGCGCCCTGCTTCTTTCCGGCAGCCTTCCTTCCTTCGAATCAGCGCTTGCAGGACCTTGCGGTGACGTCGCGGTGACGTCGCGGCTTGTGATTGGTCGCGCGAGCGGTCACATGGGCGGTCGCGCGACCAATCACAAGCCACGACGTCACCGCAAGGTCCTGCAAGCGCTGATTCGAAGGAAGAAAGGCTGCCGGTTAGTACCAGGGAGCGTCAGAGAGTAAGTATAGCGATATTTTTTATTTTAATTCTTTATTTTACACTTAAATATGGATTCCGATACCGATTTCCGATATTGCAAACATATCAGAACTCGGGATCGGAATTCCGATACCAGATTCAGAAGATCGCCGACTTCATGGCCGACCCCACACAGGGGTCGGGTTTCATGAAACCCGACTTTGCCAAAAGTCGGCGACTTCTGAAAATGGCCGACCCGTTTCGCTCAACCCTAATGATCAGTATTGTAGTATTGTGTCACTATATGGTGGTGAAATATGGTCTGGCCATGGTGAGGCAGTATTTGTTCCTTGTATGTGGTATTATTCAGTCATGATGTGGTGGTGTTACTTGGTCTTTCCATGATGTGAAGGTATTTGTCCCTTTTATGTGGTATTATTGGTTATTTTAAAAAATGTATGTGACACATTTCCTTAAAGAAAAATAAATAAAATACCTAAAATAAATGTTGGATAGTTTAAGAAATGTTTAATAATTTAGAGTAAAGTAGGGCTCGGCCAAAAGAGTCTACCTTGCCGTAGTAGCGTCTTAAAAATTCTTTTGGCTAAAACAAAAGCCGCTGGATATGTATGTGATCTGGTGTTAGAGAGGAACTGCTAATGTGTGATTGGTGAGGACATGGTGCAGAAGTGGAGTTTTTCCAAGAGTGGAGGTGGGACATTGGAGGGTTTAAGGGGTGGAGGCGGAGCTGGGGTAGAGCCTGGGCAGAGTCTCAAGGGTTCCCAAAAATGTTGCCAGTACGGGGCCCTGAAATTTCTAGTGGCAGCCATAGCCACATCCAGTGGCGTAACTACAAAGTTATGGGCCCCGGTGCTAACTTTCAAATGGCGCCCCCCCACCATGGCAAAATATTTTCCACCCAAGTTAACATTTTTCCTATTCATTTCGCACACTATAGCTTTATTGCAAAGTTATATAGTGTGACCTCAGTTGCATAACTATCCAGTGCCCCATCCTGGCATATATTTGTCCCCCTGTACTGCCATTGTTATGTAATGTATAAAAGAAAATAAACCATTATACTCATCAGGGGCTACCATAGAAGTCATGGGGATCGATATAAGAAGTATAATGCACCCCCATAGTCCTCCTTATAGTATAATACACTCCCCATAGTCCTCCATGTAGTATTGTACACTCCTCAGTCCTCCATATTGTATAATACACTCCTCATAGTCCTCCATATATTAAAATACACTCCTCATAGTGCTCTACATAGCATAATACACTCCTCATAGTGCACCATATAGTATAATACACTGCTTAGTCCTCCATATAGTATAATACACTCCTCAGTCCTCCATATAGTATAATAAACTGTGTGCAGAATTATTAAGCAAGTTGTATTTTAGAGGATTATTTTTATTATTGATCAACAATTATCTTCTCAATCAACCCAAAAGACTCATACATATCAAAGCTTAATATTTTTTGAAGTTGGAGTGTTTTTTTTTTTTAGATTTGGCTATCTTATGAGGATATCTGTTTGTGCAGGTAACTATTACTGTGCAGAATTATTGGGCAATGTAATAAAAACCAAATATATTCCCATCTCACTTGTTTATTTTCACCACATAAACCAATATAACTGCACAAAATTTAGAAATAAACATTTTTGATATGCAAAAACAAAATCCCAAAAAATTAGTGACCAATATAGCCACCTTTCTTTATGATGACAATCAACAGCCTTCCATCCATAGATTCTGTCAGTTGCTTGATCTGTTTACTGTCAACATTGCGTGAAGCAGCCACCACAACCTCCCAGACACTGTTCCGAGAGGTGTACTGTTTTCCCTCCCTGTAGATCTCACATTTTATGAGGGACCACAGGTTCTCTATGGAGTTCAGGTCAGGTGAACAAGGGAGCCATGTCATTATTTCTTCTTCTTTGAGACCTTTACTGGCCAGCCACGCTGCGGAGTAGTTGGAGGCATGTGATGGAGCATTTTCCTGCATGAAAATCATGTTTTTCTTGAACGTTTAAAAATTCTTTTGGCTAAAACAAAAGCCGCTGGATATGTATGTATGGTACAGACTTCTTTCTGTACCACTGCTTGAAGAAGTTGTCTTCCAGAAACTGGCACTAGGTCTGGGAGTTGAGCTTCACTCCATCCTCAACCCAAACAGGTCCCAAAAGTTCATCTTTGATGATGCCAGCCCATACCAGTACCCCACCTCCACCTTGCTGGTGGCTGAGTTGGAGTGGAGCTCTCTGCCCTTTACTGATCCAGCCTCTGGCCCATCCATCTGGCCCATCAAGAGCCACTCTCATTTTATCAGTCCATAAAACCTTTGAAAAGTCAGTCTTAAGATATTTCTTGGCCCAGTCTTGACATTTTATCTTATGTTTCTTGTTCAAAGGTGGTAGTTTTTCAGCCTTCCTTACCTTGGCCATGTCCCTGAGTATCGCACACCTTGTGCTTTTTGGTACTCCAGTAACGTTGCAGCTCTGAAATATGGCAAAACTGGTGGCAAATGGCATCTTGGCAGCTTCATGCTTGATTTTCCTCAATTCATGGGCAGTTATTTTGCGCCTTTTTTGCCCAACACGCTTCTTGCGACCCTGTTGGCTATTTGCCACAAACGCTTGATTGTTCGGTGATCACGCTTCAATAGTTTGTCAATTTCAAGACTGCTGCATCCCTCTGCAAGACCTCTCCCATTTTGGACTTTTCAGAGCCCGTCAAATCTCTCTTTTGACCCATTTTGCCAAGGGAAAGGAAGTTGCCAAATAATTAAGCATACCTTACATAGGGTTTTGATGTCATTAGACAACACCCCTCCTCATTACAGAGATGCACATCACCTGATTTACTTAATTGGTAGTTGGCTCTCAGGACTGAACAGCTTGGAGTAGGACAACATGTATAAAAAGTATCATGTGATCAAAATACAACTTGCCTAATAATTCTGCACACAGTGTACACTCCTCAGTCCTCCATATAGTATAGTACACTCCTCAGTCCTCCATATAGTATAATACACTCCTCAGCCCTCCATATAGTATAATACACTGCTCATAGTGCTCCATATAGTATAATGCACCTCTCATAGTCCTCCATATAGTATAATACACTCCTCAGTCCTCCATTTAGTATTGTACACTCCACATAGTCCTCCATATAATAATAATAATCTTTATTTTTATATAGTGCTAACATATTCCGCAGCACTTTACACACATTATCATCGCTGTCCCCGATGGGGCTCACAACCTAAATTCCCTATCAGTATATCTTTGGAATGTGGGAGGAAACCGGAGTACCCGGAGGAAACCCACGCAGACATGGAGAAAACATACAAACTCTTTGCAGATGTTGTCCTTGGTGGGGTTTGAACCCAGGACTCCAGCGCTGCAAGGCTGCAGTGCTAACCACTACGCCACCGTGCTGCCCCCATATATTAAAATACACTGCTCAGTCCTCCATATAGTATAATACACTCATCATAGTGCTCCATATAGTATAATGCACCACCATCGTCATCCATGTCGTACAATTCACTTCCCATAGTATAATGCACCCTAGTTCTTCATATAGTATAATGTATTCCCCATAGTCCTCGATTCAGTATAATGCTGCCATATATAGTATAATGCAGCCACCCCACAGAGTATACTGCAGCCCTGCCATACAATACAATGTAACCCCCATAGAATATAATGCAGCCCCCCTTATAGTATAATGCAGCCCCTCCATACAGGGGCAGTGAGAAAGACACGAGCAAATGGTGACTAGGGGGCAGGGGAGGACACAAGGGGGCTAGGGGAGACAGGCACAAGGGTAACATAGGGGGACTAGGGAGCAAAGAAGACCGGCACAAGGGGACACATGGGGGCTAAGAGGCAGGGGAGGTTACAAGGGGACTAGTGGGCAAGGGAGACTGACATAAGGGGACACACGGGGACTAGTTGGCCAGGGAGACTGACAAGGGGACACACGGGGACTATTGGGCAAGGGAGACTGACAAGGGGACACACAGGGACTAATGGGCAAGGAAGACTGGCACACGGGGACAAGGGACACAAGCATAAGGGGACAAGGGAGACAGGCACAATGGGACACACAGGGACTAGTGGGCAAAGGAGACTGACAAGACTACACACGGGGACAAGGGATACAAGCACAAGGGGACTCATAGGGACTAGGAGGAAGGGGAGAAGGGCACAATGGGACACGAGGGGAATAGGGGGCAAGGGAGACAGGCACAAGAGAACACAAGGGGACTCCGAGGGCAGAGTAGATAGGGACGCAAGGGCTGCAAGGGGACAGAGGAAGACGGTGGGGGGAGACTTGGGAGGAGGGAAGAAGGGGCACAGGGATTACGAGGACAGGGTAGATGAGAACACACGGTGAGAAAGGGGACAGGGGAGACTTGAGAGCAATGTGGATGAGTCACACGGGGACAAGGGGCAGGGAATGCATGGGGGTGCAGGAGGACTCAGGGCATGGAGATGGGGAGCATTGAGGGACCCGGGGAGGAGGAACAAGGTGTGTACAGGGGGCCCAGGGGAGCACAATTAACTGAACCTGGGGACCTACTAGGACATGGGGCATGGGAGAGCAGGGAGAAAACGGGGCTGGTGTCACAGGGAGCCGGGGACGCTGGGGGCCGAGGACGGCGACACACGGGCAGCAGACACACCTCACTTCTGCCGGTCCTGTACACCTCCATGTTCATCCCTGGATCCTCCACATGGCTGAGCCATTGCGGCATCCCCCTCCTGGGCAGCTCGGTCCACGTGCCCCCCCACTAGCTCCGGAGCCGCCTGTTCCCGGTCCCAGCAGCCGCCACAGGCTTTGCCAATATGGCAGCTGCCATCACCTGTGCAGATGCTGCACTGCCTAGACCCCGCACACAGGGGGGAGTCATGTGCCTCTGACCTGTCGGGCCCCTGACTTGCCAGACCCGGTTGCAGCAGCGACTGCTGCGACCGTGGTAGTTACGCCCCTGCCTCACACACACACTACAGATATCACACACAGACACTACAGCTATCACACACACACTACAGATGCCACATACACACACACACACACACTACAGATGTCACACACACACTACAGATATCACACACACACCACAGATATCACACACACACTACAGATATATCAAAAACACTACAGATGACACACACACACACTACAGATATCACACACACTACATATGTCACACACACTACAGGTGTCACACACACACACTACAGATGTCACACACACTATACAGATGTCACACACACACTACAGATATCACACACACTACAGATGTCACACTACAGATGTCACACACACTACAGATATCACACACACACTACAGATATCACATACACACTACAGATATCACACACACTACAGATATCACACACACTACAGATGTCACACACACACTACAGATATCACACACACACACACCAGAAATCACACACACACACTACAGATATCACAAACACTACAGATGTCACACACACTACAGATATCACACACACACACACCAGATAACAGCTCATATACGCATCTCACCCTCTCCTCTCTGGTAAAGGGGAGGCTGATATAAACGTGCAGCTCCTCAGCTTCTCCTGCTTACAGAAGCTCTGTACTGTCCCGTACCTCCCGTGCTGTCCTTCTCTCCAGGGGCTGCAGAGCAGGAGAAGCTGTCTCAGCTTGCTGACTGGAGCTGCGTCCTATCTCTCACATACCCCGGCTGCCCCTCCCCCTAGATACGCCTCAGACTGTTGCCGTGCGGGAGGAATCTCCTGCACTGCAACATGGTGTTGGGTGCCTCTGACCTGCCAGGCCCCTGACCTGCCGGGCCCGGTCGCAGTGGTGACCGCTGCGACTGTGGTAGTTACGCCACTGGCCACATCCAACACATTTGCTGAAAAGGCAGCCACATAGGATCCAGGAGACCAACCGAGAGTGTCGCCCGACAAGATATGAAGCTGCTGGATTGGGACATTGTGTGTGTGTGAAGGCGCAGGGCAGGAGGGTGAGAGCCAGTGCAGCGAGATGGCCAACAAAGGAATATAGAAGGGGGGTTCTGGAAGGTGCACCCAATTTCTTGAGAGCTGGCTGGACCACAGACCCAGAAGACGCAGCACCCCGGCTGGGGACTACAACTGAGAACTGTGAGTAAACATGTGGAAACTGCACCCTGCTGTGACCTCTGAATTATTACTGCGTCACCTGCCCTGCACTACAACCACCATAATCACCTTTAACACCATCACTGCCCTGTGGTGTAGCTCTACCTGTAGAGAGCTGTAACAACACTGCTGCATCACCATCAGCCCCAGTGGTATCTTCAAGCAGCATCGGCTAACATCTCCTATTTGCGCTGAGAGGGCACAGAGAGGCACATATAGCATACTGCTGGCCATCCAAAGCACCCTGACCTATCTCCAGGTGTCTCATCGAGGTCTTGCCACTGGGGCTTGATAGGCTCGGGCAAGAGATTGAGGTTGATGACCTGCGCAACTCTTCCTCACTTTAATCCAAGTCATGCGCAAGTCATGACTTCAACCACTGCGTATTTAAAGTCCTGTGGCGATGAGAGAGTTGCAAAGCAGCAGGTGTGGAAACACTGTAAGCTGGAGTCACGGACCTGCACGCAGGCGGCACAGGCCATATTTTCACTCCCCACCGGACCGAAGCAGCAGTGGAGTTCGGCAGCCTCCTGGGTGACTGAGCAGTCCTATTTAGGATCACTCTGCTCACCTCAAATCGAGGACGGGGCTAGAGAAGGTGCCTCAAACATAGTCTCCTTCATTTCTCCTGGCCAGCCTACCGCAGCTGACGGGTTTCCCATACAGCGGTCGACATGCAATAAAGAAAAAGAAAATGATGGTACATGGAATGTGAGAACTCTGCTGGATACTACTAAGGCAGACAGACCAGAGAGAAGAACGGCATTGGTAGCTAGGGAGCTAGCTCATTACAACGTTGATATAGCAGCTCTCGGCGAAACACGCCTGGCAGACAAGGGTCAACTGACAGAGCATGGTGTTGGATATATGCTTTTCTGGAGTGGTCGAGGCAGCACTGAAAAACGAGAAGCAGGCATGAGATTTGCTATCAAAACTCATCTTGTTCGTAAACTTTCCAGGCTTCCGAGAGGGCATCAACGACCATCTGATGACATTCCAGCTCCCACTTACAAACAAGAAACATGCAACTCTGATCAGTGCCTATGCTCCCACTATGACTAACCCGGATGATATTAAAGATAAGTTCTATGATGAACTTGACACACTTATTTCAGCAATCCCACAGGCAGACAAGCTCAATATACTTGGAGACTTTAATGGCACTGGCAAGTGTAACAATAATGGCCTGCTGCTCCTCAAGATGTGTGCCACACATGACCTTGTCATCACCAACACCCTATTCGATTTACCCAGACGCAAGAAGACATCATGGATGCACCCACGCTCGAGGCATTGGCATCTCATTGATTACATCATTGCCAGGAAAAATGAGGAGATCAACATTAGAGTGACGAAGGTAATTTGTTGTGCAGACTGCTGGACTGACCATCGCCTCATTGTGTCTAAGTACAGGCTCTGCATCCTGCATGCGAGGAGACCCCAAGGGCAGAAACCTACAAAGAGGCTGAATGTCTATAAGCTGCAAAATAAAAGAATTGCAGGGGAATTTGCCAATGACCTTGATGACAAGCTGTTAAATATACTGCAGGCAGGGGAGACCGGCGTTGAGGAACAGTGGACGATTCTGAGAGATGCGGTTAACAATACTGCCCTGGAGCATCTCGGATCAGTAGCCAGAAATAATCAAGATTGGTTCGATGAAAATGACGAGGAAATAAACACTTCTATAAGAGAACGGTACAAGGCGTATCAAAATGACCCCACGTCATTAGCTAAGAAAGATGCCTTTATCAACATAAAAAGAAACGTACAAATCAAGTTACGCGAGATGCAGGATATCTGGTTTAGCAAGAAGGCTGATGAAATTCAGGGCTATGCAGATACCCTTGACCAGAAACGCTTCTACGATGCGCTCAAAGTTGTATATGGACCCCAGTCATCAAGCTCTTCATCTCTGCAAATTCTGGAACGGTGGGCTCAGCACTTTAATAATATTCTCAATTGCCCTGCCAATATCAATGACGAGGCAATTGCTAGCCTGCCCCTGGTAGAAATCAACAAGGACCTTGATGTTTTTCCAAGGAGATTAAGTCAGGAAAGCAGTAAAATGACTTTCTTGTGGAAAAGCACCCGGAAATGATGCTATACCTGCTGAGGTATATAAAGCTGGCGGTCCTGCACTGATGCAAACGGTGACCCAACTATTCCAGTATATGTGGGAAAACCTGTTCGGTTCCGCAACAGCTGAAAGATGCCAGCATAATTCACATATACAAGAGGAAAGGTAATCGCCAATCTTGTCACAACCATCGAGGCTTCTCCCTTCTGTCCACTGCAGGAAAAATATTGGCTCGTCTCATGCTCAACCGCCTTCTACATCACCTTGAGCAAGGCCTACTACCTGAAAGCCAGTGTGGTTTCTGTGCTGAATGTGGACAGTAGATATGGTCTTTGCAGCACATCAACTTCTGGAAAAGTGATTTGACCAAGGCTTTCGACACAGTAGAGACGGCCTGTGGAAGATCATGGCAAAATTCGGCTGCCCGAGCAAGTTCATCTCAATCGTCCGGCAGTCCCATGATGGCATGATGGTGAAGGTTCTGAAGGATGGAGACGAATCTGACGCTTTCCCAGTAACAAATGGCGTAAAACAAGGCTGTGTGCGTGCTCCAACCCTGTTCAGTATGCTATTCTCTAAAATGTTAAGTGATGCCTTTAACAACTGTGAAGATGGAATCCAGGTTAGGTACAGGACTGATAGCAAGTTATTGAACCCAAAACGACTGAAGTCGGTGATGAAGAGGCATGAGACTGTTATCCGTGAATTATTATTTGCTGATGACTGTGCACTTAACGCTAGCACGGAACAGCAGATGCTGCATGAAATGGACTGTTTTTCACAAGCCTGCGACAATTTTGGTCTCGAGATCAACACTAGAAAAACTGAAGTCATGTATCCATCTGTTCCAGGGAAACTATACAAGGAGCCATGTGTCACGGTGAAGGAGCAAAACCTCAAAGCAGTCAATAACTTCACCTACTTAGGCAGCACACTTTCCCATGAAGTAACCATAGACGCTGAGGTTAATAACAGAATTGCCAAAATCAGTGCTGCCTTCGGGAGACTGCATAAGAATGCCTGGGAATGAAGGGGACTCAGCCTTTCCACCAAGCTGATGGTCTACTGCGCGGTGGTCCTCACCACACTTCTCTATGCTAGCGAGACCTGGACAGTCTACAGACGGCATGCTAAACAGCTTAATCATTTTCACATGAGTTGCCTCCGCAGACTCCTCCACATCAGGTGGCAAGACAATGTCCCCAGCACGGCAATTTTGGAACAAACTGGGCTCTGCAGCGTCTACACTCTCCTGTTGAAAGTCCAAGCCAGGTGGGCTGGACATGTGGTCAGAATGCTCGACAGCCAACTACTGAAACAACTGCTGTACGGAGAACTGTGCCAAGGAAAGCGAGCAGTTGGGGGGCAGAAGAAGCGCTATAAAGACTGTTTAAGGCATCTCTCAAAAACTTAGAAGTCAACATGAATGGGAAGAGCTTGCCCTGGATCGTCCAGGATGGCGCGACAGGATCACCTCTGGAGCACATGCAGCTGAAGATAGGAAAATGCAAAAAGAAAGCGAGCAATCCACAAGACACAAGTAGAATCTGGTGTACTGACCACATCTTCTTCCTTATGTCAAGTATGTGGGTGAACCTTCAGGGCCCGGATTGGCCTCATCAGCCACCTCCGGACCCATAAATACTAACTCTCTTCTACCTCTGAAACCATAGTCATCTTCGACTACGAAGGATGAACATCAGCCAAATACCACAGGTGGCATCACAAACAATTCCCGTTGTCCCATAAACTTTATTCCCCTTTTCATCATCACTCATTCATTGGACACCCAGGGCCACGGACTGGGTCACTGCTGCCGTGACACATCCCTTTAAGAACCGGCTCAGTACAGAGTATCCACACGGCCCTGGTGGGTGCTCCAGCTTCCTGAAAGATAATGTCAACTATGAGGATTGCCAATCTACAAAAAACAATTTTTGGTCACCTGGACTCAAATTCACGGACGGCCCAATATATTTAAGTACATTTTCCCCTTCAAGACGATGACCCCTAAAAACCAGAATAGGAGTGCTCTCTGACAAAGAAAGGAATCTCAGAGGATGAAAATCATACCTGACTTGTCCATAGATAACCAATATAGAAAGCTGATCAAATCTTTAAATAAAAAAAGAGAGTGTATAAAAAAGCAACATAAAGTGCAACATAAAGCACAATTATATAACACAAAACATCATAACACACACTGCATAGTCCTCCACACAGTATTTTCAGCACCTCATAGTGCTCCATACAGTATAATGACCCCATGTAGTGCTCCAGACAGTATAACGGGACACACATATTGCTCCATACAGAATAATGGCCCAAAATATTGCTACACACAGTATAATGGGCTCCATATAATGCTCCATACAGAATAATGGCCTCATGTAATGCTCCATATAGTATAATGGCCCCATATATGGCTCCATACAGAATAATGGTCCCATATATTGCTACACACTGTATAATGGGACTCAGTGTCGGACTGGTGTGACAAGGGCTAACCAGTAACATTGACTTTGGGGGCCCACTTTTCACCTGCATGCAAATATTATACTACCTTCGTTCACAAATTTTCCTATATCTCTATATAATAATAAACTGGGTAGCGTGGCTAATGAATGATGAGATGCTGCTTTTTTCTGTACTAAGTGAATCAAGTGACTTATGCCAAGTAATGCCCATACAGTGGGATTGGGGGCCCAGATCAAATACTCTCCTCTCCCCGTTCCCTGTTGCATGAGCCTGCTGCTCCTGCCAGGTCTACTCAGCGTCGTTCTGAGAGAGAGAGTGCTCTTTAGTGACGTCAGTGTGACCTCTGCCCTGAGACGTCACAGTCAGAGAGTCAGAACAATGCTGAGCAGATCAGAGCAGCGGACACTGGCGCGCTGGCATGGGAGCCCCCTGATTTTCTGTAGTGCGCCTAGTCAGGAGACACTTTCTACCATGAGTTTCTTGTATGCTATATAGCCGATTACCTATGCATTATTTGTAACACAGTTTTCAATTACAGAAACTGTACAGGTAGAAATGACAGGAAAAGACAATACCAAAGGTATGCAAAGTTTTTAAAACATCACCTGACAAAATGAAAAACCATTGAAAGAGTTCATCAGAATGATATGCCTTTTCTGCAAGACATACACATTCTATGAGATGGTGGTAGATTGGCATAGACAATAATGCCAACAGATCTTCATATTGCTGTCCGAACTGTAGTCATTCTTACGTGCCAACATGTTAGAATTCTCAACTAATGAAAAGATTCTGCAAGTTCTTGAACGCAGCCAACTTTGTATAATACTCCAAGTCTAAGTTTTCAACACAGGCTACAGGATCAAAATAACAATCCTGAAATGCTCGACTTCAATAATCCGGGTTGTCCTTGTTCTGTTGCTAGGGTCCTTTATACATCTACTGCAAAAGCAGCAAAGTTGCCTGCAGCAGCCAATCACATTTTGGATTTTACCTTTAAGCTGACACAGAAATTGTAAGAAACCAATTGGTTGTCCTGGGCAACTGTTTATTCGAATTCTTATAGGCAACCATAAAATGAGATTTTTTTTTAAATTGTTTATGCAATATCTCCATCTAGTGGTTAGCGACCAAGTATACAGGATGGTAGACAAAGGATTATTCTCATTATTTTTCACAAAGCACAGTAAATGCACAATTATTGTTAAAGTTCACTATTTCATAATCTCTCCTAATTACCTATGCAATGATGCAAAGTGCATCAAAATAGTTACCAGTAGCGGTTTGTCCCAATTTTTAGAGCCACTCTAGTCTTCTTCAGGCCCACATACCCTGACAAAAGACTAACCGGCTCACACAGGAGTGTTTATGAACCAGAAGTCACTTTCTTAAGCTTCCATCACACCTCAGTGTCTCCAGCACGTGTGGAGACAGTTTTCACACATACTAGAGATATTTACACACGTAACCCATTCAAGTAAATGTGTCTGCACACATATCAGTGTGTTTCCATGGACAGTGTGTTCATGTGCAAAACATGCTGAGGCCGGTTTCACACGTCAGTGGCTCCGGTACGTGAGGTGACAGTTTCCTCACGTACCGGAGACACTGACTCACGTAGACACATTGAAATCAATGCATCTGTGCATGCCATTGATTTTTTGCGGACCGTGTCTCCGTGTGCCAAACATGGAGACATGTCAGTGTTCGTGGGAGCGCACTGATTACACGGACCCATTAAAGTCAATGGGTCCGTGTAAAACACGTACCACACACAGACGTTGTCCGTGTGCAGTCCGTGTGCCGTGCAGGAGACAGCGCTACATTAAGCGCTGTCCCCCCCATTGGTGCTGAAGCCGCCATTCATATCTTCCCTGCAGCAGCGTTTGCTGTAGAGAAGATATGAATAATCGTGTGTAAAATCAAGATTCAGGTTCCCGACCCCCTCCCACCCCCTGTGCGCCCGCCCGCTGTTCTTAAAATACTCACCTGGCTCCCTCGCTGGCTGGCGCTGCTTTCTGTCCTGGCTGCACCTTCTACTGTATGAGCGGTCACGTGGGGCCGCCAATTACAGTCATGAATATTCGGCTCCACCTCCCATAGGGGTGGAGCAGCATATTCATTACTGTAAATGAGCGGCCCCACGTGACCGCTCATACAGTAGAAGGTGCGGCCAGGACAGGAAGCAGCGCCAGCGAGGGAGCCAGGTGAGTATTTTAAGAACAGCGGGGGGAGGAGGGGGGCGCACAGGGGGTGTGAGGGGGGTGGGGACATGGATCTTGATTTTACACACGATTATTCATATCTTCTCTACAGCAAACGCTGCTGCAAGGAAGATATGAATGGCGGCTTCGGCACAATGCAGGGGACAGCGCTAAACTTTAGCGCTGTCTCCTGCACGGTGCGTGTGGTACCCAGTGGGCACACGGGTGGCACACGTGTGCCGCACGTGTGCCACACTGATGTGCCACAGAAATGCACGGGCACACGGACATGGATAATTCCGGTACCGATTTTTCTGGTACCGGAATTATCTAGACGTGTGGGACTGCCCTGACATGAAGTCGTTGTTTCTGTTGGCAGCATAGGCTGCAAAAAGTCCTGTCATCCGTGTGTAATCAGTGAATAATATACTGGCGCCTGGGAAAAGCCATACATTTAGGCACCGGGTGCGCAATCATATCATCATTATTGTTGCCTGGTCTCCCTGCGATCAGTGAGACCAGGCAAATCTGATGACAGTTACAGTCATCGGCTGCCATCTTTGTAAAGCGCTAACTACAACTGTCATCATTGTTGGCTGGTCTCATTGCGATCAGCGAGACCAAACGACCGTGATTATAGTTGTAGTCGGGGGGAGCCGTCTTTGTCTAGCACATATTAAATAAATAATTAAAAAAATAATGGTGTAAGCTCCCCCATCATTTTCCAAACCAGCTACGGGAAAGTCAACAGCTGGGGGGATCATGTTAATATTCTGGGAAGGGGCCAATACCCATGAAGGATCCCAGGCTATTAATAACAGCTTGCAGCTGTTTGCATAGCATTTACTGGTTAGTAAAAGGGTGATCCCCCCAAAAAAACTTAAGTGGGATCCCCCTATTACCAACCACCAAAGGATAAACAGACAGCTGTGGGTGACATTAATAGCCTGGGAAGGGACAATGGATATTGACCCCCTCCCAGCCCTCAGCCGCCCCAGAAATGGTTCATCCATAAGATGAGACAAATCTTGTGCTTAGCCTTGACTATTCCCCCTTGCCCTGGTGTGGTGGTATGTGGGGCAACATCTTTCGGGTTGCTGTCTGCTTTGTAATATCAGCTGACAAATCAGGCTCCCCCATAAGTATACATTAAAAAATACACAGAGTAAAGTCCTTTATTTAAGAAAAAAATCTACAACCCTCTTTTACCCATTTATTATTATCCAAATGAAAAAAATCACAGTATTACTCACTAGAGATGAAAGTACCCGAACACCATTAATTTCAATGGGAGGTCAAACCAAACGTATTCACGACACCCTTATCGATGTTCTCCCTCACAGCTCATTCCCCTTTGATTACTGGGCCTCTAAAATTGACACCTGGTCTGAATTGGCAGAATATGCATTACAAAAGCTCGCTTTCCCTGCTGCTAGTGTGCTATCAGAAAGAGTCTTCAGTGCTGCTGGTTCAATACTGACCAAAAAAAGGACACCTCTGGCTACCCATAATGTTGATGATCTAACCTTCATTAAAATGAACCAATCATGGATTTCAAATTATTTTGCCACACCTTCCCCTGCTGACACGTAGCTTGTCGGAAAAATGTCTTGCTTTTTTGCTTTTGGCCTCCTCTTACTGACTTCTCCAATTCCTCCATTTGCAGCTGCTGAATGTCCACCATAGGCTATTTTTATACCTCCCTAAATGGGCTGACTCCCCCCACAGGGCCGTGGTCACCACCTGGCGCAAACACCCGTGAGAGTGCCGTTTGCCTGGACAGGTGGGTGTGCCCACTCTTGGGCGCCGGCACTGACACAGGGTCCCTCATAGTACAATGAAGTGTCTCTGATGATGGTGGTGCACAACCAACGTCAGACACACCGTCGTAATATGTGGGGCCCTGTGCCAGTACCGCCGCCCACGAGAGAGTGTTCCCCCCAGCTCAAACAGTGCTCTACCACTTGCAATACTTACCTCTCCCTGCTCCACCACTGTGTAGTCTGTGCTGTTAAATCCTTCAATGGCACTACCAATACAAATTTGTTGAAATGATAGATGATAGTTAAAATATACAGGGGCCCTGGGCTCCATTTAGACCAGTTAATACTTTGCGCCTACTACCACTGTCTGCTACTCAGCAGAGGAGCCCACCCTTGTAACTAGCTATGCCGCCCGTTTAGTCCTGTTACCAATTTTGAACTACATTTAGCCTACTTTATTATTTGGGCCTACTAACTGTGTCTGCCACTCATTACAGTTGTCCTCCACTTAACAAAGCAATGCCGCCCGTTTAGTCCTGTTAACTATTTTGAACTGGATTTAGCCTATTTTAGAATTTGGGCCTACTAACTGGGGCTGCCACTCATTACAGTTGTCCTCCACTGAACAAAGCAATGCTGCTTGTTTAGTCCTGTTACCAATTTTGAACTGCATTTAGCCTACTTTAACATTTGGGCCTACTAACTGTGTCTACCACTCATTACAGTTGTACTCCACTGAACAAAGCAATGACGCCTATTTAGTCCTGTTAGAAATTTTGAACTGCATTTAGCCTACTTTATTATTTGGGCCTATGCTGGTACATTGACCCAGACCACTACATTTCCCTTGCACTCTACACAGCCAGAATCTGACCCTGCTGAAAGTCAGGTTCCCCTTCCCGCATACTATACCACCTTACACGGGGACAAAGAGAAAGGTGCAGATGAAAGTGCAGGTTCCTTCATCAGGTGGGGGGGGGCATACTCTTTGGCGACGTCGCTGGCACAGGGCCCCTCATAGTACGCAAAAGTATCTCTGCCAGTGGGAGGCGCCACCCGCCGTCAAACACACCTCCGTACTATGAGGGGCCCTGTGCCAGTGCCAACGAGTGGGCCCCCCTGCTTGCTCAGGATCACAGCACATGTAAAGTTGAAATTCTTACCTCTCCCTGCTCCACTGCCGTGACGTATTCCGCGTTTCCTGGGCCCACGAAAATCTTGAGCCAGCCCTACCCCCCCACAACTTTAGCCAAATGACCCCCAGTTTTCAATGCCTAACTTATTATAAAGCAAATTAAGATTGACAAGCTTAAGTAATAAGAATTCATGTTTTTGGCATTAAAATGGGCACTGTAGGTGTTTTCCTGGCCTCCACTCACTGCGACTTTGATTCCCCATTGACTTGCATTGGGTTTCAGGTTTCAGTCGGCCCCCGACTTTTCGCAATAATCGGCCGATTTCACCCGACCCGACTTTTGACAAAATGTAAAAGATTCTCAACTCTTATTATTATTATTATTATTATTATTACTATGGCGGACACTCTAAGGACCTGGGTGAAACGGTCGCAGGACCCCACAGAAACAGTGAGTACAGACAGAAGGAACTTGGCACCTACACCTAGCGCAGCACAGAAGGGCAGCTTACTCTCCCAGTGGCAACGGACTCCGGTAATTAATGAACTTGAGTCTGTTGCGAAACAGACCGATGGATGCTTAACCATTGTGGATCTGTACAGAGAGTGTCCGGATAAACCATCAGGGATGGTCCGATCCGGGCCCGTGCTATGTAACCGTGAGAGAGGTGCAGGGAAGGAATCAGCAACTCACTGTGGAACCTGTTATAAATGCTGTAGAGACCTCCAATGTGCTAAGTACAGTATCTAGTAGAGATGTTCTTGTTGAAGTTACAATGGACTGTATCTCAATTATTGTAAGTCTGCCTAGAGAGGGTCTCCCGCAGCATAGGGTAGATCCAGAAGGAGCCGAACCTGAGGACACAGGTATGCTGACTCATGGACAGCATTTTCCTGTGAGGGAAGGCCAAGGTACAGAAACTTCGGTGTCCTCAGCCATGACTACTGCCATGGCCGAACCTTACACTCAGACTGGTCTAAAAAAATGAGAGAAACGAGTCACAGAAGTTGCTTATGGCACTTACACTGCTGCTGCTGCTAATGTTTTTGCAATGATGACTTGATGTTCCCAGGGTTGCGGATGCACACTTTGTGCCTTACTGCAGTCTTGGGGAAAACCTCTCTTAAGGTTGTGCAAAAGTGTGTTTGAACACTCCAGCTTTCGCGGGTCCCTTTCCAGGGTGGGAAGCATCTGGTAAAATTTTGTATTATAACGTGGATCTAACAGAGTGACAACCCAGTAATCAGCACTATTTTGAATCATAATTAAAGGGGGATCATGTTGCAGATAGTGCACCAAGAAGGCACTCATATGTCGGGTACTTCCATGAGGTCCAAGGTCATGCTGTGTTTTTGGCTGGGTAACACTGATGCTTGTTTCCTCTATTCCCTCCTGCCAGCCGTGAACAACAGAGTTGATTATCCTCTTCATCTCCTGGCAATTGCTTGCCCATCACCTCTTCCTCCTCCATTTGTTCCTCGGCTCTTGCATCTTCATTAAGGCTATGTGCACACGCTGCAGATTTTGCTGTGGATTTGACGCTGCGGATCCGCAGCAGTTTTCCATGAGGTGTACAGTACCATGAAAATGTATGGAAAACAAAATCCCCAGTGCACATGCTACAGAAAAAAACGCGCGGAAACGCAGCGGTTTATTTTCCGCAGCATGTCAATTCTTTGTGCGGATTCCGCAGCGGTTTACACCTGCTCCACAATAGAAATCCGCAGGTGTAAAACCGCAAGTGGAATTGGCACAAAAACCAGCAGTGCGGTTTACCTGTGGATTTACCAAAAACAGTGCAGAAAAATCTGCACTCCAATCCGCAGCGTGTGCATATAGCCTAACAGTTTGTCTAGCATCACCAGCCCCCCTTGATAGCACTAATCCACCCTCCCTTTGCACCTGCCTGTCTAACAACAGTCTGGAACTTTGAAACATTGTTATCCCTTCCGCAGCCTCCTCTGCTTCCTCCTTTTCCTCTGGGACCATGACCTACTCCTGCAGGCTATTCAAAGTCTGCTCCAGCATGTAGATGACCAAAATAATGATGCTGATGATTAGGGTTGAGCGAAACGGGTCGTTCATTTTCAAAAGTCGCCGACTTTTGGCAAAGTCGGGTTTCATGAAACCCGATCCGACCCCTGTGCGGGGTCGGCCATGCGGTACGCGACTTTCGCACCAAAGTCGCGTTTCAATGACGCGAAAAGCGCCATTTCTCAGCCAATGAAGGTAAACGCAGAGTGTGGGCAGCGTGATGACATAGGTCCTGGTCCCCACCATCTTAGAGAAGGGCATTGCAGTGATTGGCTTGCTGTCTGCGGCGTCACAGGGGCTATAAATGGGAGTTCCCGCCGACCGCCATGTTACTGCTGCTGATCTGAGCTTAGGGAGAGGTTGCTGCCGCTTCGTCAGAAGCAGGGATAGCGTTAGGCAGGGTCCATTAACCACCAAACCGCTTGTGCTGTAGCGATTTCCACTGCCCAACACCACCTTCGGTGTGCAGGGACAGTGGAAGCTACATTTTTTTTTTTCCCCCTCAGCGCTGTAGCTCATTGGGCTGCCCTAGAAGGCTCCCTGATAGCTGCATTGCTGTGTGTACGCCGCTGTGCAAACCAACTGCTTTTTTCAAAGCACAAATCCTCTTGTTCCTTCCTTTCTGCACAGCTATCTTTTTGGTTTGTACACACTTTTTATTTAATTTGTGCATCAGTCCACTCCTTATTGCTGCCTGCCATACCTGGCTGAGATTACTGCAGGGAGATAGTAATTGAAGGACACTCCCTGTTTTTTGTTTTTTTTTTGTGGGAGATTAAGATTGACATTTCTGCTAGAGTGCCATCCCTGTGTGTGCCATCTCTCACTCAGTGGGCCATAGAAAGCCTATTTATTTTTTTGCTTGATTTGGGTTATAAAATCTACCTGAAAAAATCACTACATCAATCAGTGGGAGAAAAATATTGGCCTCAGGGCTTGTGTGCCACTCTTGACTCCTGTGTGCATCATCACTCACTCAGTGGGCCATAGAAAGCCTATTTATTTTTTTGCTTGATTTTGGTTCTAAAATCTACCTGAAAAAATCACTACATCAATCAGTGGGAGAAAAATATTGGCCTCAGGGCTTGTGTGCCACTCCTGACTCCTGTGTGCATCATCACTCACTCAGTGGGCCATAGAAAGCCCATTTTTTTTTTTTTTTGCTTTATTTGGGTTCTAAATTCTACCTGAAAAAATCAATAAATCAATCAGTGGGAGATTAATATTGGCCTTTGGGCTTGTGTGCCAGTCCTAAGCGTGCCATCTCTCTCTCTCAGATAGTGGGCCATAGAAAGCCTATTTATTTTTTTATTTTTTTATTGGGTTTATAAATTTTCCCTGGAAAAAAAAAAAAAAGTGGGAGATTAATATTGGCCTCTGGGCTTGTGTGCCAGTCCTGAGCGTGCCATCTCTCTCACAAATAGTGGGCCATAGAAAGCCTATTTATTTTTTTTTTTTTGGTTTTATAAATTCTCCCTTAAAAAAAAAAGGGAGATTAATATTGGCCTTTGGGCTTGTGTGCCAGTCCTAAGCGTGCCATCTCTCTCTGTCTCTCAGATAGTGGGCCATAGAAAGCCTATTTATTATTTTTTTTATTGGGTTTATAAATTTTCCCTGGAACAAAAAAAAAAAGTGGGAGATAAATATTGGCCTCTGGGCTTGTGTGCCACTCCTGACTCCTGTGTGCGTCATCTCTCACTCAGTGGGCCATAGAAAGCCTTTTTTTGTTTTATTTGTTTTCTAAATTCTCCCTGAAAAAATCATTTTATTTTATTTGGTTTCTAAATTCTTCCTGAAAAAATCATTTTATTCTATTTTTTTTTCCTAAAGTCTCCCTGAAAAAAAAAAAAAAAAAAAAACAAATCAGTGGGAGATTAATATTGCCCTTTCTGCTTGTGTGCCAGTCTTGACTCCTGGGTGTGCCATCTCTCTCTCTCTCTCCAATTGTGGGCCATAGAAAGCCTATTATTTTTTTTAGCTTGATTTGGGTTCCAAAATCTACCTGAAAAAATCACTACATCAATCAGTGGGAGATAAATATTGGCCTCTGGGCTTGTGTGCCACTCCTGACTCCTGTGTGCGTCATCTCTCACTCAGTGAGCCATAGAAAGCCTTTTTTTTGTTTTATTTGTTTTCTAAATTCTCCCTGAAAAAATCATTTTATTTTATTTGGTTTCTAAATTCTTCCTGAAAAAATCATTTTATTCTATTTTTTTTTTCCTAAAGTCTCCCTGAAAAACAAAAAACAAAAACAAATCAGTGGGAGATTAATATTGCCCTTTCTGCTTGTGTGCCAGTCTTGACTCCTGGGTGTGCCATCTCTCTCTCTCTCTCCAATTGTGGGCCATAGAAAGCCTATTATTTTTTTTAGCTTGATTTGGGTTCCAAAATCTACCTGAAAAAATCGCTACATCAATCAGTGGGAGATAAATATTGGCCTCTGGGCTTGTGTGCCACTCCTGACTCCTGTGTGCGTCATCTCTCACTCAGTGGGCCATAGAAAGCCTTTTTTGGTTTTATTTGTTTTCTAAATTCTCCCTGAAAAAATCATTTTATTTTCTTTGGTTTCTAAATTCTTCCTGAAAAAATCATTTTATTCTATTTTTTTTTTTTTCCTAAAGTCTCCCTGAAAAAAAAAAAAAAAATCAAATCAGTGGGAGATTAATATTTACATTTGTGCTTCAGTGACAGTCCTGCGTGTGTGGCATCTCTCTCATTTGTTGCCACCAACAACAGAGTGTGTAACATTGTGCCTGATTTTCGTTGTGGTCTCACTCACCTGTAAAGGGGTAGCTAAATCATACTGAAGTTATAGCTCACCGTGTAATTTGTGTGACAGCAACAAATACCGTTAGTTTGTTTACGTTTTTAAAACAATGAGGAAGTATGGTGGAAGAGGTCGTGGCCGGGGGCGTTCATTGTCAGCTGGTAATGAGGGTAGTGGTAGTGGTGGAGCATCAGCTGGTCGTGGGAAAAAAAATATTGCACCTAAGTCTGGAGCTGTGGAGCCAGGTTCGTCGTCTGGCTACACAAGGCCTCGAACGCTCCCTTTTCTGGGAGTAGGAAAACCGCTTTTAAAGCCGGAGCAGCAAGAGCAAGTTTTGGCTTATCTTGCTGACTCAGCCTCTAGCTCTTTTGCCTCCTCTCGTGAAACTGGTAAATGTCAAAGCAGCGCGTCGTTAGTGGATGTTCACGGTCAGGGACAAGTCGCTTCCTTGTCCTCTTCAGCAAAAACAACAACAGAGAAGAATGCAGCAGGCGACACAACGGGTTACTCCATGGAGCCATTTACACATACCGTCCCTGGCTTAGAAAGTGAAGCAGTTAACAGTCCATGCCCATTACAAGTTGAATCTGACATGGAGTGCACTGATGCACAGCCACAGCCAGACTACTATGCTGGTCCTTTGACTCAGACCACAACATTGCCCTCGCAGGGTGCTGATCAAGAATCAGACCCTGATGAGACTATGTTGCCCCATCACGAACGCTATACCACCGACCGACACGGTGACACAGACGAAGTTGCACACGAGCTACAAGAAGAGGTAATAGATGACCCAGTTCTTGACCCCGATTGGCAGCCATTGGGGGAACAGGGTGCAGGCGGCAGCAGTTCTGAAGCGGAGGAGGAGGGGCCGCAGCAGGCATCAACATCGCAACAGGTTCCATCTGCCGGGCCCGTATCTTGCCCAAAACGCGTGGCAAAGCTAAAACCTGTTGGAGGACAGCGTGGCCATCCGGTTAAAGCTCAGTCTGCAATGCCTGAAAAGGTATCCGATGCTAGAAAGAGTGCAGTCTGGCATTTTTTTAAACAACATCCAATTGATCAGCGCAAAGTCATCTGTCAAAAATGTTCAACTACCTTAAGCAGAGGACAGAATCTGAAAAGTCTCAATACAAGTTGCATGCATAGACATTTAACCACCATGCATTTGCAAGCCTGGACTAACTACCAAACGTCCCTTAAGGTTGTAGCACCCTCGGCCAATGAAGCTAGTCAGCAACGCAACATCCCTTCCGGCAGTGTAGGGCCACCATTTTCCGCACCACCTGCAGTATCTGTGCAGGTTTCTTTGCCAGGCCAAAGCCGTCAGGGTCAGGGAATCACCAGTTTCGTAGTAGGAAACACTGCATCTAGGGCACCGGTGGCAACAATACCATCTCCCACCGTCTCTCAGTCTGCCATGTCCACCGGCACCCCCGCTAGTTCCACGATCTCCAGCTCTCCAGTCCAGCTCACCCTACATGAGACTATGGTTAGAAAAAGGAAGTACTTAGCCTCGCATCCGCGTACACAGGGTTTGAACGCACACATAGCTAGACTAATCTCGTTAGAGATGATGCCCTACCGGTTAGTTGAAAGCGAAGCTTTCAAAGCCCTGATGGACTACGCTGTACCACGCTACGAGCTACCCAGTCGACACTTTTTTTCCAGAAAAGCCATCCCAGCCCTCCACCAGCATGTTAAAGAGCGCATCGTCCATGCACTCAGGCAATCTGTGAGCACAAAGGTGCACCTGACAACAGATGCATGGACCAGTAGGCATGGCCAGGGACGTTACGTGTCCATCATGGCACACTGGGTAAATGTGGTGGATGCAGGGTCCACAGGGGACAGCAAGTTTGGGACAGTTCTGCCTAGCCCACGGTCTAGGAAACAATTGGCTGTAGCCGTTCGCACCCCCTCCTCCTCCTCTTCGTCCTCCTGCAGAAGCGAGAGCTCGTCCACAGACCGCAGTCGCACAACCACTCCATCCGCAGCTGCCACTGTTGCACACCAGGTCTCCCATTATGGGGCAGCTACTGGCAAACGTCAGCAGGCTGTATTGCCTATGAAGTGTTTGGGTGACAACTGACACACCGCGGAAGTTCTGTCCGAGTTCTTGCAGAAAGAAACGCAGTCGTGGCTGGGCACTGTAGATCTTGAGGCAGGCAAGG
Source organism: Ranitomeya imitator (assembly GCF_032444005.1). NCBI lineage: Eukaryota > Metazoa > Chordata > Amphibia > Anura > Dendrobatidae > Ranitomeya > Ranitomeya imitator. The sequence goes on from NC_091282.1 coordinate 832,493,288, forward strand.
TAGTGAGTGATAACGGAAGGAATTTCATGGCTGCCATCTCCCTTTCCCAACTGAAACACATTCCTTGCCTGGCTCACACCTTAAACCTGGTGGTGCAGTGCTTCCTGAAAAGTTATCCGGGGTTATCCGACCTGCTCCTCAAAGTGCGTGGACTTTGCTCACATATCCGCCGTTCGCCCGTACACTCCAGCCGTATGCAGACCTATCAGCGTTCTTTGAACCTTCCCCAGCATCGCCTAATCATAGACGTTGCAACAAGGTGGAACTCAACACTGCACATGCTTCAGAGACTGTGTGAACAGAGGCGGGCTGTTATGTTTTTGTGGGAGGATACACATACACGGGCAGGCAGTAGGATGGCAGAAATGGAGTTGTCAGGTGTGCAGTGGTCGAAGATTCAAGACATGTGTCAAGTCCTTCAGTGTTTTGAGGAATGCACACGGCTGGTTAGTGCAGACAACGCCATAATAAGCATGAGCATCCCCCTAATGCGTCTGCTGATGCAAAGTTTCACGCACATAAAGGATCAGGCGTCTGCAGCTGAGGAAGAGGAAAGCCTTGATGACAGTCAGCCATTGTGTGGCCAGGGCAGTGTACAGGACGAGGTAGCGGGCGAAGAGGAGGAGGAGGATGATGGGGATGATTATATTTTTAATGAGGAAGCTTTTCCGGGGCCACTGGAAATTGGTGGCGCGGCAAGGCCGGGTTCTGGTTTTTTGAGGGACACAAGTGACGTGGATTTGCCTGAAACTGCCCCTCAACCAAGCACAACCGCAGATTTGAGAACTGGAACTTTGGCCCACATGGCGGATTATGCCTTACGTATCCTCAAAAGGGACACACGCATAACTAAAATGATGAATGATGACGATTACTGGTTGGCCTGCCTCCTTGATCCTCGCTATAAAGGCAAATTGCAAAATATAATGCCACATGAGAACTTGGAACTAATATTAGCAACCAAACAATCAACTCTTGTTGACCGTTTGCTTCTGGCATTCCCTGCACACAGCGCCCGTGATCGTTCTCACACGAGCTGCAGGGGCCAGCAGACCAGAGGAGTTAGAGGGGCAGAAATCAGAAGTGGCGTTGGCCAGAGGGGTTTTCTGACCAGGTTCTGGAGTGATTTTGCTATGACCGCAGACAGGACAGGTACTGCAGCATCAATTCAAAGTGACAGGAGACAACATTTGTCCAGTATGGTTACAAACTATTTTTCATCCCTTATCGATGTTCTCCCTCAACCGTCATTCCCATTTGATTACTGGGCATCAAAATTAGACACCTGGCCAGAATTGGCAGAATATGCATTGCAGGAGCTTGCTTGCCCGGCAGCTAGTGTCCTATCAGAAAGAGTATTCAGTGCTGCAGGTTCAATACTAACAGAAAAAAGGACTCGTCTGGCTACCCAAAATGTAGATGATCTAACCTTCATTAAAATGAACCACAACTGGATTTCGAAATCTTTTGCCCCACCTTGCCCGGCTGACACCTAGCTTTCCTATGAAAAGGTCTTGCCTGTGGACTATTCTGAATGCCTTTTCCAATCTCGTAATTTTCTGCACCTGATTGTCCAGCATACGACATGTTTACACCTCACTAAATGGCCAAACTCCCCACACGGGGCCGTGGTATCGACACTTGGCGACAGCACCCGTGAGAGTGCAGTTTGTCTGAAGAGGTGGGTGAGCCCGCTTTTGGTCGACGGCACTGCCACTGGGTCCCTCCTAGTACAATAAAGTGTCTCTGGCGGTGGTGGTGCGCACCCAACGTCAGACACACCGTTGTAATATGAGGGGCCCTGGGCCTGTACCGCCGGCCACAAGACAGTTTCCCCCCACCCCAGCTCAAACAGTGCTCTACCACTTGCAAAATTATCTCACAGCTCCACCAATGTTTAGTCTATGCGCTGACATCCTTCAATGCCTGCCACTGACAATACCATTGTATTGACATTTTTGTTATGTTAGGCCTTCGATGCCTGTCTGTGGTCACTCCTTCCACTAGGCCTCCACTGACCACACCACTGCTGCCCGTGTACCCCTGTAACCAATTTAAAATTGCCTACAGCCATGTGTTATTATTTTAGGCCTTCGATGCCTGTCTGCGGTGACTCCTTCCACTAGGCCTCCACTGACCACACCACTCCTGCCCGTGTACCCCTGGAACCAATTTAAAATTGCCTACAGCCATGTGTTATTATTTTAGGCCTTCGATGCCTGTCTGCGGTCACTCCTTCCACTAGGCCTCCACTGACCACACCACTGCTGCCCGTGTACCCCTGTAACCAATTTAAAATTGCCTACAGCCATGTGTTATTATTTTAGGCCTTCGATGCCTGTCTGCGGTGACTCCTTCCACTAGGCCTCCACTGACCACACCACTGCTGCCCGTGTACCCCTGGAACCAATTTAAAATTGCCTACAGCCATGTGTTATTATTTTAGGCCTTCGATGCCTGTCTGCGGTCACTCCTTCCACTAGGCCTCCACTGACCACACCACTGCTGCCCGTGTACCCCTGTAACCAATTTAAAATTGCCTACAGCCATGTGTTATTATTTTAGGCCTTCGATGCCTGTCTGTGGTCACTCCTTCCACTAGGCCTCCACTGACCACACCACTGCTGCCCGTGTACCCCTGGAACCAATTTAAAATTGCCTACAGCCATGTGTTATTATTTTAGGCCTTCGATGCCTGTCTGCGGTCACTTCTTCCACTAGGCCTCCACTGACCACACCACTGCTGCCCGTGTACCCCTGTATCCAATTTAAAATTGCCTACAGCCATGTGTTATTATTTTAGGCCTTTGATGCCTGTCTGCGGTCACTCCTTCCACTAGGCCTCCACTGACCACACCACTGCTGCCCGTGTACCCCTGGAACCAACATCAGAAAATATAAAAATAAGTATTTTGCTTATAAAAAAGAAAATACTGGAGAGATATCAAATGCAGACATTTTAACATTAAAAACAAACACATACAACAAAAATCTGGTACAGTACTAAAAATGGCCACCAGCTACAATAACTTTCTCCTGCAAGTAGTTAACTGAAAGGTTTTTTCAATTTTAAACACAGATATGGCATCCACCGAGTGTTGTCCTGTCGCGTCTTCTTTATATTATTGCCAAGAAGATGCAAAACAATGAAAATAATAAAATCATTATTTACCAAAAAAATAGAGTAAGTCAAAACCACATTGCAAATAAACATTCATTACAAATAAAGAAGCAGGGCGCGTCCGAGGGTGAGTATATACCTAATAAGAATATAATCACCCTCGGACGCGCCCTGCTTCTTTCCGACAGCCTTCCTTCCTAAGAATCAGCCCTTCCGTGGTGTAGAGAGAGGGTTTGTTACACTCCAAGGTGTTCCCCAGGTTGCCTTTCCTGAGCTTCGATCTTCCGGCTCTCGTTTAGTAGTTGTTGGAAACTACGCTGCATTAGGCCTACAAATTGGGTATGGGGTGTAGAGAGATGGTGTGTTCCACTCCAAGGTGTTCCCCAGGTTTCCTCGCCAATGCTTCGATCATCATGCTCTCGTTTAGTAGTTGTTGGAAACTACGCTGCATTAGACCTACAAATTGGGTATGGGGTGTAGAGAGATGGTGTGTTCCACTCCAAGGTGTTCTCCAGGTTGCCTTTCCTGAACTTCTATCTTCAGGCTCTCATTAAATTGTGGTTAAACGGAACAACTGCATTTGGCGTACTAGTTGGTTTGGGGCCTACTATCGGTGTCTGCCGCTCCTTGCTGTTCTCCTGGTTTCCTGTCCTGAAATTCCGTTTTCAGGCGCTCGTTAAGTAGTTGTTAATGTTAGACTGCATTTGGCCTACTAGTTGGGTTGGGGCCTACTATCGGTGTCTGCCACTCCTTGCTGTTCTCCTCCACTGAACAAAGCTGTGCCGCCTGTTTACTACTGTTGCCAATTTTGAACTGCATTTCGACTACTTACTGATTTGGGCCTACTCTCTGTGTCAGCCTCTCATTCCAGTTGTCCTCCACTGCAATGCCCCCTGGTTAGTCCTGTGTTACCAATTTTGAACTGCATTTAGCCCACTTTATTCTTTGGGCCTATATCTGTGTTTCCTCCTCATCCTGCCCATTGCCCAGCCAGTGATGGATGAGTCTGCTGGTACATTGACCCATAACGCAACATTTCCCGTGCACGCTACACTGCAAGATTGTGACCCTGCTGAAAGTCAGGTCCCCCTTCCCGCATACCATACCACCTTACACGGGGACAAACAGGAAGGTGCAGATGAAAGTGCAGGTTCCTTCATCAGGTGGGGGGAGGAATACTAGTTGGCGACGTCACTGGCACAGGGCCTCTCATGGTACGCAAAAGTGTTGCTGCCGGTGGGAGGCGCCCCCGCCGTGCAAACACACCGCTGTACTTTGAGGGGCCCTGTGCCAGTGCCAATGCCAACGAGTGGGCCCCCCCTGCTTGCTCAGGTTCACAGCACTTGCAAAGTTGAAATACTTACCTCTCCCTGCTCCACTGCCGTGACGTGGTCCAGATTTCCTGGGCCCACTAATTACTTGAACCAGCCCTACCCACCACAACTTTAGCCAAATGACCCCCAATTTCAAATGCCTTCCAATTATTATAAGGTAAATTACGCTTGACAAGCTTCATTAAGAAGAATGGATGGTTTTGACATTAAAATGGGCACTCTAGGTGTTTTCCTGGCCCCCACTCACTGCCGACTATGCTGCCCCATTGACTTGCATTGGGTTTCGTGTTTCGGTCGATCCCGACTTTACGTCATAATCGGCCGATTTCACTCGACCCGACTTTTGAGATAGTCGGGTTTCGCGAAACCCGGCTCGACTCTAAAAAGGTCAAGGTCGCTCAACTCTACTGATGATGGCTAACCATCTTAGTAGCAATTTCAAAACGATGCAGAAAGGTGAAGAGGTTTCTTAATCTGTGCCCACTCAGTAAATGTGATATGCGCCACGTCCATACTCTGTTGGCCCATGCCATACGACATGACATACTGCATCAGGGTTCATTGCTTCTGCCACAGTCGCTGTAACATGTGCAGAGTGGAATTCCACCATGTCGGCACATTGCATATCAACCTGTTATTTGGCATGGACAAAGAACTCTGTATTGATGCAAGTCGATAAGCAGAGGGGTGTGAATGGCCAAAATGAACACACCACTTACGCGCTTTCTGAAGCAGGTCAAGCAGGCCAGATAAGTGGCGGAAAAATTGCTGTACCACCAGGTTAACGACGTGAACCATGCAAGGTACGAGTGTGAGCTTGCCTCGCCGTAGGGCCGCCACCAGGTTCGCACCATTATCGGACACAGCCTTTCCTGGATGCAGGTTCAGTGCAGACAGCCATTGATCAAACTCAGCCTGGCGAGCAGTCCACAACTCTTCAGCTGTATGACTGCAATCTCCAAGGCATATCGGTTTGTCCTGCAAGCCTAGGGGATTCCAAGACTTGTAGAGCAGCACCTTCCCCGCCTGCCCCCACAGCCACCAGAGTCACACAGCGCCCAGTCAGTGAGATGTAATGCTCTTGGCAATGCTTACTCGTCCAAGTGTTTGTGATGAAATGCACCCTGGCAGACAGATTTAGTCAAGGAATGGGTGATGTTGTCTGCAACATGATGGTGTAGTACAGACATAGCATTTTTTGAGAAGTGTTGGCGACTGGGCTACTGGTATTGGGGGACTGCAACGGCCATCAGCTTTCGGCAACAGTCTGTATCTACCAGGTAAAGGCAGCATTTCTGTGGCCAAAAATTGGAGAAGGTGGAGTTCAACCTCTTAGCTTTGTCATGCATAGGAGGAAATAATCTTTTGCATGACCACAACTGCAGAATTGTGGGCTGGCTGCAGTGCTGAGATAGGGCGGAGTATGATGACCCGGAGAAACTGCTTGAAAGTGAGAGAGGTGCAGGCAGAGATGTTGTGATGGATTGATAAAGTTGTGGTGTGCTCGTTCTCTGAGATTGGTCAAAAACAGCAGGCTTCCATTACAGCTGGTGGTGGGCTCTCAGTCAGCATGTCTGGAGCAGGTAAAGAACCCGAGGTTCTGCGGTCGAAGACCTGCGTCTCAATAATTGGCATGGTAACAAAGGAGGAGTAAGAGGCAGCAGATGCGATTGATGGGATGGCTGATGGTTGATGAGGTCCGCTGGTCCGCATTTTTGCAAATTGGGATTCCCATAGTAACACATGTTGATTGCGCATGTAAAGGTTCATACATGTAGTAGTCAAATTATTGCACTTTTTACCTCGAGTCAGGTTTTTTGTGCAAAGTTGGCAGATTCCATGAGTTGGCTCATCCTTTGCACTGTCAAAAAAGGCCCAGGCTAAGTAACCCTTACCACCCCTATGAGCTGCAGACCTGCGGACGCTGCTGGTCAGAGGCACAGTTGTGGCTCAGGATGCATCGCACGTCGTGGCTACATCACTACTTGTCTTCGACGTATGGCACAACGTAACCGTCATGATGCAAGCCGGGGTTTACTTTCTGCCTTCCTTCTCCTGCCTCTCTTTGATTTTTGGGTGGCTATTTATTGGTGCTGTTGCTAGCAGCCTTTGTCAGCGATAATTCTGGTCCTTGACTTGAGAAACACACCAGTGATCCTTTTGCTTCTAACTTCCGGTATTGGTGTCTGACCTGTTCCCTATCCCTGACTTAGCGCTCGTTTGGTGATTTCCCTATAGTGTATGACTCAGCTTGAACATTGAACCCCACTTTCTGTTTCCCATTTTTGATACTATGCTCTCTGACCGGCTTTTGACTTACTGGCTCTTAATCTGACTCCTCTTCCCGTCTTTCGTTTTGGATGTCATCCTCCTTGTCCGGCTTTGACTCTCTGGCTAGTACCCTAACTCCGCTTTCCGTCACCTGTCTCTGGCACCGCACTCTCGACTGTTAACGACCTGGTTAGTTTTACGTCTCTCCAGCCGTCTCGTGGTGGCGCCCATCGCTGCACCTGTACTCCTCTGGAGGTGAGCTATGGTCATCTTCCAGTGGTTGCCGGTGGTACTGCACCCTTGGCAACATGATATTATCGCTGACCTTTCTCATTTATGGGGGATCCCTTCTTCTCCCCTTCACTGTGTGTTGTGGTATGGATCTGCTCCGTACTCTAGCAGACCAAGTGACCAACCTTACTCAGATGATGCAGGAATTATCTGTGGAGCACAGGGATTTGGCTACTTCTCAGAAGCAGGTGCAGAGGGAGCTGGCTGAAATAGATGAAATAGCCCGAGGGACTCTTTTTGTCAGCAAGGCTGGTGGGGTGACTGACATGTCTCTGTACACTCCTGAGTCTTCGGTGAAACTCCTTGACATTTTTTCTGGTGAGAAGGATAAGTTCCGCACGTTCAGGGATGGTTGCAGACTATTGTTTTCCCTTAGACCCTGATCTTCAGGGGATGAGAGTCAGCGGGTGGGGATAATTATATCTTTACTGAGGGAGGGTCAGCAGTCTTCGGCTTTTTCTTACCCCGACTAGGGTTGAGCGAAACGGATCGTTCATTTTCAAAAGTCGCCGACTTTTGGCAAAGTCGGGTTTCATGAAACCCGACCCGATCCCTGTGTGGGGTCGGCCATGCGGTACGCGACTTTCGCGCCAAAGTCGCGTTTCGTATGACGCGCTTGGCGCCATTTTTTTCAGCCAATGAAGGGGCGTGGGCAGAGTGATGACATAGGCGTCCACGCCCCTAAGACCTATCGCCATGTTGTCGCTTGTGCGCTGTAGCGATTTGCACTGTGTAACACCAGCTTTTCAGGAGAGAGAGTGTGAGTGAGTGAGTGAGTGAGTGAGTGAGTGAGTGAGAGAGAGAGAGAGAGAGAGAGAGAGAGAAAAAAAATCCCATTGGCTTTGCATTGGGTTTCGTGTTTCGGTCGATCCTCGACTTTTCGCCATAATCGGCCGATTTCACTCGACTCGACTTTTGAGATAGTCGGGTTTCGCGAAACCCGGCTCGACCCTAAAAAAGTCAAGGTCGCTCAACCCTAACCCCGTCCGCTCCGGAGATAATGTCTGTTGATAATTTCTTTGAGGCTCTGGGCCTCATCTATGTCAAACCAGACCAAGTCAGATTGGCAGAGGACACTATTATGGGTCTATCTCAAGGAAAGTGGCGATGGTCCCCAGAGGTGTCCAGGAAAGACTTGGCACTCAGGTGTCAGTTCTGGAGGCGACGGTATGATCATTTGAAGGACACTCTGGTTCTTCATCCTCCTCCCCGCTCTCTGGAAGAGGCTATGACTCAGGCCATCTGAATGGATCAGAGGTTATGGGAGAGAGGAGTCATGCAACGGGTGACTATTTTCCTTCCGGTTGATTTTAAAGTCAAGTCCCCTACTGTATGAAGTTAATAACAGAAGAATTTTGTGTGGCCTCTGGATCAGGCCTCTATAACACACTAGATGCTACAAACTATTTTAAAGTCAGGTGCCTTACTGTATGACGTTAATAATAGAAGACTTTTGTGGCCTATGGATCAGGCCTCTACAGCTTAATTTCAACCCAACCAAATGACAAAGTGTGATATGGTGGGTTGTCCATCTTTTTTTTTCAAATTTAAAAATCTTAACTTTTTTAATGTGCCTTAGGTCTGCAGACAGTTTTATAATCACCACAGCACTAAATGACAAGGTGGGATAAAGCAGGCTGTTTAATATATTTTCACTAGCTACATCTGAATTAGAATGCTATACTCATGCAAGGATCACAAAAGAAGCTGTGCACAACACGTGCCATGCTGGCTTTCTTTGTGGACCTCAGTAATGTCCAAAAAAAAAAATGCTGGAAGGCAAGTTTAACAGCCACACTGGACAGTAGCTCCCTACATTATCTGCCTCATATACAACCACCTATCTAACTAGCTAAAATGTGGGATACGACTTTTTCACATTTAGCTGCTGAAAAAATATTATTTAGAATGCTACACTCATGCATGGAGCTCAATAGAAGTTGTGCACAACACGCTTGTAGGACATGTGCCCTGCTGGCTTTGTCTGTGGACCTCAGTAATGGCCCACCACCCTAAAAAAAAAAAAATTCCGGAAGATAAATTTTACAGCCACACTGGACACTAGCTACACTATCTGACTGATATGTAACTGCCCAACTAACTAGCTAAAATCTTGCTTTTAACAGTGTCAGCGTCAGGAGCAGCCTCTGTGCTGTTACAGTGTCAAAATGGCACTAAAACAAGATGTCTACTATTTTCATGGAGAGGGACATGTGATTTTAGCAGCCAATGACAAGCCATAGTGTCAGGACATTGTGGGTGTTTCCTGTGCCCTGATTAGATAGCCACAATGTGCACGCATAAAGTTAGGGGGAAAAAAAATGAGTTCGGCAAACCCCCTCTCCTCAAACACATGTCAAACGCTCATGATATACCACCATTATCGTTGCTAAAGTGCTGAAAATATTTTTGTTGCAACACAAATATTTTCCCACACTTTTACCAAATGTTACCGATTTTTTGCCGATTTTGTAAAATTTTGCTTGGGTTTCCGATCGTGAATCCGAATGTGTCATATTTTTGCCGAATTTATGTTTGACGATAGGTTTCTGAACAAATTCGCTCATCACTATCCATGGCCCCCATTGATCACTGTAAACCACCCTTTTATGGCACCTGCCTATACAGTCCGGAACATAGATATATTGTTATCCCTTCCGCATCCTCCTGTGCTTCCATCATGTAGATGACTGGAATAGTTATGCTGATGATGACATCATCAACTCTAACCATCTTCAGCCATTTAGAAACTGTGCTTTAGGGTGCAGAGGTCCTTCATCTGTGCCCAGTCCACAAGCGTGATTTGCACCACGTCTGGACTGCATTGGCCCAGGCTATGCAAAAAGACATAATGCACCAGGGTTTCTGCTGCCACAGTCTCTGCAGAGTGGAATTATACCATGTCGGCACATCTCATATCAACCGGTTAAATGGTAGGTCAAAAGACCTCTGTAGCGATGCAAATTGATTACCTTCGGGGGTACGAATGGCGTAAGTGAACACACAGCGAGCGTGCTATCTGCAGCAATGCATCCAGGACAGAATAGTAGAAATTGCTGTGCCACCAGGTTGAGGACGTTAGCCATGCAAGGCATGTGTGTGGTTGCTCCGGCATAAGACCGCCACCAGGTTTGCACCGTTATCGCACACTGCCTGCCCTGGATACAGGTTAATTGAAGACAGCCATTGCTCAAACTCGGCCTGGATAGCGGTCCACAACTCTTGAGCTGTGTGACTATGATATCCAAGGCATATTAATTCAAACAGTGCCTGATTGTGGTGAGCCAGGGCTGCAGAGTATGGAGGTGGGGTGGGAACTCTCTCTGCACTATTGTAACACGTTTCATTAAGGGAGAGTTTGAGGGCACATGTGGAGAAGGAAGAAGATCTGGAGGAAGTGTTGGATGCAGAGGTTAACCACGCAAACCTTTGGGATTCCATGACTTGTAGAGCAGCCACTTGACCACCACTACCACAGCCACCAGAGTCACCCAATGCCCAGTCAGTGAGATGTAGCGCCCCTTCCCATGTTTGCTCATCCAGGTGTCAGTGATGAAATTCACCATGGCAGACATAGATTATTTTTCAGGGAAAAGGTGATGTCTGCGACATGCTGGTGTAACACAGGTACAGCTTTCTTAAAGAAGAAATGGAAACTGGTACTGGGAGACTGCAACGGCCATCAACGTTTGGAAACCGACTGTATCCACCAGACAGAAAAGCAGCATTTTCATGGCCCACAAATTGGAGATGGTGGAGTTCAAGCTCTTAGCTTTCTCATGTGTTGGAGGAATCATTTTATGTGACCACAACTACAGGAACGAGGGCTAGCTGCTGTGCTGAGTGAGGGTGGAGTACAGAAAACAGGAAAAACCTCTGGACTGAGTACGGTGCAGGCATTGATGTTCTAGTGATATGAGAAAGATGTGTTGTGCTAGGTGACACAAAAAAGCTGGCATCTCCACTTCCATAACAGCTGAAGGGGCTCTCACTCACCCCAACTGTAGTGAGTAAAGAAGTGGACTTTTTACTGCTGGAGACCTGTGTAAGAATACTTGGCACGGTAACCGAGGAGAAAGCAGCAGCAGATTGCAAAGCACATTAGTCAGCATTTTAGCCCAGTGAGACTCCCAGACTAAGGCATGTTTTTTCATGCATGTATGTATTTGTCAAGTTATCAAAATTTTTTACTTTTTGCAAATTTGGCAGATAATGTGGGTTGGTCATCCTTTCCAGTCTTCATAAAAAAAAAAAAACACCCCTGCAAACTGCACACTTACAACCGATACTCTCCACAGCCCGAGTTGTGGCTGAGGATGCAGGGGTTGTATTACTTTGTGTCTGTGTGGGAGGCCGCAATGTAATCTCCTCATCTTCCTCCTCCTCTGCCGAGTTACTCAGCTGCATACTTCTGGGTTCACATCAGGTAGGATCTACAACCTAATTGTCTTTCTCTGTCTTCTCACCATCACCCTTCTCTTTCTGCCATGACATCACAGTACAGTGCACTTGTGTCACTGGACTCAGTCTCTTTATTATAATTGCCAGACCTGAAATAAGCACTTTTCACCTATTGTGTCCCCCCATTTCCTTGTAGATTGTAAGCTTGCGAGCAGGGACCACACTCCTAATGTCACTGTTTAAATTGTCTTAAAGGGACACTGTCACCTGAATTTGGAGGGAACAATCTTCAGCCATGGAGGCGGGGTTTTTGGGTGTTTGATTCACCCTGTCCTTACCCGCTGGCTGCAATATTGGATTGAAGTTAATTCTCGGTCCTCCATAGTACATGCCTGCACAAGGCAAATTCAGGAGACAGTGTCCCTTTAACTCGCACAGAATTTGTCTGTACATGTCCCCGCTTATTTGTAAAGTGCTGCGGAATATGTTGGCGCTATATAAATAAAAATTATTATTAAATAAAAAAACAAAACAAAGACAACTGACATCTGTTTCTGAACGGTTTACTTGACTCCTTTTCTTTAGCAGCCGCACAGCGGTATGCCTCGTAGATGAGGGCCAGAACGAGCGTGTGCTACATCAAGTGGCCTTTCCTCCACCTTAATGTCATACACAGTACAATCCTCAGAGGTGGCACCCCAATCACCCTTATTCCCCCCCACCCCTTCACTCTGGTCACAAGGTTTTCAACCTCCCAACTGATCGTTGGGAACCACGGATGGGCCAATCTGCAGAACTGCTCACAGATTATATTCCATGGGCTTCTAAGGTCTGCTGCAAAGATTCACAGAATCCAGAGGAAAGCATCTGCATCAATGCCCAAAATATCTTTGTGTTGGTTCTGGACAAAATGGTTTTCCGGCAGAATCCAGACCCTCGTAAACAGACGTTAACCACCAGGGACGGAGGGGATCCTAAATAGGGATTTTCATACACAGCTTCATGATCCGGTCATTAGTGCGTGTGTTTAAGTGCAATAGTCAAGTATCAAGTGCAGTTATCATGTGTATCGAGGGTGTGGAGACAGATGAATAGTAGGGTGCAGATTCAGAGTAATATTTGGAAGGAGGGAACAGGGCAAAGTTAGTTTACTGAGTAGTTGAAGGTAGGCTTGTTTGAAGGGATGGGTTTTCAAAGCGTGCTTGAATAGGTCAGGGCTAGGTATCAGTCTGATCATCTGGGGAAATGCAATCCAGAGAGCTGGCGCAGCATGAGAGAAGTCTTTTGGACGGAGGTGTAAGGTTCAGAGTACAGGGGATGTTAGTCTTAAGTCATTTGTAGAACGGAGGGCTTGTGTAGGGCGATAGAGATGAGAGAGGAGATACAAGCTGGTGCAGAACTGTGGAGAGCTTTGTGGGTGAGAGATGAGTTTATACTGGACCCTGTAGCGAATGGGTAGCCAGTGTAATGACTGGCACAAGATGGAGGCATCGGTGAAGTGGCTGGACAGAAATATGACTGGCTGCAGCATTCAAGATGGATTGGAGAGGAGAAAGTTAGGTAAGAGGGAGACTGATCAGAAGAGAGTTGCAGTAGTCCAGACAGGAATGAATGAGAGCGACAGTAAGGGTATGTGCACACGTCCGGATCTTTAGCGTTTTTTGCAGAATTTCGCAGTAAAAACGCTATAAAATCACTAAAAAAAAAAAAAAAAAAGCCAACATTACGCATCCTATCATTTAGAATGCATTCCGCATTTTTTGTGCATATGTTTGCATTTTTTTCCGCAAAAAAAAAAAAAAATGCATACTGCAAAAAAACGGACATGTTATTTTTGTGGATTTTTTGCAGATTTCCCATCAAATTAGAGTGTCCGAAAAAAAAAAAGTCAAAAATGCGCAAATTACGCACAAAATCCACGCGGATTTCTGGCAGAATTCTCAGGATTTTGTCAGGAAAAAATCCTGACGTGTGCACATAGCCTAAGAGTCTTAGCAGTTTCAACGGTGAGTAAAGGTCGGATTCTGGAGAGGTTTTGGGTCATATGAGCGGAGTTTTCAGGTGTTTGATTCACCCTTTCCTTACTCGCTGGCTGCATTCTGGCCGCAATATTGGGTTGAAGTTCATGCTGTGTCCTCCGTAGTACGCGCCTGCGCAAGGCAAGATTGCCTTGCGCAGGCATGTACTACGGAGGACATAGAATGAACTTCAATCCAATATTGCAGCCAGCAGGTAAGGAAAGTGTGAATCAAACACCTGAAAACTCCGCCCATATGACCCAAAACCGGTCCCGCCAAATTCAGGTGACAGGTTCCCTTTAAGATGCAGGTGATAAGAGCGAGTGAGTGATCGGATATAGGGAGTAAAGGAAAGTTCGGTGTCGAATATGACCCCAAGACAGCGGGCATGCTGCTTGGGAGTTATGGTTGAACCCTCCAGGGTAATTTGGATGTTGGGTAGAGTGAGGTTAGTAGAAGGGAGAAACACAAGAAGTTCCGTTTTGGAGAGATTAAGTTTCAGGTAGAGGGAGGACATGATGTTAGAGACCGCAGACAGACAATCCTTGGTATTTTGAATTAGGGTAGGGGTGATGTCGGGGGAAGAAGTGTATAATTGGGTGTCATCAGCATAGAGATGATACTGGAACCCAAATCTGCTGTTTGTCCAATAGGAGCTGTGTAAAGAGAGAAGAGGAGGGGGCCTAGGACTGAGCCTTGCGGAACCCCGATAGTAAAAGGGACGAGGAGAGTAAGAGGAGCCAGCAAAAGATACAGTGAATGAGCGGTCAGAGAGGTAGGAGGAGAACCAGGAGAGGGCTGTGTCCTTGAGGCCTATAGAGCGGAGCATAGTGAGGAGGAGCTGGTGATCCACAGTGTCAAATGCGGCAGAGAGATCCAGGAGAATCAGCAGAGAGCAATGACCTTTGGATTTAGCTGTTATTAGATCATTAGAGACTTTAGTGAGGGCAGTTTCAGTGGAGTGTGAAGAGCGGAAACCAGATTTTAAGGGGTTAAGAAGAGTTATCCGAGAGATAGCGGATTAGACGGGAGTGGACCAAGCGTTCCAGTTTTTTTAGATGAAGGAAAGGTTACAGACAGGTCTGTAGTTAGCAGTGCAGTTCTGGTCCAGGGATGGCTTTTTAAGTAAAGGGGGTTATGATGGCATGTTTAAACGAGAAGGGAAAGATACCTGAAGAAAGAGAAAGGTTAAATATTTTAGTCAGGTGAGTGGTGACCACTGGTGAGAGACTGCAAGATATGTGAAGGAATGGGGTCACTGTTGCAGGTTGTAGGCCGAGCAGAAGCGAGGAGCTTGGAAACATCTTCTTCTGAAACAGGCTCAAAGATGTCTAGTGAGCTTGAGGTGCGGCAGAGAAGGGGATCCAGGCACTGAGGGGATTGCGCTGAGATATTCTGATGGATGTGGTTGATTTTTTCTGAGAAATAAGTGGCCAGATCCTCACCGCTGAGGTTGGTGATGGGGGCCTGTACTTTAGGTTTCAGGAGGGAGTTTAAGGTTTCAAAAAGTCGTTTTGGGTTGTTGGATAGTGAGGTGATGAGGGTGGTGAAGTAGGATTGTTTGGCCAGAGAAAGGGCAGAGTTATAGGTTTTGAGCATGAATTTAACACCTAACCTACATATATGGTGAACACCAAGCCTATTCCCCTTCTGCCACAACCTCGCTTTCCCCTCCCGCCAATGCTCCATGTAGCCTTCCCCCCCTTGTAAGCTGCTTCACAACCTTAAGCCCACATTGTCAGTAAATGAATAATCACTATTTTCTTAGGTATAAACCGTGTCCTTCAGGCACGGGAAGTGAACATGTGGCCTTCTGATTTCTCACTAAAAACAGTTTTATGACAAGCAATCTGTATTAGCTAATGAGGCCTCCACTGTTTTAGAACAATCTAGTTAGATGCTGGAAGATCAATTTCATACAGGACAGGAGTCTATGAAGCTAACTGACAAGTTATTTCAGCAGCACTAGCAACCTCTCTGCACTGTGACACTGAGAAACTGGCACCAGCATAACAAGATGTCCACTTTTTATATGGCCAGAGACATATGACTTTAGGAATATACACATTAAGTGAGAAAAAAAAATAAAAATAAAAAAAGTACATGCAGCGCCCCAGAGTCCTGGTCATTGCAGTAGTGTCGTTCTTCCACCAGGGGGAGTGATGTTGCATCTGAAGGCAATAAAGGAGATCACCTTACCAGGTATCACTAACCACACAACACTTCACACTCCAGGTCGCCAGGGGGTGCCATGCTTCTATCTATTAGGGCACTCCTCACAATTAGGCAAAACTGGTAGTCTGGACAGAAAGTTAGGCAGATGCAACCTGAAGCTGAAGCTGGCTGGAGTGAGGGAGCCAGATGCAGACTGAGGTCTGCGGAGAATGAGGGTTCACAGAGCTACGCCTGCCCCACGTGCAGCAGCATCCAAAGAAAGACATTTGAAGGGAATTGTCTTGTAGTGAGTGAGAAACGAAGTCATAGCAAAGGAGAGGAATATCAGAGGGAGACCAGCCAGGAGCAGGCTGCTTCCTTCTGGAGCCGGTAGCCAGAACACCGAGGGAGTAAGGATCTCTATGCTTTACTTCAGAGACTGGCAGGACAGTTGACTCCACGTTGGCTGCCGACCTTAGACCCAGGAGGCACGGTGGCAACTTGTGGGGCTGGGGCGTTGTAGCGTCCCTGTAAAAAGCCCCAGGCCATCAGTCATACGGGTTTGTCCTATCCATCAGAGGGACAGAGAGAAAGAGAATAACCACACAGTTGGACAGGGTTTGGATTCGCAAGTGGGAATGTGCCTGTAACACCCCAGGTAACCGGTTGTTAGTGATGTTTCCTTCCTTTTGGGGAGGGCGATAAAATTCTTGGAGGCAAGGAGGATTCCCTTTACCAGGTAACGCACCTACATACAACACATTCTGAATCCAGGCCAGAAGGGGGAGCTCTGAACCCAGATTCAGGGGAGCTTCCCCAGCTTTAAGTGTTCTGGTCTGGAGGAGGAGTTCGTTTAGTCTGGAGCAGACCAAGGAAGTGAGAGGATGGAAAAGTAGAGGGGCCGTGCATGCACGAGAAAGTGGTGCAGTCCCTGGAAAGAAAGTTGGACAGAGATTGCCAGAGAGGAGCTTGTCTGGGAACATCAGCTAGCTGGAGCTGGTAAGAGAAGTGTGCAGCTGAGCAGACGTGAGAGTCTGCAACTCCTGGCAGAAAGTGGAAGAGAGCAGTGAGAACAGATGGGGCCGTGCAGCAGATGTGTGAGCTGCAACTCCAGGAAAGGAAGATAACTTGAAGGGTTGCATGGTAGTGAGCATCTGAGGAATGAGCCACAGGCAGCAGGAACCTCTCATACTGCACGTGAGAAGTAAGGCTTATGGACCTCACCTGGGAGAAGGATCTACCTTTGCCTCCAGGCCGGCCGGACCACATCACCATCTGTTCCTGGTACCCTGACTGGACTGCTACCATCAGTAAGCCAAGTAAAGATGTTACAACTCTGTCCGTTTATTTGCTGGCATACACCATCTCTGACCAGCACACTGGGTTCCTTTAAGCAGCATTGGTCCCCTCTGACCGAGAACCACAGGTGGCGCCACAAACAAACTTTATTACAAATCTCTTTAAAAAGACCTTTCCCTTTTATTTGGCGCCCAGGGCAATGGACTGGGTTGCAACCACCGTGACATCCCTTTAAGTGTGATCAAACCCATTACAGAGTGCCCCAGGCCCTGAAGGGCGACTCACACCCAAATACAACTGATCTAAGCACCAAACAGCTCAACTTCTCTTGGCTCCTATCTGCAGGACATCATTCCTTGTAGTTCTCATAACAAAAATGAGGATGCTCTCTCCCCTTCGTGACTTCATCCCTCATAAGATCAGCCCTATTTCAGACATCACCCAGGGCATAGCCATGTTGCAAGCCATCCGAGAGCAACAAAACATACTCAAGAGCAGTGGACCTACACCAGGATGCCTTTAATGGCAACTAGGAGGTAACCTAGGACTAGAGTTCTCCTTTTTGAGGGCAGTTTTGTGCCACTATAGCAGTTCATATGCAATTCATAACTGAAAATAATGTGGCATAAGATCACATTTTGATTTTGGGAATAAGCCTTTAATCCAAATGCAAGTCAAGTTGAAAATTGATTTGTGCAGGTTAATAAAACTGGGGCAGGAGGAAAAAATAAATAGCAAGATGCGCCACAACTAGGGATGTGCAGATATGTGAATGTTAGTGTTTGGTCGAACTTGAGTTTAAAACTTTGTTTCAGGTACCCCATACAAGTCAGTGGGGACCCAAACTTTGGTGTGGTAAAATGGTCGAAGTAAGTAGTGATGAGCTAGCATGTGCTGATATATCATTATCTGAGCATGCTCAGGCGTTAGAGCATCTTGGGTGTGCAGGAGTAATATGCTAGTCCCCATGGCTGCATGATTTGCAGCTGTTAGACAGGCACACGTGGGGGTTGTCCAACATCCACAGAGAGTCAAACATTTTACTTGAGCATGCTTGAGATTCTAAGATATCTGAGCACTCTCGCTCATCACTAGTAATTAAGGGAGCAAAGCCGAAAAGCATTTCTGCGCATGCGCACTATGTCCCGGAAGTATTTTGCTGTGTTCCAGGACATAGTATGCGGGCGCATGCGCAGTAATGCTTTTTGGCTTTGCCTGCAGCAGGGCAAAGTATACTGCGCATGCGCCACTGAAGGCTGCATGGCACATGCGCCAACTATGGCGCACACACACTCTTATTTACTAAAACATTGCAGAAAACCGTGACGGAGTGGAGAAATGACGAGGATATGCCGCCCATCTGACCAGTAAAAACTCATTTTAATATCCCACCAATTTGAGGCGACAGGTTCCCTTTAAGACTGGGCACTTCAGCACCATCAGTCATGCCAGGTAATGACATGGCTGTAACTAGCCAGCACACCACATGACCTGACCTGTCATTGTAAAAACTTGCAGTCCCCTATTCTAACCAACCAAGGGAAAGCCTACAGCTGTGAGCTGGTCTTATTCTGCAGGGAAGGGGCCAATATTCATGGCCTTTCCCAGCCTACTAATATCAACTGGAAGACATGCGCTTTGCTTTAGCTGAAAAAAAATAGGGTTGAATATCATTATTATTATCAAGCAAAGCAGACGTTTGCAGGCTTATACTAATAGGAAGGTCCATGGATATTGGCCCCTTCCCAGTATAACTCATGGATGCATGCTTTCCCTTAGCTTGTTAGAATAAGCTGACAGCACGTCAGTTTTTTTTTTTTTTTTTTTTTTTTTTTTTAACATAGTGAGGGTGGGTCACATGGTATACTGGCCAATCACAGCCATGCAATTACTTGGCATGACTGATGGGGTTACAAGTGCCAAAAGTCTTTAAGCTTGCTGACAAGGCTGCAGTTTAGCCTTTCAACAAGCTTTATTAGGCTGCCAAACCTGGACAGTATCATGATATACAGCAAGAAGTCAGTGTTCAGTATACTTGTGTCTGGTACAAACCCTGACCTTTAGTTTGGATTTGCTCATACCCA
Source organism: Ranitomeya imitator (assembly GCF_032444005.1). NCBI lineage: Eukaryota > Metazoa > Chordata > Amphibia > Anura > Dendrobatidae > Ranitomeya > Ranitomeya imitator. The sequence goes on from NC_091282.1 coordinate 832,512,261, forward strand.
TCCACAACATTGAGAACTTCAGAACATTTACGCACAACATCCATAAAACACTTGATGGCAGCATATGGATTATGCATGAGCAAAACTTAATGTCAAAATATGCATGTAAGCGTTTCAGTAATAGCAACTAAAAACAGACTTACAACTGCATAAAATAATAAGGCCTGATTTACTTTACCCACCAGTATGCAATGATGCAACAAAAACATGATCATTGAAAAATATTTTATTGTGAAAAAAAGAGGTTTGTTGCAGGCAAGTAAGAACACGCATGTAATTAGGTAGCGAACTAGATCCAAATATAGGGTTGATTCATTTCCAAGGGAAAATATCAATCTGTTAGGTAGAGAAAAGAAATTGCATTAACAGTATGAAAAAAACAAATATAATTAAAAAGAAAAATCTATTATATGCATACATTGAAAAAGTTTCAGGAATAAGATGCTGAACAGAGAATCCTTTCATAGACTGTTGGAGTTGGCTGGTCCAAATCGATAAGTCTGCAGTCACTATAGATTTATAATCCCCAGTGCACTATGGGGATTCAGCAGTTTCTGACCTGGGACCAGAGGGCATGTATGAGTTCTACATCATCCTGGCCAGGATCCATCTTGTGGGTGTGGCATCACTCAATACAATTGTATAGAGTGAGGCAGTGCCACGTCTAGCGATGAGGCTGACCAGTGGGCATGGCTGAATTAAGGGCACAGCCTCGCTCCATACAAGGTGTGTGGAAGCAAGGCCACGACCACTGACCATGGGTGTATGTTGTATTGCATAGAGTTTTCACAAAAGGAAAATGAAGTAACACCATCTCCTTCCCCCATACACATAGTTAGTTTAGCAGAGTACAGGTAGTATCAGTGGAGAGAATAAAGCAAGTCACTGCAAGACTTCTGGAAGTCAGTAGTCACCCTTTCCTGAAAGCCGTTAACAGGGTGTGCTCATAAATCCCACATTGGGCTGTGCAGGGTGGACTGAGCAGTAGTGAAGCAAATGCCCCCCAGCAGCTGTATAGTGCCAGACGAGTGATTAACATGGCCGCAGTAAACTTCACACGGCCGGGTCTACTGTACTGTGATGCAGCTGGCGGTAGATAGAAGCCGCGGTCTGCAGTATGAGACACTGATGCACGTGGCCCTGAGACATCAGCATGATCACACAGCCGGCACAACAACGTCATTGTCTCATGCCACTACGTCTGTAGAAATAACAAAGACACATTTGACTTCATACATAGTATGAAGGTCCCCACTGTCCCATATAGTAGGATGGCCCCTACATATTTATATATTGAGGCCATCCTACTATATCTGTGGGACAGTGAGCACCTTCATACTGTTATATATGTGAAGTCAAATGTGTGTTGTAATTTCTGCAGACAAGTTGTGGCTGGAGAAGGTATCAACATGGTCTGGGCCAGATGGAAAAGACAGGAAAGGTGAATGACCCGTATCAGAAAGAACATCAACTGCAAGTTAGTGTGTACTGTAATCACATGTTCTGCAGGACTGGTATCTACCAATATGCAGTTATTGTAAGGTGGCAAAATTGCCCTTTACTAGAGTTTTTTTTATTTAGCAAAAACTTAATGTATTTCAGTCATAGTAGAAGGTGTATGGTGGCATCATTGGTCTGTGTAAAGTTATGTAGAGGTAATAGTGATATATTATGTATTCACTGTGTAGTGGACCTTGTGTAGCTTTACTGTTTTGGTCTTGTAGTAGTTTTGATAATATTGGTCTTTGCCTTGGATTTTTGTTAGCAACAGTGGTATACTGTAATTACACATGTATAGATGCCATTTTAAATTACCAAGGGATTGTATGGGGGAGACATGCACTTTAGGGCTTGGGCCCCTGATTTTAGGACATGAGCAATGCCTCTGCTGTACTGTGCATTTACAGGTCAGTGTTTCTGGAGTTGTATGTAAAAAAAGCTCAGTTATGGTAACCCCATCTAAGCAGTAAGCTTGGTTCTGTTGCTGTAGCTATGTAATAGACTTAGTAAGCTCCATGCTGCTCCCTTATCTCTGTAGTAAGCTTGATTCTGCTCCCTCATCTTTCAATTCCCATATCTATGTAGTAATCTTGGTTCTGTTAGTGTCTATGTAGTCAGCTTGCTTCTGTTGCTGTATCCATGTAGTATATTTAGTAAGCTTGGTTCTGCTCCTATAGCTCTATGGTAAGCTCTCTTCAGTTCCTGTATCTGTAGTAATCCTGGTTCCATTATTGTGTCTGTGCAAAGAGTTTCCTTCTGTTGCAATATCTCTAGGCAGTAAGCTTGGTTCTGCTCACATATCCATGCTGCAAGCTCTGTTCTGTTACCATATCTATGTACCAGCCTGTTTTTTGTGCCGCTTTAAAGCAGTGGCCAAAGGTGGGCCACCACCTTGCGATTGCCCCCATGCAGAAACGGGACTGCTAGGAAATTAATTGATTGGGGAGAACATTAATATTTTTAGTTTGACTAGAGAGATTTTCCTTGTGGATAACTTAGATGGGTTGTCTGGTCCAAACTGGTACGTCTGCAGATTTATGAATTTCCTCAGCCCCACTGCTGCAGGGATTTCAGACCCAGGAACCGAGAGCATGTACGAGTTCTACATGCCAGTCGGGGCAGCATTGCTCCATACACTTGTATTGCGCAAGGCCATCTAGCTGGCGCAGTCTTGCTGTATACAAGTGTATGGTAGCATGGCCACGACCACTGGCCAGGAGAATGTACAACTCATCTTCTGTTCCCAGGTCTGAAACCAGTGAATCCCTGCAGCATTGTGTGCTTGGGGATTAATAAGTCTACAGTCAGAGTGACTCGAGACAAAGCTTTGGACCAGACAAGCTCCTTTAAATGTATATTTTTATATCAAATATGCAAAGTGAGAAATCAAAATGATAGTTTGCCGTGACCATCCAAGCATTAATTCTTTAGTACACAGTTCGGTGCTTTCTCTCCAAGATGTTTGGAACACCCCTCCTACAGAGTTCTTAAAAAAACAAAAACAAATATTTGCTGTATGTTTGGGGTAGTTGACCTGCTGCAGAAGAAGTTTGGGGCCGGATGTCTCAAGAAAATTTAGTCCAGCAGATGAAAGACCTCATGCTTACTTCCCTTTGATATTGGAAGATGTCCAAAAGGGTAGTCAGCTCAGATCTCACAGTAACCAATGGGACACATCTAGAAGTTGAAGATTAGCCAGAAAATGTGCTCCTGAAAGAGTTGAGGCTGAAAACATTTGACGTTGAAAAAAAGATCTAAGTGACTCAACCATGCAGAAAAACTGAGGTGCAGAAAAGTGGCTGCAGGTGCTCTGGACAAGTCAAAATGTGAAATATTTGGCTGTAAGAGAAGACAGTTTGCAGAATGTCAGGAGAGTGATTTGATATTCTGTGCAGTAAGTGAGGCATGGAGGAGATTACTTGGAAGCTTGGGACAGTTTCTACAAATTGAGATTTCGATTTGGTCAAGATTCAAGATGGGGGCTGGAACAAAGTGCAGCTGGGAGGAGGCCCCCCCATGACTGCTTTGAGCCGGGCGGTCTTTTTAAATGATGCTCCAGCTGGGGATAGGAGAATGGAAAGGGGGGAGGGGTTTAGAAGGGGGAGGTAGTAGGGAAAGTGCGGGAAAACCGCCATTCCCTACCTTAATCCAGAAGAAGGAAGAAGCGCAGGATGGCGTCGGCGGAGTCCATGCTGGCCCAGCTCCAAGAGATGGCCAGATCCAGAAGAGGGGGCTGGCTTGAGGCCCAGCTGGCCTCCATCATTGGTGCCGCAGGAGGATCCGGGCAGAGCTCCAGGCCCCCAGAGAGACTATCTCCGGATCTCCCGGCGCGTGGCAGGCGCAGGCTCCGGAGCCCCTCCAGGGACCCTGCGGGCGGCGAGTCCAGCAGCGCTGCCTCCCCCGGCCGCTCCCGCTCCGGCAGGAATCCAGGCACCCGGCCTGCACGCGCCGGGCGTCAGACTCAGGACACCGCCGCTGCTGCCGGGAGCGCCGGACCGGAAGTGCGGCCTGCGCGATCCAGGCAGAGCGCAGCCGCAGCTTCCTCCGCTCCTGGCAGGTCCCCAGCTAGCAGCGGGCGTGCGGCCGCCGCTCCACCAGCTCCATCCGGTGTCCCGGCGTCCAGGGGCAGAGCGGCTGCCGCTTCCCCTGCCCCCACCAGATCCACAGCGCCCAGGGGGCGCGCGGCGGCAGGAAGAGGGAGAACAATGCTGCCAGGAAGAGCAGCCCAGCCAGGCAGAGCGACACAGCCAGGAGGAGCAGCAAGAGGAGCAGCAAGTCCAGGAGGAGCAGCACGGCCAGGACGAGCAGCGGCAGCAACAACCAGGAATCCGGCCCCTTTACCTGCGGCAGGCACCCACAGCCCATCACCTTCCAGGGTGCCTGCTGGGATGAACACAAGGAGTACACAGGCGGCGGACGGTCAGCGGTCAGGAGATCTTCTACGTCCCGCCTGTACGGAACGGCGCAGCGGAGGGAGAGATGCAGGCAGCAGTGTCGAGCTGCCTGCTATGGAGCGAAGATCGTTACACGACCAGGCGGGCTCGCCCGGGTTGGAACGCGGGGACCGGTCGCCCAGGAGATCTCCGGAACATAGAGCAGCGTTTACCCGTTACCCATCGGACGGTGAGGTGGCGGGGGATACTGACGGCGGACGGAGGAGTGGATCGGTACGGCAGCTACAGTACGCTCGGGTCCCCCCTGGTGACGAGGAGGCCAGGGGCGCGGGCCCAGGGCATCGACGCGGTGAGGAGGTGTCGGAGTCCAGCGGTGATCGTCAAGGGAGGTCGGAGCGACAGGGATCCGGAGGTCTGGCTGGTGGGGACACAGCACCCGCGCAGCGTTGTGAGTATGAGTCTACGTCTGGTTTGTCGCCCGCAGGGGCCGGGTTGCAGGAAGCTAGGGGAGGTCGGGTGGCGGTGTGTGAGGAACGGCAGAGGAGTGGGCCGATTGTGGCAGAGGTGCCAGGTATGCAGGATATGTCGCAAATTTTGCGTAGATTGGAGGGGGGGGGGGTTGGCAACTGGGGTTGCCGCATCGCCGGTGGAGGCGTGGTTGGCTGGGCGAGGGGTGGTACCCCCGTCGGGAAGTGGGTTGGTAAGCCCTAGTCGGGTATTGGAGGTGGCATCGGCAGGTGTATCAGTTTTGGTTCAGACAGAGAAGGAGAAAGGCGATACGGTCAAGTTAGATGACAGAGCGAAAGGGGAAGTTTATGTGTGCTTTGAAGGGCCGTTGGGAGCGCATTAAAAAAAGGAGGTGAAGGAGAAGATTTGGAGAGACGAGTATGTGGAAATTTTTTCCTTGCTCCCGTTGGAGAAGTTTAACTTGGATAAAGGGAAAAAAAGACGATAGCAGAAAGGAGGAGGAAGAAAAGCGGAGGTGGCAGTTAATCCCGCAGACATTTGTGAATTGGTTACAGGCATTCGCAATATTGGCGAGCGTAGTGGGGGAGAAGGCGCCCGAGAATTGCTCGGGTTTGTTTTGCTATCTAGACTCGATTGGGGAGGCGCATCGTACATACGGCGGTCAGACGTGGCTGCGGTATGATGAGCAGTTTAGGCAGAGAAAAGCGGTGAGGCCAGAAATTAGGTGGGACCAGAAGGATATAGGCCTTTGGCTGAAGGTTATGGCCCCAGCTAGACATGGGCAGTCCTTTCATGGGTCCGGGGGTGGTGGCAGCCAGCAGGCGGGACATGGAAGCAGTAGTCAGGGTGCACAGGGAGCAAAGGAAAAATCTGGAACCTGCTGGCAGTTTAATGACGGGCAGTGTAAATACGGTAACACCTGTAAATTTAAGCATGTGTGTTCCCACTGTAACGGAAGTTCACACGGGGCTTCAAAGTGTTTCAGGAAGGGAAAAGGAAAGCCAGTTGTGGGTGCCGGTCAAGGGGGAGAGCCCGGTGAGGCTTCACGAGATGGCCCCCTATCTAAATAGGTACCCTGATCAGGTGAAGGCAGGTTTTTTTTAATGGTTTTGCAGATGGTTTTAGGATTCCTCCCCCGAGTCACGAGGTTCCTTTTTCAATTAAGAATTTGCGGTCGGCAATGTTGCATGCCGAAGTCGTTGATGTTAAACTCAAGAAAGAAGTGGAGTTGGGAAGGATGTCTGGGCCGTTTTTGAACCCGCCGATGGAGGGTATGGTGGTTTCCCCCTTGGGGGTGGTGCCTAAGAAAGAGCCGAATAAGTTTCGGTTGATTCAACATTTGTCGTATCCAAAGGGTCGGTCGGTAAATGATGGTATCGCCCAAGAGCTGTGCTCTGTTGAATATACATCATTCGATGCAGCGGTGCAGTGGGTGAGAAGGCATGGCCCGGGGGCGCTGTTGGCAAAGACGGATATTGAATCGGCCTTCCGTTTGCTTCCGGTGCATCCGGACAGTGTTCCGTTATTAGGTTGTTTTTGGAATGGTGGTTACTATTTGGACAGATGTTTGCCAATGGGCTGCGCCATTTCTTGTTCGTGGTTTGAGACATTTAGTATGTTTCTTGAGTGGGTGATTAGGGACGTGGCGGGAGTTCAGTCGGTTATCCATTATTTGGATGATTTTTTGTTTATTGGGCCGCCTGATTCTGCAGTGTGTCGTAATACGTTAACGGCTATGTTTTGGGTCGCAGAGCTTTTTGGAGTTCCATTAGCGGCGGATAAGACAGAAGGTCCCAGCACGGCGTTGAGTTTTTTGGGAATTTTAATTGACTCCGAAAAAATGGAGTGTCGGTTGCCGGAGGATAAGTTGGCCATGCTGCAGCAGGAGGTTGAAAGAGCTAGAAGAAAGCGGAAGTTGACTTTGAAAGAGTTGCAGTCTCTTTTGGGTAGATTGAATTTTGCATGTCGGATCATACCCATGGGCAGGATATTTTGTCGCAGGTTGTCGGTTGCGACGGCAGGCGTGAAGGAGCCGCACCATTTTATTCGCCTGAGCAAAGAACACAAAGATGACTTGCTAGTGTGGCAACGTTTCCTGTGCAATTACAACGGGCGGTCATTGATTCAGCAGGAGGTCTTGACAAACTGATTGCGAGATATTCACGGATGCAGCCGGTTCGGCTGGTTAAGGGGCCTATTGCGGTGGTCGTTGGTGTGCTGGACGGTGGCCAAGCCAGTGGAGAGACTTGGGCCTTACAAAAAACCTGGTCCTGTTGGAATTGTTTCCTATTGTGGTAGCGGTTTCCATTTGGGGTGAAATGTTTGCTAACAGAAGGATTCGTTTTCATTGCGATAACATGACCGTTGTGTCGGTAATTAACAGTTTGTCGGCCTCATCTCCCCCGGTGATTAAGTTGGTGAGGGAGTTGGTTTTTCGGTGCTTGGAGCTGAACGCTTGTATTTCGGCGGTGCATGTGCCGGGTGTGCAGAACTCAATAGCAGATGCATTGTCTCGTTTCCAGTGGGACCGTTTTCGGGAATTGGCGCCGGACGCGGAGATCTCGGGAGAGGAATGCCCTTTGCATCTCTGGAACGTGATTATGGACGAGCGGGCCGGTTGATTCAGGAGTCTGTTACGAGCCAAACATGGGCATCATATGAAGCATCTTGGCGGGTATGGCAAAGTTGGGTGTCGGTGTGGGGCCAGTTGGTGTCTGAAGACAGGATGTTGGCAGTATTATTCTTGATCGGGAAGGCGGCTGAAGAAGGTTGGTCAGTTTCGAGGGTTAATAAATTTGTTGCTGGATTGGCTTTTGCTTTTAAGTTGCAGGGGTTGGTGGACGCGACAAAACATTTTTTGGTCAGACAGGCACTTAGGGGTTTTAGGAGAGGTAATCAGACGATTGACCGCCGCCGCCCCATTTCGTTTAGCCTTTTAGAACGGTTGGGTGGAGTCTTGGAGATTATTTGTGGTTCGGGTTTTGAGTTGGCGTTGTTCCGCCTTGCCTTTTCATTAGCATTTTTTGGGGCCATGCGCGTTGGGGAACTGGTGTCTGCGTCCAAAGTTAGAGCTGGGGGTTTGTTGGCGGAGGATGTGGAAGTTTGGACGGGGGGTATCGTTTTTTGGATTCGGCGTTCAAAGACTGACCAAATTGGGAGAGGGAGATGTGTCGTGCTGGGGAGGGTTAACGGGTCTCTGATGTGTCCTAGAGGTTGTCTGGAAGCATACTGGCAGTTCTGGTCAGGCAGATCTGGCCCTTTGTTGTGTCACGCAGAGGGGTCATTTTTGTCACGCTTTCAGTTCATTGCAGTGTTAAGAAGGGGCTTGCAGGAGTTGGGCCTTTCTCCGGATAGGTTTGGGTCGCATTCATTTCGTATCGGGGCGGCATCAGAAGCTGATAGTTTGGGTTTGGGCGCGGAAGATATTTGTAGAATTGGCAGGTGGACTTCCAATCGTTACTTAAGTTACGTCCGTCATTAATTCAGTGGTGTGATTATGATTTTGTATTTGACCCCAGTGTTTTTTCTTCATGCATCTTGTTGCAGGTATGTCCCCTTACTTAGCCTGGATCTTCGGACATTCGTTCGTTCATTGTGGGGCGCTGCGGGCCGAGGTCAGGCTGGACGGTAGGCAACTGGGCTTTAGTAGGCGTCAAGTTGTCATTCGGTGGTTGGGATATAGGGGGATGGTGTGGGGCAGGGCCCTTCCTGAATTTTCTAAGGCGGTTCGGTTAGACAGACAACCTGACATTTTAATTGTGCATTTGGGGGGGAATGACTTGGGTGTGCGGCCTGTTAGGGAATTGATTAGGGACATACGGTTCGATTTGTTGAGGTTGCAGGTATCATTTCCTGGGGTGTTGATTGTGTGGTCAGATATTGTGCCTAGAAAACGGTGGAGCTGGGCTAGATCTTTGAAGGGTATTAATAGGGCTAGGGTCAAGTTGAACAGGGCAATAACGGGTTTTGTTTCTAGGAACGGGGGGATTAGTGTTAGACATTTTGAATTGGAGTCAGGGCTTGGTAACTACTGGTTGGAAGACGGAGTCCACTTAAACGCGATTGGGATTGATTTGTGGACTTTAGCATTGCAAGAAGGAGTTGAACGGGCGTTGGTGGCGTTGGGGCACTCACGAGCCTGAGGTGGTCAGAGCTGTTCGTGTGTGGTGGGGGGGTGGGGGTTCTTGGAGTTGACGCTGATTGGTTGGGGGGAAGGAATTGGAGCATAATTACAGGCAATTTAAAATGTGGTGGGGTTGGATCTGGCATTTTGGTATGGGCTCTGGACGGGGTTTTACCCTGGGAGCTGTTGGTGGTTTTTTCTCTTCCCGGAACGGGATGTACGGTGCCCTCGAGCTGGTTTTCACGGCTGAGGGTAATATGGTGGTCGATCTTATCTTGTGGGTTTTGCCAGATCTTTTTAGCTCCAAGAACCCTCCCCTCGAATTTATACTGTTGTATTTATGTTATGTTAATTTTGTTAATAAAAGTTGGCTGCTGTGGCCAAAATATCCAAAAGAATAATTGGTTATGTTTTATTTAAGGAAAGGTTGGGTCGGTGGGCAGTTTTTGGTGGTTAGGTTACATACGTAGGAAAAGACCGTACTCGGCATACGCGGTCATGTAGTCTTAAATGCTGAGAAACACACTTATCCCATTAAGTAATATCAGGAAGGTGGCAGACTGGCTTCAAATTTATTCTGCAGAAGGACACCAAATTTAATCAAGAACCATCTTCAGTCAAGGATTCCTGGAAGTGATATGGCCTCCAGCGTTCTGATCTTGAAGCAAGTTTTAATTTTGTTTTAATATATTGCAATTATATGGCTCTTTTTTTTTAAAGAATAAAAACGGATGGGAGCACCAATTGTGTTAGCTTACACGGAGAGGCTTGTGCAACTACTTCTACATCCACAGAAGATCTTTGGTTGGTCAGTTTTCAGATGTTTGGACAATCTCCTTGATGGAGATCCTTCAAAAAACTAAGTACACAGAAATGATTTGATGCAGTGTTCAAGGCAAGAGTTTGGTCACACTAAATATTGATTATATTAGTTCACCCACCTGAAGTTGTTAATTGATAGAACCATTAACACTTTTACATTTTAACCCCACTACACCTGCTGAAGCCTGTCAGTAAATATTAATGGTAATAAGCAAATATTCAGAAGTAAAACCAACCCACCCCCCTTATAGGATAGGTCACCAGTATCTTGAGGGGATAACCTTTAAACAGATCAGTTTCTAGACACAGCCAGTAAGCTATCCAATTGTGGGGTAAGAGCAATTTCCAATAAATTATATTTAGAGGTTCCAGCATGTGGAAAGATGGCTGTTGACAGATACCCTTTATTTTGACCAATTGCCAGAGAAAGGGGACACTAACCTGTTGGGACAGAGTCCTTATGCCCTTCACGATCCATGTTTGGTTCTTGGCCATCAGGTTCTTTGCTGTCTGATGCATCCAGTTGCTCTCCATTGGTTTGTGTATCCTCCTATGCAGTGTGGGAAGATAGGTTAATTCTAGTGTTACCTTATAGTTCACATTGAGTTGTCACTTAGATGGAAAAAAAAAAAAATGCAGCAGAGGAGAGAAAGTGATCAGAGTTCACATAGCTATTGACCACATGCCCATACACATTCTCAGTTTAGCAGAGTGAAGGTGTTCTCAGTGGAGAGAATAGAGTTAGTCTCTGCCAGACTTCTGGGAGTCAGTTGTTGCCCCTTCCTGAAAACCGTTGACTGAGTGTGCATAAATTCCACATTGGGAAATGCATAGAAAGCCCATTAGTAGTCGATATGTGCCTCCACTGTGCTAGGATTATTAATGGAATGGGGAGAGCATGAATATTTTTAATTTGACTTAAGACTTTTCCTTGTGGAAAACCTAAGGCAATAAGAAGTCAGATAACTGTTACCCGTGTAGTTTCTTTCAGCACCACATTCTTCTCTTCTACTTCCAGATCAATTTCAGTGTTGGTCTTCGGCTTATTTTCTTCACCATGAGATTCTGAAATACTGGGCTGGAAAAAAAAAAAAAAAAATTCAACCCATCACCTCTAGAATGATTTTGAGCATCACGTTTTAGAGCAGAAGTGATTGATCCTGCAGATTCTACTCATGAGATTTTAGGACATCTCATGCAGATGTGTCAAATCAGCAACAGCCACAACTTTGAGGCTCACAGACAGTTTAGGCAAGTGCGAATATCCACACACTTTGTATATACCACTGCTGAAGAAACAAGGCCCCACACAAAGCAACCTACAAAATTTTTTTTTTTCTTTTCTTCTTTTTAAATGAATTGAAGTCTTCCTTTTTGCCATTCTTTGGATACTTAATGCGGGGGCAGATATTACTGCAGCAGAATAGAATGGTTTTATTTTTTTTTTTTAATGTGCTGCAGACCACCACACAGTACCCCAGGAAGGAGCCTTTTATACCAAGACTAGATGGTGGCCCGATTCTAACGCATCGGGTATTCTAGAATATGCATGTCCACGTAGTATATTGCAATGTGGGCATCAGATCCCTGTTAAAAAAAAAATAAATTATATACTCCCCTTCTGGAGCCCCTGGATCCAAGCGAAGCGGTTACCAACGCTCCTCGCGCACTCCAGTCTCAACAGTGCATTGCGGTCTCACGAGATGATGTAGCGGTCTCGCGAGACTGCTACGTCATCTCGCAAGATTGCAGCATGGACCAGTTACCGGAGCATCGCAAGCAGGAAAGGCCTGTTGTGGATCCGAGGGGCCAACGGACGGTGAGTATATAACAATTTTTTATTTTTTTAAATTATTTAACATTAGATCTTTTTACTATTGATGCCGCATAGGCAGCATCAATAGTAAAACGTTGGTCACACAGGGTTAATAGCAGCGTTAACCGAGTGCTTTACACCACGGTCAGTTAGTGCTGCCATTAACCATGTGAGCGCTGGAGGAGTGTATGGTGGGGGCACTGACTGCGGGGAGGAAGGAGCGGCCATGTTGCCGCCGGACTGTGCCCATCGCTGATTTTGCCACGACCAATCAGCGACTTGGATTTCCATGACAGAGGCCGCGACCAATGAATATCCGTGACAGACAGAAAGGAGGAAGTGACCCTTAGACAATTATATAGTAGATGGAGGCCTGGTTGGGAAACCTCTCACGAAGGTGCATAGAGTGTGGGACATTACTGGAAGCCCGATTACATCCTATCCCACCCCTCTATATCATGAGATGCATTAGTTAGTACAATATGGGGAGAGCATGAATATTTTTATAGTTTGACTTGAGATTTTTCCTCTTGGATAACTTAAGGCAATGAGAATCCAGATAACCTACCTGTGCAGCTTCTTTCAGCATCATGAAACCATTTTTCTCTTCTACTTCCAAATCAGATTCAGTATCATTCTTGGACTTATTTTCTTCACTGTCTGATTCTGAAATACTAGGCTGGAGAGGGAAAAAAAAAAAAAAAAAAAAAAAAAAAAAGAAAAAAAGTCAACCAGTATCTAGAATAGACATTTGAGCATCATGTTGTAGAGCACAAGTGATAGAAAATCTGTTTTATTCTACTCAATATTTTATTACATCTCATGCAAATGGGGAGACATTACTGGTGAGCTGCTCCTGGGACTGCGCCAGAATAAGCAGCAATTTCAGCTGGATTTACATCCACATTCAGCTGAAACACCGGATTACTTACCGGGAATGCTCTTTTATAGAGCCACGACAGCACCCACGAGAGGGGGGGGGGGGGGGGGGATCTGCCCCTTAGGAACAGGAAACCCTATGGAGAGAATAAAAGGGGTGGTCCCCCTCGCTCCCACAGTTGGGTTACAGAGAATGTGAGGAACCGCCCACCAGTATTAGTAGGCAATCCAATATTATTGTTTCTTTAGTTAACATAAATATAGCTAACTACAAGAACCATTCACCCTCATCAGTGCATCTATGAAAGAATAATTATTAGGGAGGAAAGTGAAGGGCTGCTGTCGTGGCTCTATAAAAGAGCATTACCGGTAAGTAATCCAGTGTTTTCTTGCCACGACAGCACCCACTTGAGAGACTTACAGAGATAGTCATTTGGGAGGGATCACCGTGTTAAGAACTGATCTACCGAAGGACAAGTCAGATGAGGAAGACAAGTCCAATCTATAGCGAGTATAGAAAGTAGGAGAATACCAGGTTGCAGCCTTACATATCAGTTCTATTGGAACCTCCGCTCTCAGCCCAGGAAGAAGACATCGCCCGGGTAGAGTGTGCCTTTACAGTCTCAGTTGGGTTCTCTCCTTTTACTAGATAGGTCAAGCAAATCGCATCCCGAATCCACAGAGATAACGTGTTCTTTACACCAGAACCTTTCTTGTGGCCCTGGAAGGAAATAAAAAGAGCCCTGCTCTTCCTCCAGAGACTAGTTTAATCTAGGTATGCTATTACAGCCCTTTTTACATCCCAAGTATGGTAGCTTTCCTCTTCCTGATTTGTAGGGTTACTATAGAAGGAAGGAAGATTTCTTGGGATCTGTGGAATTTAGTCCCTACTTTAGGTAAGTAGGAAGGGTCTGTCTTTAAAACAATCCTATCCTGGAATATTGACAGAAAAGGAGGGTCTACCGATAATGCTTGAATATCGCTTACTCTTCTGGCTGATACTAAAGCGACAAGAAAAAGTCTTAGTTACTCACCGGTTAACGGTGTTTTTCGGAGTCCATGACAGCACTACGGAGAGAGGGGATCCGCCCTTCAGGAACAGGAAACCTACAGATACATAAGGGCGGCACCTCTCCCACGCATCAGTTGGTTTACAGAGCACAAGAGGACCACCAAGGTTAATAGCATTCATAATAAACAATAATACAATAACTAACTATTCACTACCCGTGAATTATATATATAAATAAAGGAAGAGGTGAACACCCAGAACTTAAGAAGACGGGAGGGTATGTACAGGTGCTGTCATGGACTCCGAAAAACACCGTTAACCGGTGAGTAACTAAGACTTTATTCGGTCGTCCATGACAGCACTACGGAGAGAATTACAGAGAGTAACTAACTAGGGAGGGACTACAGCTTGCAGCACCCTTACACCAAAAGAGAGGTCAGAGGAGGCACCCAGGTTCAATCTATAATGGTTATAGAAAGTGTTTGGAGAAGACCAAGTAGCAGCCTTACAAATCTGGTCGATCGACACCTCCAATCTTTCCGCCCACGAAGCCGCCATAGCTCTAGTGGAATGCGCTTTAAGACCTTCAGGCGCCGGCTTGCCCTTTGAGATGTATGCCAGCGAGATAGCCTCCCTGATCCATCTAGCTAGAGTAGATTTCGATGCTCTATGCCCTTTCCTACTACCCTGATAGGACACGAATAGGGCATTATCTAACTTCCAGGGATCAGTTACCGCTAGATATTCCAGGATACATTTTCTTACATCTAGAGTGTGTAACTTCCTTTCCTTATCGTTAGTAGGATTGGGGAGGAAAGATGGAAGAACTATTTCCTGTGTTCTGTGGAAACTGGACACTACCTTAGGAAGATATGCTGGATCAGGGGACAGTATCACTCTATCATCCCTAAGCTGCATGTAAGGGGGAACCCTGGATAATGCTTGTATGTCACCTATCCTACGCGCCGATGTTATGGCCACCAGGAAGGCTACTTTAAGGGATAGATGTTTAATAGAGGCTGAAGTAATTGGCTCAAATGGGGCCTCTGTCATGGCTGAGAGGACTAGGTTCAGGTCCCACTATGTAATTCCTCCGGTGCTACCGCTATATAGTATCCCATTCAACTATTTCCTACCGTCTGCCGCACACACGACTGACAAAGTCTTTTAGGGTAGGCGTCTGGCAAAGGGCAAGCGCATAGCGCGCACTCCTTGTTTTTTGATTTACCAGCGCTTTTTTTCCCCTACGGAAATAAACATAGGAAAAGACTGCATCAGGGTACATTCACGAAGATCTCTTACCCAGGCAGTAGCGGTAGGTACCGGATCACTGGGGGGGGGGTCGGTCCAGATCCTTCTGTCTAGATCTGCGACTGGGCTGATTACTGCGTCCGCGGGTCTTCGGCTGGGGGTTTGCATGGGACTTCTCCGAGGATCTGTCCTGCTCCTGCTCCAGCAGACCAACGGCAGCTTCCGGCTCATCCATAGCTGCAGATGGGCACACAAGCAGCCCTGCAGCGTTCTGTTCGGCTATAAATAGCCCTTCCCCCGGATCCGGAACATGTGCAGCTGTGTGGCCGAATCAACCCCCCCCACATGCAGGACGCTCCCCCACCCCCAATCGCCCCTCCCCCGCCGGACAGCGGCGCTGCAAGCAAAAAACCGGCCGGCGTTTCACTTCCGGTTTAGGCCCCGCCCCCTGCGCGTCACTTCCGGTTTCGGGCAGAGAGCTCAGGGACGCACCCTGAAGCCGGGGACGGCTCCGCCGGACCCCCCAGCCACCCGCCGCTACACTACCGCCGCAGCACAGCGGCGATCGCGGCAGAAGCCAGCGCCCGACCCCCGGCTCCGGTCCCGCCCCCCCCCGAACCGAAAGGAGCGCACAGGGCGCTCCCGGAAAGCTTGCCCCGCACTGCATCGACGGGGGCCAGAGGCGGGGAAGACAGAGGCCCAGGGAGAACCGCCCTGTGGGGGGATATACTCACCTTGCTGCCACTGGGGATGGACCTCCTCCGGACGTCGCTCCAGCCTGCACCGCTCACTGTCGTGGAGTCCTACCCGGACCCACCGTGGCGCTTCCAGGGACCCGCACTGCCCGAGGTAGGAGACCCCCTCGCTACCTGGGTCGGACAGCCGGCCTGGGTGCTTGATAGGTGAACGAAGTCGTATCTGAAGGGAATCCTGTCCTCCAGGAACAGGAAACCAACTGATGCGTGGGAGAGGTGCCGCCCTTATGTATCTGTAGGTTTCCTGTTCCTGAAGGGCGGATCCCCTCTCTCCGTAGTGCTGTCATGGACGACCGAATAAAAGCTGTTTTAAGAGATACAAATTTTATGTGGGCCGAGTGCATGGGCTCGAATGGTTCCCCTGTTAGGGCTTCTAGGACTAAATTTAGATCCTATGGTGGTATGTGGGGAATTTGGATCGGTTCTGCCCCTTTGGCATGCTGAAATGAACCGTGCTACCCATCTGTCTCCCGCAATGTCATGACTATATAGGGCTCCTAGAGCCGAAACCTGTACTTTTAGCGTACTGACTGGCAGGAAAAGTCACACCCCTTCTGGAGAAATTCCAAAATAGCAGAAATAGGAACTTCCTGACAGAGCTATAGGGTAGAAAGTTAGAAATTTTTTCCATACTCTTACATATATGGTTGTTGTACACCTCTTCCTACTAAGTAAAAGGGCATCAACCTCTCTGAAAAACCTCTCAGTATTAATAGTTGCCTTTCAAACATCAGGCTGTAAACCATAGGCCCTTCACATGAGGGTGGTTGAAAGGACCTTGAGAGAGAGAAGGTCCCGAGTCTCTGGAAGAATCCACGGATCTGAGACAGACATGGCTCTGAGGCAGGAAAACCATGGTCTCTTGGGCCAGAATGGTGCTATTAGGATTATGTTCGCCTTGTCTTCTCTTATCTTCCTGATCACAGTTGGGAGTATTAATGGAGGAAAGGCGTAAGCTTGCCGGAATGTCCATGGAACTTTAAGAGCATCCAGGATATCGGGGTTGTCGGAGAGGAACAATGAAGCGAACTTTTTGACCTGTCTGTGGTCTCTTCTTGCTAAAAGGTCTATGTCGGGAGTGCCCCACCTCTTGGCCATCATGAAGATACGCCGACTGAGAACCCACTCCCCCTGATGGAGTGTGACGGCTGAGGAAATCTGCCTTTGAATTGTCCACTTCTCTGACGTGTAGTGCGGACAATGAAAGGAGAGGCCTTTCGGCTATAGAAAGAATGTCGTTTGAGATAGACATGAGAGCTCCTGATCTCGTTCCTCCTTGATGGTTTATATATGCCACAGAAGTCATGTTGTCTGATAGTATTCTTGTGAGAGTTCCGTGTAATTGCGGGAGGAATTTACATATGGCATAATAAACTGCTTTTAGTTCCCTTTCGTTAGATGAATCATCTGACTCACTAACAGACCATTGGCCTTGAACTATCTGGTCCTCTAGATGTGCCCCCCCCCCCCCAACCAGTAGGACTGGCGTCAGTAAAAATTATCTTCAAAGGTTTAATTACCCAAGGGACTCCCCCAACCAGATGATCCGGCTCCAGCCACCAATAGAGGGACTCTGTTACATTTGATGGGAGGTTTAAACGACTACTTAAATGGCTTTGAAATTTACCTTCCTCCTGTAATATTAAATATTGTAACCGCCTGCCGGAATGCACGACGTAAAGGAACCTAAAAAGGGACATACCATCCCTAAGGGAGATTACAGGGTTATTAATTACCGACTGTACTTTTCTTATTATGGACTGTTTGGATTCCAGAAGGAAACATCTTTGACATTCAGAGTCTAGGATAAGACCCAAGAAGGTTTGTTGGAGATAATCTGGATTTTTCCCAGTTAATCAACCATCCTATTTCCTGCAGGGATGAGATTGTGTTAAGGTACCTTCACACTAAACGATATCGCTAGCGATCCGTGACGTTGCAGCGTCCTCGCTAGCGATATCGTTCAGTTTGACACGCAGCAGCGATCAGAATCCTGCTGTGATGTCGTTGGTCAGGGCTAGAAGGCCAGAAATTTATTTGGTCGCTGGCATCGCTGAATCTGCGTGTGTGACATCGATTCAGCGATGTCTTCACTGGTAACCAGGGTAAACATCGGGTTACTAAGCGCAGGGCCGCGCTTAGTAACCTGATGGTTACCATCCTAAGAGTAAAAACAAAACAAACAAACACTTCATACTTACCTTCCGCTGTCTGTCCTCCGGTGCTGTGCTTTCCTGCACTCACTGAGCACAGCAGCCGGAAAGCAGAGCGGTGACGTCACCGCTGTGCTTTCCGGCCGCTGTGCTCACAGCCAGTACAGAGAAGCAGAGCGCCGAGAACAGACAGCGGAAGGTAAGTATGAAGCTTTTTTTTACTTTTAGGATGGTAACCAGGGTAAACATTGGGTTACTAAGCGTGGCCCTGCGCTTAGTAACTGATGTTTACCCTGGTTACCGGCATCGTTGGTCGCTGGGGAGCTGTCTGTGTGACAGCTCTTCAGCGACGCTGCAGCAATCCGGATCGTTGTCTGGATCGCTGCAGCGTCGTTTAGTGTGAAGGTACCTTTTAGATAGACGCTGTTTACACTGAGGGGGAGTTTCCAGCTACCAGAAGGTCATATAGATATGGAATTATGAGTATCTTTTAATCTTAAAAATGACATCACCTCCGACATTAATTTAGTAACAACGCTGGGAGCTATTGACAGTCCGAAGGGCATGACCGTGTATTGAAAACTAGGAGTTAGTCATACCGGTAATGGTATTTCCAGGAGTCCATCATGACAGCACCACAGGAGGTTGCTCTTCATATCCTTGATAGGGACAGGAACACAGAAGAGGTTAAATAGCCCCTCCCAACCTCCACCCCTCAGTGATTTTACAAAGTACCACATCAGGATGGATACAACACAATTTTATTGAACTTCCTCTCTACATGTTCGTATCACATATTAGACAAGAGTTCAAGGGGGGGCAAATAATGGGTGCCGTCATGATGGACTCCTGGAAATACCATTACCGGTATGACTAACTCCTAGTTTCCAGGTCGTCCACATGACAGCACCACAGGAGAAATACCAAATAACTCCTATTAGGGCGGGATTACAGCTTGGAGGACTTTTCTCCCAAAGCTAGTCTGCTGCTTTGAGAGAACGTCCAGCTTGTAGTGCTTGCAAAAGGTATTTGAGCTAGACCAAGTTGCCGCCCGGCAAATTTGATCCATGGATGCACCCGCACTCGGAAACAACCGGCGCCGCCGACCCCCGGAATCCGGCCACGCCCCCCGGAAGTTGTCACCCCCGGCTGGAGCGCCGGACCGGAAGTTAGGGGAGCGATGCCAGCACCGGCCGCACGTGGAGCCTGAGGGAGCGCCGGACACCGCCGCCGCAGCCTCAGCGCCCCCTTTGATGAGGGGATGAGGCAGCGCATGGGAGCAGACAGCTCGACCTAGTCGCAGAGGGACCTCCAGCGGTATCGTGCGACTTCAGGAGTCGCCAGACTCACGGCCAGAGCCCCCTCCAGGAGGATGGACCGCACTCCAGAGCTCCTGCTCCAAGACCTGACCTCGGATCAGGTAAAGAGAAAACCTAATCTTCTGGAGAACTCTCTCCTGCGTCTGTCCCTGATAGGGACAGGAAAAACACTGAGGGGTGGAGGTTGGGAGGGGCTATTTAACCTCTTCTGTGTTCCTGTTCCTATCAAGGATATGAAGAGCAACCTCCTGTGGTGCTGTCATGTGGACGACCTGGAAATGATGCATTTGCCCATTAATCATTATCGCCACACGCAGATACTGCTGGTGTTCAATATAAATTGGCAGATGATAGTATGCATCTTTTATGTCGACGACTGCCATAATGCACCCCAGGAATAGAAGTTTAATCGCGGACCTGATAGATTCCATCTTGAAGGTTTGGTTTTCCAGAAATATGTTCAGCTTTTTTAGATATATTATAGTTCTATATGATCGGTCAGGTTTTGGGATCAAAAATAAAGGGGAGTAAAAACCTTTCCCCCTCTGATGATACGGGACTTCAACTAATACTTTTTTGGAAAGGAGATTAATTATTTCCTGTTCCAAAAACTGTTGTTGAGATTGAGACTTCACAGAAGTCAACAGGAATGAGTCCGGAGGGACTCAGGCAAATCTTAATTTTAAGCCTGAGGTTATGAGGCTAGTTGCCCAAGAGTTGGAGGTTACTGCACGCCACTGTGGTGCGAAAAAAAAAAAAAAAAAAAAAAAAAAGAGTCTACCACCCACTGGTAGATCTGTATTAACGCGGTTTCTTCCATTTTAAATGGACGTTTCCTGAAAAAGGAGCCTCTGTTATCCTTATTTGCCCAGCTGTCTTGGTTTTTGAAATCCCTTATTAAAGATAGGCTTCCAGAAGGCTCTCCTATAGGATGGAAAATAGTTATTAGGGAACCCCTTTTTTCTTTCGCCCGCTTTGGTGAGGATCTCATCTAACTTTGTACCAAAAAGGTACTCACCCTGGCAAGGAAGCCCACATAATTTTGTTTGTCTGGCCATCCCCCTTCCAGCCTTTTAGCCACAGGGCTCGACAAGCCGCGTTAGTTTGGCTGCCAATCTAATCAAGTCAGCAGATGAGTCCGCAAAAAATGCCGTAGCGCCTCTGATTAGGGGTAAGGAAGAGATCAATTTTTCTCTGGATAGTCCTCCTTTTAAACCCTCTTCCAGGTCATTAAGCCAGACTAACATGGATCTTGCAGTGCATGTAGCCGATATAGCCGGTCTAAATGCCCCAGAACATGATTCCCATGCTCGTTTTAACAAAGTATCGGCCTAACGATCCAGTGGGTCTTGTGTGGAACCTAAATCTTCAACAGGGAGTAAGGATTTTTGGATGTGGATGTAACCGCTGCATCTACCTTCGGGGGTTTGGCCCAGATAGACATGTCGTCATCCTTAAAGGGATAACGTCTTTTTGAGGAAGATGGTAATCCCTTCTGCCCTTGGCTCTCCCATTCTTTTTTAATTAAATCTTTGATTGGAGTTATTACAGGAAAGGTAGGCCTCTTTTTCTGACAATCCTGCAAACATATCCTGCGGTGTTTTAGGATCTTTACTGCTTTTAATACCCATGGTGTTACATACAGCTTTCACCAGATTATCTATGCTCTCCGTTGGAAAACACATATCTTGCTCCCCTTCTGAGGAAATATATTCCAGAGAGGCATCCGTATCTGCTTTATCAGAAGAATGATCTGACCTTGGCGAACTATACTTCCTGCTCCTAGAATCAGGAATACTTTCTGCACTATGGAAAGCCCGTAACTCGTCCCTAATCATCTGTCTGATGTCTTCGGATCTTACAGAGGCTTCCTCCCGTACAGTTTTCTCATGACTTTTGGATATGGGATGGACCCAACTCCTTCTTAAAACCACCATAACTACTGTAAACCTAGGTACTAAAATAAATACACAAAACACATTATTTTGGTTGTCAAAATGGCCACAGCTTTTATTCAAATCACAGGATTAAATAATCACAGTAGGAGTCAGGTGGAGTGCTAGTACATTGGGATTCACAAGTACTGCGATATCCCCAGCTGTCTGACATACAGCACCAGGACAGACAGCCATAAAGGGGCGGCACGCACTGGCTTGCCATTCAAGCAGAGCCAGTAAACTTTCAGGGCACCAATGACCCCATTATCCTCACTCCTGTGCTTAACCACTGTGCCCGCCCCTGATTGATGTTACCATTACAACGTCCTTGAGGCTGGCCACCAAAGCCGAGCCTGCTCACCACCATGAGGTTTTACATCCTCTATTAGTTAAAATGAGTCCACCTTAACTTGTCTGCAACTTCCACCTGACTCCTAAACCGCAAAGCCGTGACAGGTTATAAATTCCAAGTCTCATTTGACACTTTTTTTTTTATAATTAAATCATTTTTGCAAACTTAAAAATTAGGAGTCCCTGCAAAAGCATTAATGGGACTAAACTTGGCAAACCCCCGACTCACAAAGTCATCCTACAGCGCTCAGGAGAGGAAAAACCCCCTGTGGAGGAAACCTCCAGGGAACCATGGCTGAAGGATTGCCCTTCCCTTGGGCTTAGAAGGTTGCCACAAATAATAACTCTTTATAGCCAATATACAATTGAACCTGGTACAAGATATACAATGACAAATTCAAAAATACAATAAAGCATTTATCATTATACAAGCAATAATTAAAAAGTTTAAGGACAGAGATTATAAACAGGGCGGGAGGGCGGGTAATGTTTCCTCCTGTCCATCGTGTGAGAGAAAGAGGGAGAGCCAGAGTTGCCTCCCCTATATAAGCCCCACCCTCCTCACAGTAATACACCAGGCACAAACATCTAAACTCCTTCCTCTTAAAGCAACATCACTCTTGTTTAAAATCTACACTGCAATACAAACAAAGGCTGCAGGAGTTCTCAGTCCACCCATCCCCAAGTCATGTCCACCTCCGTCTAGTCTCTGGTGGTTTCTATACAGACAACACATTTTCTTTGTGTAATTATCCGGGAGGGGCTGGGTACATAAGACATTGTTTGTGCTTTGATTTTTCCGATCTTTTTGCCTAGGGTATATAAATAAGAGGGGCCATAATCAGCTTAATAGGGGGGTACACACTCACCCCAGTGAAGCAGATGATCAAGGTACTGGCTGTAGAGGAGGAGATGCAGGCACAGGCTGAGATGAAGATCGGTCAGATCTCTTCTTTAGCGCTCTTTGTGTAGGATTTTCGTCAGCTGCTTGTGCTGCTGCGAGGGAAATTAGCTGCTCTGAAGGCACCGCTGAGTCCTGAGGTGGCGTTGCCATGCTTGGACGCTGAGGAATCAGCGCTGGAGCCTTTTAATGCTGGGTGCCGCCATCTTCTTCCTGTTGAACCTGGAAGTCCTCACCACTTCCGGGTCACAGCCATCTTGGATCTCGTGCACACTGCCCGGCGTCATCTCTCCTCTGCTCCCACTCTGGACGCTTCCACATTACCTCCAGGGAAGCGAAATGGCAGCTACACACCCGCGCATACCGCCAGCAGCGGCGCCACACTCTGGGGCATAATTAACTGCTGCAGGCCCGCTGATGCGTCCTCTTGCCCGTGATCCATGCGACCTACTGCCCTGGCCTCACGGAGCCTGCCAGCGGAGGGGGGGAAACTGATACCAGGACCCCCAACGCTGCTTCCAGCACAGGAGCCCCTGCAGTCCTCACAGGTAAACCGCACAGGCGGCATCCAGGCTACGTATCCTCTTCCATGGATTCCCTTAGGAACAGTAAACCAACTGTAGGAGCGAGGGGGACTGCCCCTTTTATTCTCTCCATAGGGTTTCCTGTTCCTAAGGGGCGGATCCCCTCAAGTGGGTGCTGTCGTGGTGAGGAGAAAAATGGAATTTCTGCAGAGGGGACCCGACAGCTCCCTGCAATGCAATACACGTCAGTCAGGAGCTGGTAGCTGACAGCATGCACGTGATGTCATGTGCCATGGTGCACACACACACACACACACACACACACACGTGTCAGCTGCTGGCCCCTGCGCCCAGTAAAGGACAATGTGGCAATGACAGTAGGGTAGTTATTTTGCAGAACAGGGCACGGTACCCAAGGAATGGGCTCAGGATGAGGTACACTGCCCCAGGAAAAGGCACATTACAGGAAAACCAATTATCTCATGGCATCCTCCCACCCTCATTTCATCGTTGGACCCCAATAGTATCATGATCAATTGGGTGGGAGATGTTATTAGGGCCTTATAGTGAACTAGATGGTGGCCCGATTCTAACACATCGGGTATTCTAGAATATGTATGTAGTTTATTTATGAAGTTTAGAATAATGCAATTTATACACAGGATTCGGCCGACTAGGCAAGCGACCAATTAGCGAAGTGTGGTTCAAATTCCGTGCCAATTTGCGGCCAGACTGCGCCTGTCGTTGATTGTTCGCGGCCGGCTGGGCATGACCAGTGAAGCCAGGCCCTGCTCCAGATTTGAGGGCCCCAGGCAAATGTCTCAGTGGGCCCCCCTCTTTAACATACCACGATTCATGATGCAGATACAGCAGAGAAATCTAGCCTAGCCCACGTAGCATATAGCAATGTGGGCACCATATCCCTGCTAAAAATAAAAAATTGTTATACACTCCCATTCCGGCGGCCCCTGGATCCAGCTCAGGTGTTTAGCGATGCTCCGGTCCCAAGAATGCATTGCGGTCTCATGAGACAGCTACATCATCGCGTGAGACCGCAATACATGGACCGAAGCGTCGTGAGGAGCGGGAAAGGCACAGGATGGTAAAAATTACAAAAATAAAAAAAATTATTTTCAACATTAGATCTTTTTACTATTGATGCTGCATAGGCAGCATCAATAGTAAAAGGTTGGTCACACAGGGTTAACAGCAGCATTAACAGACTGCATTACACCGCAGCATAACGTGGTGTAACGCAGCCATTAACCCTGTGTGAGCACTGACAGTAGGAAGGGGCAAATTCTCGGCTGGACTGTGCCAGTCGCTGATGGCTGTGACCAATCAGCGATGCGGGATTTCCGTGACACAGACGAACAGATGGAGTGGACCTTAGACGATTATATAGATAGATGTGTGGGAAGTCGACACAGAACAAAGACCAAGAATATCTGCACATGTTCAGAATAAATGCTTCAGGTTTCTAAAGATGCAAAGCGGTTAAAGAAGCCTGACCTGGCAGGTGTTTTTTGCTCTAAAAATGCTCTACACGTCAAAAAGGGAACAAGAGACACCTGGGCATCATCGTCAGTTTTGGAAGCACTTAAAAGGGAAGTTATGGCCACTGGAACAGAACAGTGAAAAATAAATAGCTTTGGCAGGATGGGGTTAAGGTTATGACTGGACAACACTGTGTACACAACATCAACCTGAAATAATGCCCTATAAAATGTACTCCATTCCCCAACAGTGAAAACATTGATGTACACATGTTCTGTCTCACCTTTTAACCACTTCAGTATAAAGAACAAGCCACTGCAAGTGCAGGAAGACTGTCAGCATTTTCCTGCAGCTGTGTCACCTGGGAAAACTTAAGGGCTGCGATAAAGTCTAAAAGCTCATCATGTGCACATACCCTTGACATCCTTTTCAATAAAGGAACAAAGCACAAGACCTCACTTCAAAGTCTCTGAAACCATGCATAGATTATACCTCATATGTAGGATCATCATCTTGGTCTTCATAAGGAAGATCTTCAGACGCAAGTGCCGCCACCCAGCTAAGCTGCTCTTCCATATCCAAGTCATCCTGCTTTCGTTTGCTGCCTTTCCCACATGGCTTCAAAGGAGACTTCCTGATGTCTAAGCAGCAACACATTTTATCACTATAGTCATCTCAAAAACAAGGATATTAATTTTTGTTATTAATTACCATCAACAGTGGTCTTCCCTATGCTCTCTTCAGCACGATAACCCAATGCATACTGTATTCTATAGGGAGTAACCAGAAGAATAAGCCTGGTCAAACGCCCAATCCTCTTCTTGCCACTCACAAAACGACGTTTGCTTGGGGATATCTGCTCAGCAGTTCCAATATTCTCTACCTCTTCTAAAAGACCAGTGAACACAGCAATCTGTTTAAGAATTTTAACCTGAGAAAGAAAAAAATAAATATATTATATACATATACACAGCCAACATACTCAATTTCGGTGACCATTTACTTAGAAATATTACAGCTCAGAATCCCTTAAAGAGCTTTAGATTGCCTGCTAAAACAAGAACTATAGGTTGAGAAGCTTCCTGCATATAATTTTGGCACAAAACTCAAATATACGGCAGACACCTTTTAGTAGTGTTTGGGACTGGGGCTACTGGAAACATACCAATAAATCAGTACAAGATGTTTGACATGCATAGTGACCAAAAAGGCAGATCTCATCTTAAGGCTTTTGCCAGCATTTTCTTTCAAGCCAGAGAAAATACTGTAAAATTACTTATTGTCAATTGATTTTTACATCCTCCAAGCAAGGATTGGCATTGTTAGGTCCTGGTGAACGAGAAATGCCTTATCGTGGCTACCAGGTACACATGAATTAGTCAATTTATGTGCTAAACTCAATTTTTCATATTTCTAGTGCAGTAGTGCAATTCAATTTTCATATTTCATGTTTTGCAAATTTTGGCACTACAGAGTGCTGCCTTAGGCTACTTTCACACATCAGCTTTTGCTGTTAGGCAGGATTTGGCAAGTATGTAAAAAAAAAAAAAAAATGGATCCATTGCAAATTGTGAAAAACTGATGCAACGGATCAGTTTAGTATGGATTGTATGGAGATTGCATAGAAAACCGGATTCATCATTTCACATGTCAGTTTCCTCTGTTTATTAGTGGAACTGTCACTTGGCAGACAAAACATTCCTATGAACGTTTGCCGAAAAAAATTTAGACGGACCCAGCAAAAGACGGATGAAACGTGTGGCCATCAGGCGCTAATACAACTGAGGGAAAAAATAAAAAAATAAAAAAATATGGATCTGTTTTTTTTGCAAGACTCGCCGGATTGTGCCTCATGGCAAAAACCTGATGTGTGAAAGTAGCACTATTTCATAGAACCTAGACAGTAACACGGACTTTCGGGTGAAGTCAGTGTTCAGTATGGACACTGAACTCTGTTCACAAATGTAAAAATGTATCTTGCAAAGGCTAGAACTTCATGCCCTATATAGTACCACAAGAAATTAATCTCTGAAAGTTTGTACCTAGCTCAGTGGTTCTGGGCCAAGAGGCAATGGAAGTCCTGATATACAATGCAACAGGAAGTGTCAAAAGCGAAACAAGAGGCATGGGCAACTGGTGGCAGAATACATAGTCAGCTCCAAGCTAATTACATCCTAGGGCCCATTACAAGTATGGCTTCAGAGTAGTGATGAGTATAGTTGATACTCTGGTTTCCCCGATCATGCTCGGGTGGTCTCCAAGTATTTCGGCATGCTTGGAGACTTAGGTTTCCTCGCCACACCTGCATGATTTGCGACTGCTAGATAGCCTGAATACATATGGGGGTTGCCCGTTTGTTAGGGAATTTCCACATGTATTCAGCATGTCTAGCAGCAGAAAATCATGCAGCTACAGAGAAATTAAATCTCCAAGCACACCAAAATACTTGGAGACCACCCGAGCAACGAGTATACTTGCTCATCACTACAGAGCACTCCAAAGATATTACATTATTCACAGTGGCTCCTCTATCCAAAGGATCGCTAGACCACCGAGTGAGGAAGTGGAAGGTGTCTGACTAGGCTTTCTGCCCAGTGATATGGCAGGGCTTTCTCAGATTCAGTTATACTTGACAGACCACATCCCATCAGCAGGAAAAAGGCCAAAAGTGTCCACTGGTCCCTTTTAATTTTAACAGTTTTAAGAGACTTGAGTCAAAAGCAAATATCACTTAAAATCCACATAGCAATTTCACATAATGTTTGAAGGTAGCCTAAACCTGGTTTCCTTACCACATATTTGAGAGGCCAGATATGTGCAATTCTTGAAATGAGTGACTTCATGTATCCACAATTTTCAGCTGGCATAATGCTCTTTACCTGTGGAAAATTAGTGTTAGACCATGAGGAAACATCAGGCAATCTGCAATTACAGAGACCAATGTATACCCGATTGAGGTGAAGAAATGCCCTGGTCTCCGCAAACATGGAACGTTTGTGGTCTACATTTGTGCTGCAAGTTTGTGAAGAAACATGAAATTACTTGTTTTAAGAGGCAATTTCAAGTCTCAGACAGAGTATGGGAATTTAAACTGATGACGGCCTTTTACATACAGTGCAGGAATGAATGTTTTGCATGGATTTATGCCTTTTTACATCAATTAAGGCATTTGCTCTTCAAACCTTCTGGGGTCAGCACAGCATAGAACCAGACCCATTCAGAGGACCATAAAACATTAACCCCTTAATCCCATATGACGTACTATCCCGTCGAGGTGGGGTGGGCCTTAATTCCCACCGACGAGATAGTACGTCATAGCGATCGGCCGCGCTCTCGGGGGGAGCGCAGCTGAGTGTCAGCTGCCTATCGCAGCTGACATCCAGCACTATGTGCCAGGAGCGGTCACGGACCGCCCCGGCACATTAACCCCTGGCACACCGCAATCAAACATGATCACGGTGTGCCGGCAGTATAGAGAAGCATCGCTCAAGAAGGGGGCTCCCTGCGGGCTTCCCAGAGCCCCCCGCAGCAACGCGATGTGATCGAGTTGTTGCGAGGGTCTCCCTACCTCCCTGCTCCAGGCCCGGATCCAAGATGGCCGCGGCATCCGGGTCCTGCAGGGAGGGAGGTGGCTTCACAGCGCCTGCTTAGAGCAGGCACCATGAAGCCTGCAGCACTGTAAGTCAGATCGGTGATCTGACAGAGTGCTGTGCAAACTGTCAGATCGATCTGTGATGTCCCCCCCCCGGGACAAAGTAAAAAATAAAAAAAAAAAAATTGCCATAAATACATTTTATCTAAATAAAAACACAAAATAAAATTACACATTTAGTATCGCCGCGTCCTTAACGACCCGACCTATAAAACTAGCCCACTAGTTAACCCCTTCAGTAAACACCGTAAGAGGGGAAAAAAAAAAAAAAAAAAAAACACGAGGCAAGAGACAACGCTTTATTATCATACCGCCGAACAAAAAGTGGAATAACACGCGATCAAAAAGACAGATAAATAACCATGGTATTGCTGAAAACGTCATCTTGTCCCGCAAAAGACGAGCCACCATACGTAATCATCAGCAAAAAAAATAAGTTAGTCCTGAGAATAATGCGATGCAAAAATAATTATTTTTTCTATAAAATAGTTTATATGGTATAAAAGCGCCAAAACATAAAAAAATGATATAAATGAGGCATCGCTGTAATCGTACTGACCTGAAGAATAAAACTGCTTTATCAATTTTACCAAACGCAGAACGGTATAAACGCCTCCCCCAAAAGAAATTCATGAATAGCTGGTTTTTGGTCATTCTGCCTCACAAAAATTGGAATAAAAAGCGATCAAAGAATGTCACGTGCCCGAAAATGTTACCAATAAAAACGTCAACTCGTCCCGCAAAAAACAAGACCTCACATGACAGCTATAATTTTTCCATATTTTGGTCCAAAATGTGGTAACGCAAAAAATATTTTTTGCAATAAAAAGTCTGTGTGTGACGGCTGCCAATCATAAAAATCTGCTAAAAAACCCGCTATAAAAGTAAATTAAACCCCCCTTCATCACCCCCTTAGTTAGGGAAAAAAAAAAAAAAAAAAAAAAAAAAGGTATTATTTCCATTTTCCCATTAGGGTTAGGGCTAGGACTAGAGTTAGGGTTTAGATTACATTTACGGTTGGGAATAGGGTTGGGATTAGGGTTGGGGGTGTGTCTGGGTTAGAGGTGTGGTTAGGGTTACCGTTGGGATTAGGGTTTCCACTGTTTAGGCACATCAGGGGCTCTCCAAACGCGACATGGCGTCCGATCTCAATTCCAGCCAATTTTGCGTTGAAAAAGTAAAACCGTGCTCCTTCTTTTCAGAGCTCTCCCGTGTTCCCAAACAGGGGTTTACCCCAACATATGGGGTATTAGCGTACTCAGGACAAATAGGACAACAACTTTTGGGGTCCAATTTCTCCTATTACCCTTGGGAAAATACAGAACTGGGGGCTAAAAAATAATTTATGTGGGAAAAAAAATTTGTTTTATTTTTATGGCTCTGCATTATAAACTTCTGTGAAGCCCTTGGTGGGTCAAAGCGCTCACCACACATCTAGATAAGTTCCTTAGGGGGGGGGGGTCTACTTTCCAAAATGGTGTCACCTGTGGGGGGTTTCTACTGTTTAGGTACATTAGGGGCTCTGCAAACGCAACATGGCGTCCCATCTCAATTCCTGTCAATTTTGCATTGAAAAGTCAAACGGCGCTCCTTCCCTTCCGAGCTCTCCCATGCGCCCAAACAGTGGTTTACCCCCACATATGGGGTATCAGCGTAAATCGTACAACAACTTTTGGGGTCCATTTTCTTTTGTTACCCTTGGGAAAATGAAACAAATTGGAGCTGAAGTAAATTTTTGGTGAAAAAAGTTAAATGTTTATTTAAACATTCCAAAAATTCGTGTGAAGCACAAGAAGGGTTAATAAACTTCTTGAATATGGTTTTGAGCACCTTGAGGGGTACAGTTTTTAGAATGGTGTCACACTTGGGTATTTTCTATCATATAGACCCCTCAAAATGACTTCAAATGAGATGTGGTCCCCAAAAAAAAAAAAAAAAAAAAAAAAAAAGTTGTAAAAATGAGAAATTGCTGGTCAGCTTTTAACCCTTATAACTCCCTAAGAAAAAAAATTTTGGTTCCAAAATTGTGCTGATGTAAAGTAGACATGTGGGAAATGTTACTTATTAAGTATTTTGTGTGACATCTGATTTAATTGCATAAAAATTAAAAGTTGGAAAATTGCAAATTTTTCAAAAGTTTTGCCAAATTTCCATTTTTTTCAGAAATAACGCAGGTAATATTAAACAAATTAAGTACAATATGTCATGAGAAAACTGTCAGAATCACCGGGATCTGTTGAAGCGTTCCAGAGTTATAACCTCATAAAGGGACAGTGTTCAGAATTGTAAAAATTGGCCTGGTCATTAATGTGCAAACCACCCTTGGGGGGTAAAGGGGTTAAGACTTGTTCCAATATCTATATGTATCCCTCTCACATAAGGATAATTCTGCTTCATGTCACTTGTCTTACTTAGGACATTATTTCTGTGCTGTGTATAAATGTGATTCTCCATAATTTCAATTAGTCTTGGCCTGATGAAGGGACCTGCGTAGTCTCAAAAGCTTGCAATTTGTTACCTTTTAACAGCTAACTGAAAACATGGTATCAACCACTGAGGACCCACATCTAAATTTTTTTTTTCCACCTTATGAAAATATGGAGTTCAAGTTGAGAAACACCACAGTTGCTTACTGGTGGCTGTTTTTTGCAGAACCCATGACTGCACACCTGAGCGAGGGATCTGGCAAGCCAGGGCAGGAAATCCACTTAAAGTTAAAGGGTGGTACCACTACCTCACTTCAGTTGGTTTACAGAGCATGAGAGGTTTCCCCCAGTTAGTCGACATGGCAAACCATCACCACATTATAATCAACAATTAGCACCCAACTATAGGGCACACCAAAAGAGTGAAAAAGGGGGCAGGGAGAATGAAAACACCTTAGGGAGGTACCACCCTTCTACCAAAGGTTAGATCAGTTGAGAAGAACAGATTCAGTCGGTCAGTGTTTAACCCCTTACCGGCATCGGACGTACTATACCGTCCGATGCCGGCTCCCCTGCTTTGATGCAGGGCTCCGCGGTGAGCCCGCACCAAAGCCGGGACATGTCAGCTGTTTTGAACAGCTGACATGTGCCCGTAATAGGCGCGGGCAGAATCGTGATCTGCCCGCACCTATTAACTAGTTAAATGCCGCTGTCAAACGCAGACAGCGGCATTTAACTACCGCTTCCGGCCGGGCGGACGGAAATGACGTCATCGCCGACCCCCGTCACATGATCGGGGGTCGGCGATGCTTGTGAATGGTAACCATAGAGGTCCTTGAGACCTCTATGGTTACTGATTGCCCGTCGCTGTGAGCGCCACCCTGTGGTCGGCGCTCACAGCACACGTGCAATTCTGCTACATAGCAGCGATCAGCAAATCGCTGCTATGTAGCAGAGCCGATCGTGCTATGCCAGCTTCTAGCCTCTCATGGAGGCTATTGAAGCATTGCAAAAGTTAAAAAAAAAAAAAGTTTAAAAAAAGTGAAAAAAATAAAAAAAATATAAAAGTTTAAATCACCCCCCTTTCGCCCCAACCAAAATAAATCAATAAAAAAAATCTCAAATCTACGCATATTTGGTATCGCCGCGCTCAGAATCGCCCGATCTATCAATTAAAAAAAATTATTAACCTGATCGCTAAACAGCGTAGCGGGAAAAAAATTTGAAACGCCAGAATTACGTTTTTTTGGGTCAACGCGACATTGCATTAAAATGCAATAACGGGCGATCAAAAGAACGTATCTGCACCGAAATGCTATCATTAAAAACGTAATCTCGGCACGCAAAAAATAAGCCCTCAACCAACCCCAGATGATGAAAAATGGAGACGCTACGAGTATCGGAAAATGGCGCAATTTTTTTTTTTTTTTTTTTTAAGCAAAGTTTGGAATTTTTTTTCACCACTTAGATAAAAAATAACCTAGTCATGTTTGGTGTCTATGAACTCGTAATGACCTGGAGAATCATAATGGCAGGTCAGTTTTAGCATTTAGTGAACCTAGCAAAAAACCAATGTGGGATTGCACTTTTTTTGCAATTTCACCGCACTTGGAATTTTTTTCCCATTTTCTAGTACACGACATGCTAAAACCAATGATGTCGTTCAAAAGTACAACTCGTCCCGCAAAAAATAAGCCCTCACATGGCCAAATTGACAGAAAAATAAAAAAGTTATGGCTCTGGGAAGGAGGGGAGCGAAAAACGAACATGGAAAAACGAAAAATCCCCCGGTCATGAAGGGGTTAAAGGTAACAGCCTTACATATCTGATCAAAATTGATACCTCTGCCTTTTCTGCCCAGAAAGTAGCCATGGCTCTGGTGGTGTGAGCCTTTTGCCTTCAGGAACCAGAGCACCACACCAAGCATAGGACAAGCTAATGACCTCCCTGATCCATCTGGCAATGGTACCTTTGGATACCCTGTATTCCCTTCTGCTACCCTTGAAGGCTACAAATAGGAACGGATATTTCCTCCATTGACTAGTCATGGACATGTATTGTAACAAGGACCTCCTCATGTCTAAAGTATGGATTTATTCCTCCCCTGTATCTCTAGGGTTATCACAGAATGAGGGCAATGTGATCTCCTGGCTCCCATGGAACTTGTGAACTATCTTGGGGTGATAAGACCAGATCCGGCCTAGAACCACCCTGTCCTCAAAACACCTGTGTTTATGGGGGGCATATAGACAGGGTTTGTATGTCACTCACCCTACGGGCTGATATTAATGCCACTAGTAACTCTTTTAAGTGAGGAATTTTGCTGACAACTCCGGTAAGGGCTCAAATTGATTACTATTTAGTGCCTCTAAAACTAGGTTCAGGTCCCATGAATACCCGATGCGTTAATATAGGCCACGCAGTATGTCACACAGCCCACGCAGTATCTAACAGTGGCCATGTAGTACGTAGCACGCAGTATAGAACACAGCCATATAGTATATACCCCTTCCATGCAGTATATAACACTGGCCACGTAATATATAGCACAGCCCACGCAATATAGAACACAGCCCGCATAGTATCTAACACTGGCAAGGTAGTATATAGCAGCCACGCAGTATCTAACACAGCCTATGTAGTATTTAGCAGTGTGGGCATCATATCCCTGTTAAAAATAAAAAATAATTAATAAAAAATAGTTATATACTCACTGGGCAGGATCCAGCGAACCTCTGGCGATGCGCGCTGTTGCCGCCGTCTTGCATTCTCAGGATGCATTGCAAAATTACCTGGATCACTTAGCAGTCTCGCGAGACTGCGAAATTACCCAGAAGACTTAGCGATGCATCTCTGGGACCAGAAGCTGGCGGCAGGCGCATCGGACTACTGAAGGCAAGAATAGCAGGTGTTTTTTTTTTTTTTTAACCCCTTAATCCCATATGACGTACTATCCCGTCCAGTGACCTGGGACTTAATTCCCAGTGACGGGATAGTACATCATATGCGATCGGCCGCGCTCCCCCCGATCGCGGCTGGTTGTCAGCTGACTATCGCATCTGACATCCGACACTATGTGTCAGGAGCGGTCACAGACCACTCCCGGCACATTAACCCCCGGCACACCGCGATCAAACATGATCGCGATGTGCCGGCGGTACAGGGAAGCATCGCGCAGGGAGGGGGCTCCCTGCGTGCTTCCCTGAGACGATCGGTACACGGTGATGTACTCACCGTGTACTGAGCGTCTTCTCCCTGCAGTCCCCGGATCCAAAATGGCCGCGGGGCTGCATCCGGGTCGCCTGCAGGCACTTGGTAACGCTGCAGCGATGAATGAGATCGCCGATCTTACAGAGTGCTGTGCAAACTGTAAGATCGGCGATCTGTGATGTCCCCCCCTGGGACAAAGTAAAAAAAATTAATAAATTTCCACATGTGTAAGAAAAAAAAAAAAAATTACTAAATAAAAAAAATATATTATTCCCATAAATACATTTCTTTATCAAAAAAAAAAAAAAAAAAATAATAAAAGTACACATATTTACTATAGCCGCGTCCGTAACGACCCGACCTATAAAACTGTCCCACTAGTTAACCCCTTCAGTGAACACCGTAAGAAAAAAAAAAAAAAAACGAGCCAAAAAACGCTTTATTATCATACCGCCGAACAAAAAGTGGAATAACACGCGATCAAAAAGACGGATATAAATAACCATGATACCGCTGAAAACGTCATCTTGTCCCGCAAAAAACGAGCCGCCACAAAAGCATAATAAGCAAAAAAATAAGTTATAGTCCTGAGAATAAAGCGATGCCAAAATAATAATTTTTTCTATAAAATAGCTTTTATCGTATAAAAGCGCCAAAACACAAAAAAAGATATAAATGAGGTATCGCTGTAATCGTACTGACCCGACGAATAAAACTGCTTCATCCACTTTACCAAATGCGGAACGGTATAAACGCCTCCCCCAAAAGAAATTCATGAATAGCTGGTTTTTGGTCATTCTGCCTCTCAAAAATCGGAATAAAAAGTGATCAAAAACTGTCATGTGTCCAAAAATGTTACCAATAAAAACATCAACTCGTCTCGCAAAAAACAAGACCTCACATGACGGAACCAAAATATGGAAAAATTATATGTCTCAAAATGTGGAGACGCAAAAACTTTTTTGCTATAAAAAAGCGTATTTTAGTGTGTGACGGCTGCCAATCATAAAAATCCGATATAAAAAAACGCTATAAAAGTAAATCAAACCCCTCTTCATCACCCCCTTAGTTAGGGAAAAATAATAAAATTAAAAAAAAATGTATCTATGTTAGGGCTGGGGTTACAATTAGGGGTGTGTCAGGGTTAGGGGTGTGATTAGGGTTACCGTTGGGATTAGGGTTAGGGGTGTGTTTGGATTAGGGTTTCAGTTATAATTGGGGGGTTTCCACTGTTTAGGCACATCAGGGTCTCTCCAAACGCGACATGGCGTCCGATCTCAATTCCAGCCAATTCTGCGTTGAAAAAGTAAAACAGTGCTCCTTCCCTTCCGAGCTCTCTGGTGCGCCCAAACAGGGGTTTACCCCAACATATGGGGTATCAGTGTACTCAGGACAAATTAGACAACAACTTTTGGGGTCCAAGTTCTCTTGTTATCCTTGGGAAAATAAAAATGTGGGGGGCTAAAAATAATTTGTGGGAAAAATAAGGTTTTTTTTATTTTTGCAGCTCTGCGTTGTAAACTGCAGTGAAACACTTGGGGGTTCAAAGTTCTCACAACACATCTAGATAAATTCCTTGGGGGGGTCTAGTTTCCAATATGGGGTCACTTGTGGGGGGTTTCTATTGTTTGGGTACATCAGGGGCTCTTCAAATGCAACGTGACGCCTGCAGACCAATCCATCTAAGTCTGTATTCCAAATGGCGCTCCTTCCCTTCCGAGCTCTGCCATGCGCCCAAACAGTGCTTCCCCCCCACATATAGGGTATCAGCGTACTCAGGACAAATTGGACAACAACGTTTGGGGTCCAATTTATCCTGTTACCCTTGTGAAAATACAAAACTGGGGACTAAAAAATCATTTTTGTGAAAGAAAAAAAGAATTTTATTTTCACGGCTCTGCGTTATAAACTGTAGTGAAACACTTGGGGGCTCAAAGCTCTCAAAACACATCTAGATAAGTTCCTTAGGGGGTCTACTTTCCAAAATGGTGTCACTTTTGGGTGGTTTCAATGTTTAGGCACATCAGGGGCTCTCCAAACGCAACATGGCGTCCCATCTCAATTCCAGTCAATTTTGCATTGAAAAGTCAAATGGCACTCCTTCCCTTCCGAGCTCTGCCATGCGCCCAAACAATGGTTTACATCCACATATGGGGTATCAGCGTACTCAGGACAAATTGCACAACAACTTTTGTGGTCTAATTTCTTCTCTGACCCTTGGGAAAATAAAAAATTGGGGGCAAAAAGATCATTTTTGTGAAAAAATATGATTTTTTTATTTTTACAGCTCTGCATTATAAACTTCTATGAAGCACTTGGTGGGTCAAAGTGCTCACCACACATCTAGATAAGTTCCTTAAGGGGTCTACTTTCCAAAATGGTGTCACTTCTGGGGGGTTTCAATGTTTAGCCACATCAGGGGCTCTCCAAACTAAACATGGCGTCCCATCTCAATTCCAGTCAATTTTGCATTGAAAAGTCAAATGGCGCTCCATTCCTTCCGAGCTCTGCCATGCGCCCAAACAGTGGTTTATCCCCACATATGGGGTATCAACGTACTCAGGACAAATTGTCCAACAAATTTTGGGGTCCATTTTCTCCTGTTACCCTTGGTAAAATAAAACAAATTGGAGCTGAAATAAATTTTGTGTGAAAAAAGTTAAATGTTTATTTTTATTTAAACATTCCAAAAATTCCTGTAAAACACCTGAAGGGTTAATAAACTTCTTGAATGTGATTTTGAGCACCTTGAGGGGTGCAGTTTTTAGAATGGTGTCACACTTGGGTATTTTCTATCATATAGACCCCTCAAAATGACTTCAAATGAGATGTGGTCCCTAAAAAAAAAAAAAAATGGTGTTGCAAAAATGAGAAATTGCTGGTCAACTTTTAACCCTTATAACTCCCTAAAAAAAAATTTTGGCTCCAAAATTGTACTGATGTAAAGTAGACATGTGGGAAATGTTACTTATTAAGTATTTTGTGTGACATATCTCTGTGATTTAAGGGTATAAAAATTCAAAGTTGGAAAATTGCGAAATTTTCGCCAAATTTTTATTTTTTTCACAAATAAACGCAAGTTATATCGAATAAATTTTACCACGATCATGAAGTACAATACGTCACGAGAAAACAATGTCAGAATTGCCAAGATCCGTTGAAGCGTTCCAGAGTTATAACCTCATAAAGGGACAGTGGTCAGAATTGTAAAAATTGGCCCGGTCATTAACATGCAAACCACCCTCGGGGCTTAAGGGGTTAATATTTTTAACATTAGATCTTTTTACTATTGATGCTGCATAGGCAGCATCAATAGTAAAAACTTGATCACAGGGTTAATAGCGGCGGTAACGGAGTGAGTTACCCACGGCATAACGTGGTCCATTACCGCTGGCATTAACCCTGTGTGAGCGGTGACCGGAGGGGAGTATGGAGTGGCCGCTGACTGGGGAGTATGGAGCGGGCGCCGGGCACTGACTGCAGGGGAGTGGGGAGGGACTAATCGGACTGTGGCCATAGCTGATTTGTCGCGGCAGCCATGACAGGCAGCTGGCGAGACCAATCAGCGACTTGGATTTCCATCACAGACAGGCTGCGACCAATGAATATCCTGGACAGACAGACGGAAGTGACCCTTAGACAATTATATAGTAGATACTTTATTCTGCATGTGTTTTATTAACCCTTTACCAACTATAGGATTAGTAGTGGTAGGCATCTTATTGACGCCTCTCCATTACTAAGCCGGCTTAATGTCACCTTACAAAGGTGACAATTACCCCTTATTACCCCCATATGCCACTGCTACAGGGCAGTGGGAAGAGAGGCTAAGCGCCAGAATTGGCCATTTCTGGGGCATCTGGTATTTGTAGCCGGGCCGGAACCCCCCCCCCCCCCCCCCCAATATTTATGGCCCCTCTAGGCTATGAATATCAGTCCGCAGCTGTCTGCATAGCCTTTCTGGCTATAAATTATAGGGGGACCACCATGTCTTTTTGGGGAGTCCCCCTATTTTAATAGGCAGTAAAGGCTAAATAAACCGCTGCGGGCTGATGTTCATAGACGGGAAGCTCCATGGGTATTAACCCCTTCCCAGAGTGTCGCATCTTAATACCCGGCATTGCCACCATCACTCGGGACTGGAGTGTGTGGCTGCATGCATTTCTATGCAGCTGAAAGCTCCGGTCCGAGTGCTGGTGGCACTGCCAGGCATTTAGGTGCGAGACTCGTGCGACTTTCTCACATGTGTGATCCCAGCCCAATTTTTCATGTACCATTTTATTACTAAACATCGGGCTTTGCATTATCTATACATTATATTTATT
Source organism: Ranitomeya imitator (assembly GCF_032444005.1). NCBI lineage: Eukaryota > Metazoa > Chordata > Amphibia > Anura > Dendrobatidae > Ranitomeya > Ranitomeya imitator. The sequence continues at coordinate 832,550,076 of NC_091282.1, forward strand.
CTTCAATGGAGTATGTAAGAAGAGGTTCGACAAGGAGACTACATCCATTTTTTTTTTTTTGTATATCTTTAGCTTACAAAAACAATTCCGCATGAAAAACGCAGGTGACCCGCCAGATGCAGATTTTACCTGCGTCAAATCTTGAGCCATTCCTGAGCATGGAAACATACCTTTACCCCTTAGACCTGTGTATTTAGTCCTCCTTGCGCTTTAGCCTCATACAGCTCTGCCAGCCACTAGATGGCGTACCCAACCCTACTAGTTTTTGATTTACAGCATTAATACAGGTTACCAGGGAGTATCAAGAATAGGACAAACATTTAATAAGGCATTTTAGACAGCAGTAAAATGTTAGTCATGTTCTGTAGCTGGTGGAATTTTTAGGGTATATTCAATTTTTTCACTTTAAGCAAATTCCCTTACAATACTCAGTAATGAGCACTACTACAGCACAGTTAAAGCTAGAACAGTGGCCAATTTACCAAGCTACGTTAACCAGAAATTCATTTTATATCACACAAAAACTTTGTTAGCCTTGCACTGTGCTGGCTATCTAGCGAGTCTATGCTTGCGGGAATGAAAATTCATACTAATCATCTGAGTGGATGGTCCCTTATGGATGACATTCTGGAAGTCACATTACTGGCCATATATTGGTACAAATAACCCATGGTGTATGGAGGAGGGAGATTACAGGCTGCAAGGCACATTTGCTATATCAGGAGCAAGATTAGCAATAGACAGATTTTAAAGGAAGCCTGTCACCTCTAAAACATTATTTGCCTGCAGACATAGTGACAATCTGCAGTTAAGGCTAGGTTCACACTACGTTAGTGCAGTCCGTTCAACATATCCGTTAAACGGACTGCACTAACGCAAGTGTCGGCGCTTGCACAGCGCTAGTGCTGATTGAGCTTCTGCTAGCTCCATCTGCACTAGCAGTGATGGACCCGGAAACGCTGCAGGCGGCGTCTCGGGTCCATCACTCAATGACAGCACATCGCTAGCGCACGCCCATTGTGGGCATGCGCTAGCGATGTGCTCGCCATTGCTTGTAATGACGGCATTAACGACTACCTTACACCGCATTATGCTGCGGTGTAACGTTGTCCGTTAAACGGGTTCACACAACGCAGTGTGAACCCAGCCTAAGGGTATGTGCACACGTTGCGGATTCTCAGCGTTTTTTGAGGTGCAGAAACGCTGCAGATCCGCAAGTGATTTACAATACAATGTGAAAAAAAAAAAAAAAAAAAATAGTAAGAAAAACAATATATATTTTAGTTTCTTATCTTTATTTGTCCAAGTCATGCTGGGTGGGAAAAAAAAAAAAAGTCTGCAGCCTCTTCTAAAAAGATAACTCGTTTCACTGAATGCATGTTATGATAAACAGCCTTGATCACTGCAAGTGGTTTACAGCAGAGCTGAGTAACTAAACACCTCCAGCTTTCATCTCCCAGCAGTCAGTGTTGGGAGTTTAGGGGGTAAGAGCCTGTAGGGGAGGGAAGGAAGCACACAGGTGTTTGTAATTAAGCGCACCACAGAAGAATCTCTGGGAATGCAAGTCATCCATTAACGTTTAGGCTGTCACAGCATGAGAAATTGAACATTTAAAGCCATTTTAGTCAGCCCTGAATTCACTATTCCATGATGCAGCCGGGTTAACATGCATAAATTGGTGAGAGACCCCCCAAAAAAAAAAAAAAGTTAGAAAGCATGTTAGGCTGGTTTACTGGAAGCATGGCTACAGGGAGACAATGCAGTTATACACTCCCTGCAATTACAGGCTCATTGTTAGTCCTTAATTCACAGGTTGCTCATGGGCCTCCTGACCTGAGCTGGCTCATAGGTATATTTGAGGCAGTGATGAACAGGTCAGGAGGCCCAGAGATGACTTCATTGTGCTGTCCAAATCTCCTCAAAAGGAAGTTAGACTTGTATTGCTGTACTCACAAAAAAATAAAAAAAATAAAAAATTTTTTTATATATATATATAAGTCATAAGTCATATACAAGTCATTTCCCATCTACCGCCTACAAAGCCTAGTCAAAATGTAAATATGGTTAAAATAGTCGGACCCATATTACATGAAGCCACCCCTGCCCATTAAAGAATAATGCAATGAACCCATCAAACATTGGCAGCTACCCACTGCCTCTGGGTACTTACCGGTACAACAGCACGACTCTGATCATTCCCAGTCTCACCCATTGCACTGCCTGGTATACACACACCCAGCTACCTCTGACCTTACCTCTAGAAAACTAAACTAAAATAAGCAATGTGGCTAGGGGGCCACATGTGCTTTAAATGAATGCTGCATCATTACCTCAATTACATCCATTAACCCCTTCCTATACAAAAGCTTTTACCATTCACTAGTATACAAATATTTGGCCTTGTTCTCACGTGTAAAAAAACACAGATTTTTTTTTTGCTGCTGATTTTATTTCTGCTAATATCTGCACCAAAATATTCAAAAGCAATCTGCTCTGTATATTTGCTGCATTTTTTATGCGGTTTTCTTATTTTAATGATGAGATTTTGGAGCAGACTTGAAATAGCATTTTTTATTGCATTTTTCTTTTAAGAAACCCTGTGATTAAAAAGTGCACCGTTCAACTGTGTCTTCCATCGCACTATTGGCATGAGTTTTCATAAAAACGCATCCACTCTGCACAAAAAAACCCGCAGCAGAAATAACGCAGCATTTTTGCTGTGCAGTGTGTGTGTGGGGGGCTTTACTGCTTGGTCAGCTATTTGAATTTTGCACTAAGCACTTTTATAGCCATCTGATTTTTTTCAATCCTGTGATATATTAATTATGGACTTTTTCTTGCTACATATGTTTTACTTAATCATATAGTTATAAAATATATTTTTGAGCACTGGCACTTTATTATTCCATAAACTACATTGTTTAATATTTACAGATAGATATGGTATGTGCCTTACTCATGAATTTATGTGGTTATAACACCTCTATATAGTAACAGAATTTGGATGAACATACCATTGATCGACTATACCATTGTATGATGCACTAATTGTGTTTAATGTATTGGTAATTGCACCAGTTTATTTGGCCTGTTCGGTTGCTTCTTACGCTCTTCAATATTCATATATAATTTTTTTTATATTACTTATTTCCAGGGCTGGTTTTAGGCAAAGTGGGGCCCTATGCAAAGTTTAAAATGGGGCCCCAAATGCTAACATATTGCACATCACACAGAAGCATTTCAGTTGTATTTACATGCGCTGATCTCAGGCTGCTAAACGAGTGTGATCAACAATACTGAAGTCGATGGATGCTTGTTTCCCGGCCTCTTTCCACCGTCTGAGAAAGAATGATGGGGACAGAACGAACACTAACACACTAATAGATCACTAACAGATCACCATACAGTATCATCGTTATCAGCAGCACATCTACAGTTTACAACGGCGATGTGCTGCTGAGAACAATGATTTTTATTCCGCAAAAACAATCCAATCACCCAATGAATATGCAGCATTTTGCTTGTTTAGTATAATACACCCCATACTCCTCCATATATTATAATGTGCACCTCAGACCTCCGTATTGTAAAATGCACACCCCATAGTCCTCCACATAATATAATGTGCCCCATAGTCCTCCGTATAGTATAATACACTCCTCATAGTCCTCCATATAGTAATATACACTTCCCATAGTCCTCCATATAGTATAATACACTCCTCATCGTCCTCCATATATTAAAATATACTCCTCAGTCCTCCATATAGCATAATACACTCCTCACAGTGCTCCAAATACTTTCCCCACAGAGGATAATGTAACCCCCCCCACAGAGTATAATGTAACCTCCCCATAGAATATGATGCAGCCCCCCATATAGTATAATGTAGCCCCCTCATAGAGTATGATGCAATCACCTCTCATAGAATATAAATATAATACAGTCCCCCCATAGAATATAATGTAGCCCCAAACAGGATATAATACCTCCCACCTCCCCATAAAAAATAATGTAGCCCCATCAAAGAGTATGATGCAATCATCCCTCATAAAATCTAATAAAGCCCCCCACAGAATATAATACAGCCCCCCATAGTGTATAACACAGCCTCCTCCATAAAATATAATGTATAATGTACCCCCCAAATATATAACACAGCCACATAGTATATAACACAGCCTCCCCCATAGAATATAATATACCCCCATAGTATATAGCACAGCCCACATAGTAGTATATAGCACAGCCCACATAGTAGTATATAGCACAGCCCACACAGTAGTATATAGAAAAGCCCACACAGTAGTATACAGCACTGCCCACACAGCAGTACAAAGCACTGCCCACACAGCAGTACAAAGCACTGCCCACACAGTAGTATACAGCACTGCCCACACAGTAGTATACAGCACTGCCCACACAGTAGTATACAGCACTGCCCACACAGAATGGCCCCACAGTCCAGTAAAAAAAACAAGCTCCTCACCTCTCCTCGTGCCCGCGCTGCTCCCTGCTCCTGTGATGGCGGCTGCCACCGCACTGCCTGGCACACAGTGAGTGCGTGATGACGTGCACCCGCAGTGTCAGAGGCAGAGCGGGGAATGATGGGAGAGGGGGTGTTGTTATGATCTGGTGGTTTAGGAGCAACATGGAACGAGCTCAGAAGGAAGTGGTATCTGTACTGACCGCAGTCCCTAAGCTCAACACAACACCAGAAGTAGCCGTGGGATGCTCCTAACTCTCCCTAGGCACCTCGTCACAGCCTAAGAGCTAACTACCCCTAAAGATAGAAACAGGAAAGCTATCTTGCCTCAGAGAAAATCCCCAAAGGATAGATTAGCCCCCCACAAATAATGACTGTGAGAGGAGAGGGAAAAAGACATACACAGAATGAAACCAGGATGAGCACAGGAGGCCAGTCTAGCTTAATAGAAAGGACAGGATGGAATACTGTGCGGTCAGTATAAAACACTACAAAAGGTCCACACAGAGTTTACAAAAATCTCCACACCTGACTAAAGGTGTGGAGGGTAAATCTGTTTCCCAGAGCTTCCAGCAACACAGAATTAATCCATACTGATAAGCTGGACAGACATTGAATGCACAGAATGGATCTGTGGACAGAAAAGAGCAAGCAAGGACTTAGCTTTGCAGAACTGGTCAGGATAACAGGGAAATCCAAAGAGATGTGAATCCAACCAGGAACCATTTACAAGTGGCACTGGCTGAAGGAAAGAGCCAGGCATAAATAGCCGAGCAGAAAAGACAATCAGTGGAAGCAGCTGCTGACAGCTAAATCCAAGGAGCAGCCATACCACTTGAAACTACAAGAGGGAGCCCAAGAGCAGAACTCACAAAAGTGCCACTTACAACCACCGGAGGGAGCCCAAGAGCGGAATTCACAACAGGGTGTCAGGTGATGCTCTCTCCTCCCTCATTGCTTTGAACTATACCGGCATTATTGGGGTGATATGGGGTATCTAGATAGAGGTAGCACCTCTGGTGGAGTGCTTGCCATGTCCTTTTTGGACAGCTCTTCCATCTTTGGTCCTCATCTGATACTCAACTCTCACCTGTACCTCCAAGTAGCTGCTAGCATGCGGCAGCGGGTACACCCTCGGCAGGCGGGCCAAACCTGGTGAGGGTAGCTGTTGGGTTTTTTTTTAAACCTACAGTGATTTTTCAAGGGTTGCCTACCCATGCATGTGAAGAGTGGATATGGCAGACTGTGTGGAAGAAACCAAGATTCAACGGACAGACAAGCGATTTCCAGCACAGCGTTGTGGAGCGCTGAGAGGACGCAGCGAGGCACATACAGGACACTGCTGGCCATCCACTGCACCCTGACCTATCACCAGTTGTCTCGCCTAGTTCTTGCCACTGGGGCACGATAGGTACGGGCGAGAGAGTGAGGTTGATGACTTTGCAACTCTTCCTCACTTTAATCCAAGTCAAGCGCAAGTCATGACTTGAACCACTGCTTATCAAAGTCCTGTGGCGATTGGAGAGTGGCAAAGCAGCAGATGTGGAGTCACTGGAAGCTGTAGTCACGGACCTGCACGCAGGAGGCCCAGGCCATATGGTCGCTCTCCACTGGACCGAAGCAGCAGTGGAGTTCGGCAGCCTCCTGGGTGTCTGAGCAGTCCTGTTCAGTGTTACTCTATGGGACAACTCAGATCTGCGATTATTTTCTCATGCCAAACCAGCATATGAGATCAATCGCAGCATACTGCGATAGGCAGTGAGATTCAGCTCACTCGCACCCATATACCGTTGAAACCAGAAGTGTACAGTCATGGCCAAAAGTTTTGAGAATGAGACAAATATTAATTTTTCCAAAGTCTACTGCTTCATTTTTTCTAATGGCAATTTGCATATACTCCTGAATGTCAGAGTGATCAGTTTAACAGCAATTACTGTACTTGCAAAGTCAATATTTGCCCAGAAAATGAACTTTAACCCCAAAAACACATTTCAACATCATTGCAGTCCTGCCTTAAAAGGAGCAGCTAACATCGTTTTAGTGATTGATCCATTAACACAGGTGTGGGTGTTGATGAGGACAGGGCTAGCGATCAATCAGTCATGATTAAGTAAGAATGACATCACTGGACACTTTAAAAGGAGGCTGGTGCTTGGTATCATTGTTTCTCTTCAGTTAACCATGGTTATCTCTAAAGAAACACGTGCAGCCATCATTGCACTGCACAAAAATAGCCTAACAGTCAAGGGTATCGCAGCTACAAAATTGCACCTCAGTCAACAATCTTTCGCATCATCAAGAACTTCAAGGAAAGAGCTTCCATTGTTGTCAAAAAGGCTCCAGGACGCCCAAGAAAGACCAGAAAGCGCCAGGACCGTATCTTAAAACTGTTTCAGCTGCGGGATCGGACTACCAGCAGTGCCGAGCTTGCTCAGGAATGGCAGCAGGCTGGTGTGAGTGCTTCTGCACGCACTGTGAGGCGGAGACTCTTTGAGCAAGGCCTGGTTTCAAGGAGGGCAGCAAAGAAGCCACTTCTCTCCAGAAAAAACATCAGGGACCGACTGATATTCTGCAAAAGGTACAGGGAGTGGACTGCTGAGGACTGGGGCAAAGTCATTTTCTCTGATGAATCCCCTTTTCGATTGTTTGTGACATCTGGAAAACAGCTTATTCGGAGAAGAGGTGAGCGCTACCACCAGTCTTGTCTCATGCCAACTGTTAAGCATCCTGAAACCATTCATGTGTGGGGTTGCTTCTCAGCCAAGGGAATCGGCTCACTCACAGTCTTGCCTAAAAACACAGCCATGAATAAAGAATGGTACCAGAATGTCCTCCAAGAGCAACTTCTCCCAACCGTCCAAGAGCAGTTTGGCGCCCAACAATGCCTTTTCCAGCATGATGGAGCACCTTGCCATAAAGCAAAGGTGATAACTAAATGGCTCATGGAACAAAACATAGAGATTTTGGGTCCATGGCCTGGAAACTCCCCAGATCTTAATCCCATTGAGAACTTGTGGTCAATCATCAAGAGACGGGTGGACAAAAAAAAACCCAACAAATTCTGGCAAAATGCAAGCATTGATTATGCAAGAATGGACTGCTCTCAGTCAGGATTTTGTCCAGAAGTTGATTGAGAGCATGCCAGGGAGAATTGCAGAGGTCTTGAAGAAGAAGGGTCAACACTGCAAATATTGACTTGCTGCATTAACTCATTCTAACTGCCAATATAACCTATTGGTACTCATAATATGATTGTAATTATATTTCTGTATGTGATATAAACATCAGACAAACACTAATAAAAACCAGAGGGCAGCAGATGATGTGAAAATATAATTTTGGTGTCATTCTCAAAAATTTTCGCCATGACTGTACATACACTATATAAAAAGACTAGTGGTGAGCATTCCGATACCGCAAGTATCGGGTATCGGCCGATATTTGCGGTATCGGAATTCCGATACCGAGTTCCGATATTTTTGCGATATCGGGAATCGGTATCGGGATCCATATTCATGTGTAAAATAAAGAATAAAAAAAAAAATATTGATATACTCACCCTCGGACGCGCCCTGGTTGAAACCGCTGTAACCGGCAGTCTCCCCTCCTAAGAATGAGCGAGTGAAGGACCTGCGATGACGTCGCGGCTTGTGATTGGTCGCGTGAGCGGTCACATGAGCGGTCATGCGACCAATCACAAGCCGCGACGTCATCGAAGGTCCTTCACCCTGCATTCTTAGGAACAGAGGCTGCCGGTTACACCGCTTATAGCCAGGGGCCGTCGGAGGGGTGAGTATATCGATATTTTTTTATTTTTATTCTTTATTTTTTTACATGAATATGGATCCCAGGGCCTGAAGGAGAGTTTCCTCTCCTTCAGACCCTGGGAACCATTACAGGATACCTTCCGATATTTGCGTCCCATTGACTTGTATTGGTATCGGATATCGGTATCGGCGATATCCGATATTTCTCGGATATCGGCCGATACAATCCGATACCGATACTTTCAAATATCGGAAGGTATCGCTCAACACTAAAAAAGACACATATGAATGTTTTTCTCAATATCGGATATGAAATCAGAATAAACCTTTCCCATTTTAGGTCAATTAGAATTACCATAATTATTAATATTTGTTAAATGCCATAATTATGAGAGAGAGAATGTTTGAAGGCATTTTTATTATTTACTGTAAATGTAAGGAGGTTGCTTTTCCTGCTCCTTACCTGGAACCACTTAGTCAGACAGCTGGGTTGTCGGGGGGAAGACTTTCTGCCCTGGACAGAAGGGACCATGTGACGGCTGGGGCAGGGAGGAAGAGACGGGGTTGTGGTCAGAAAAGTGCGGGAGAGGAGAGCGCGCCAAACTGAGGGAAAAGCATGCCAGAGAGAAAGCAGGCTGCAGCGCCGCGCTCCCCATGACAGAGTGCTCCCCGTGAGGGCACTAAGGCTGGAGTGAGAGTGGGGACTTGGAAGGCTCCATAATCTGAGAAGATTCTTCCCCTGACAGTGCAGAGACAGTGACTTGACATTGGTATGGTTAATTTACGTAGGGTGCTTAACCTTTAAGGCCCCAGGCATGAAGCCCCCCTTTCCCAATGAACCATAAACGACACTAAAGCCATTGTTGGATAATTTTGGCCACAGCAGCCTTTATTAAACAAACAAATTAACATTACATAAATAACCAATCAATGAATAACCAATCAATAAATCGGGGTGGGTCCTTGAAGCTTGAAAATCTGGCGATTAAACAAAACCGTAACAAACAGTGGACGAACCAACCGTAACTTACTCCTAGCCATTACCCCCTGGCTCGGGAGCACCAAATCACCCCAAAGGGTGCCATCGTCCACTGAACCCCTGAGGATCAAGCCACCGCTGGCCAAATCCCCCCAAATCACCAGACCAAATAACCACCACATAAGACCAACTGAGGAATCCATATACCCACGGACCCCCAGCGCAATTTAGCACCAACTTCAAGGACCCCTCCCAACCGCTAGCCACTATGACCCGAAAATAAACTAACCCATGGAGAAAATAACAAACACAGGGCGGGCGGGTGGGACTTCTCGCTGCGCTTCAGAGCGGGAAAGTGCCCTGCTCCTCCCCCCTAACATTATAAACCCCCCACCCATTACCATAGCCACCCCCTCTAATGACTCATTACCCACTCCCACCCCTCTCCTTCACCAACCCCTGTCATGTCAGCTTCCGCTAAGCACCGCATGGGGGATGGGCGCCTGCTCCAGCCTGTGCTTGACATTGGTATGGTTAATTTACATAGGGTGCTTAACCTTTAAGGCCCCAGGCATGATGCCCCCGTTTCCCAATGAACCATAAACGACACTAAAGCCATTGTTGGATAATTTTGGGCACAGCAGCCTTTATTAAACAAACAAATTAGCATTACATAAATAACCAATCAATAAATAACCAATCAATAAATCGGGGTGGGTCCTTGAAGCTTGAAAATCTGGCGTGGCGCCAACACCTACGCGGCACGATATCCGACCACACGACAGTCAAGCCACTATACGCCAACCATAGGCGTAAAAGGTCGTGCTTAATGTTCCTCACCAGTTCCCATAGAGGCCGAACACCCAGATCGTTGCTTCCCGCGTGGAGCACCAAAATGTCTGGAGGCCTGTCAAGCTGGGCACTGTTGTGCACCTCCTGGCTGACCCTGCTCCACTCCATGCCTCGGAAACCTAACCACCAAATGAACGCCACGTCCCGATGAAACCCGAGCTGCCGTCCGCCTTGTCGCATATCGGCCCGTCGGGCGCCCCAATGGACATACGAGTGTCCCAATATCCAGACCAAGAAGGGTTTGGCACCTACAACGAAAAAGAAACTTAACATAGAAAAACACACTATAACTCTCTAACTTCGTAACGCCCCCCAGCCCCTCAGGGCCGAATGTAACTCCTGTACCGGTTCGACTCCCATCTACCAATTCTCTTCACCACCTCAGGCAACAAACCGCCCGACGCGGCCTCGGTCGCAGCCCCGATCCAAAAGGAATGTGAGGCAAAACGAGATGTATCCAAACCCATCAGCGCTAACCCCTGTCTAAAAACCACTATGAATTGAAATTTTGACAAAAATGACCCATCCGCGTGGCATAATAAAGGCCCAGACCTCACCGGATCAAAACTGAGAAACACCTGTAAACAACGAATGGGGCACATTAATGAATTAACCACTGCCCCAGCACAACCCTTCGACCCCTTCCCAGCTGATCCGTTTTAGACCGCCGAATCCAGAATTCCAAACGACCGTTAGCCAGCACAACATCCTTAGCCAGCAAACCTCCACAACTACTCCTGCTCGGAGCCACCAGCTCCCCGATCCGAAAAGCCCCAAAAAAGGCTAAGGAAAAAGCCAAACGGAAAAGTGCGATTTCAAAATCCGAAACACAAACTTCCGACAAACACCCCCCTAGAGATTCCAACATTTGGAAAGAAACCGGGCGTCTGCGGTCCCCCGCACCACTCTGTCGCCCAAACCCCTTAAACGCCTGCCGGATCAGAAACACTTTCGTCAGATCCCTGAACCCTCTAAGTTTAAAGCCAAAAGCCAAGCCTGCACAAATGCGCCCCGCCTTTGCCGAGGACCAACCCTCCTTAGCCCCTTTACTCAGCCACAACAATAAGGCACCCACCTGATCTTCCGCAGAACCTCCACCCTGGCAGGATTCCAACCACCCCTCCCAAGCGCCCCATACTGACTGATACGCGGCCCAAGTGCTGGGAGCCAATGAAGCCCTTATCAAATGATCTGCTGCCCTGAGACCACGCTCCAGAGTTCCGGTGGGCAATCCAGACCCCGTTCCTCCGCCGTCGGAGCCAGTACACGAAATCGATCCCACTGTCCCACTGTAAAAGAGACAATGAGTCAGCAATGGAATTCTGAACCCCGGGAACATGAGTGGCGGTAACATGTGCATTCAAAGACAAGCAAGACAACACTAGCTGCCGCAAAACCCGAATCACCGGAGGTGAGGATGCTGATAGGCTGTTGATAGCACACACCACACCCATATTGTCGCAATTAAAACGGATTCTCTTATTCCGAAACTCAGACTTCCACAAATGCACAGCCACCAAAATGGGAAAGATCTCCAACAGAGTCACATTTTTTACCAAGTCGTTCGCAAACCATTCAGCTGGCCACCTCGTCGCGCACCACTGTCCTCTGAAGTAGGCCCCAAAACCTACACCGCTGGAAGCATCCATAAACAAATCCAACCCTGCGTTAACCAAAACCTACCATTGTAATCCGCCAGAAAACGATCCCAAACCTCCAAATCGGCCCTGTGCTCAGCTGTTAGCCTTACAAAATGATGCGGCGCCCGAACTCCGCTCGTGGCGGCCGCTAGTCTACGGGAAAAAACTCCTCATCGGAACGATGCGGCACGCAAAATTTTATTTACCGAGTAAGGACTGAACCTCCCATAACTGCAACTTCTTCACACGCCTCGCCCTTGCGACCTCAAGCCGTAACGCGACCACCTTCTCCTCCGGTAAACGAAATTCCCAATTCACTGTGTTGATAACAATGCCCAAGAACGAAAGGCACGTACAGGGCCCCTCAGTCTTGCCCGGAGCCAACCGTACGCCAAAGAGATCAGCCACCCAACAAACTGAACGCAAAACAAGTTCACAGCACCTGGAATCAGCCGGACCAATGCATAAAAAGTCATCCAAGTAAATCAAAGCCCGACGAGTCACGTACGACCCATTCAATAAACGAACTAAACTTTTCAAAGTACGAACACGACAAGGAACAGCCCATCGGCAAACATCTGTCCACAAAAAACCCGCCGTTCCAAAAACACCCCAATAACTTTGAACTCTCCGGGTGCACCGGCAACAATCTAAAAGCGGATTCAATGTCCGTCTTCGCCAACAGCGCTCCCCTACCGCAACGCCGAACCCAACGGGCCGCCTCGTCAAACGATGTATAAACAACTGAGCAGAGTTCCGAATCAATCCCGTCATTGACGGAACGACCCCGATGGTACGACAAATGGTGAATCAGCCTGAACTTATTCGGTTCTTTTTTAGGCATGACACCCAACGGGGAAACCACCAAATCCAAAAAAGGGGGATCCTGAAACGGTCCCGACATTCTGCCCAAAGCAACCTCCTTTGACAATTTCTCAGTGACGACACCAGCATATTCCTCAGCAGACCTGAGGTTTTTACAAGACCGGGGGATGACAAATGGGGGGGGGGCCGTATCCTAAAACCATCCTGAAACCCGGATCGCAACAGTTCGGACCCCTTCCTATCAGGATATCTACTTAGATAGAGGGCCATCGCGCCCAGCTTCACCGGCGTCACCCCCTTTGGAATTACCAGACTCGGTCCTGGACTTGTTCTTTTTGAAACATCGTGCAGCACCATGTGAGGAACCACTGCAGTGCGAACACACGTGCTTAAACCTGCACGTAGCGCCGAATCTGCACTGGCCCTCGTTAAATTGCCAGCACAAGCCATGCTTCTGCCCTCCCGACTGACTCCCGGACCCCACAGCGGTCCCTTGGGATGCAGACTGGCCGGTCCCGCCGGCCCCACCCTGAAAGGGTTGTCCCAACCGAGTGGGTGCCATCACCCGAAGCCATAAGCCAATATCCTTTTGATCCCACCGTATAGCCGGCCGTATCGCTTTTCTCTGCCTGAACTGCTCATCATATCGGAGCCACGCCTGACCCCCATATACACAGTGCGCCTCCCCAATCGAGTCCATGTAACAGAAAAGGCCGGAACAATTCTCCGGCGCCTTCTCACCCACAACGCTGGCCAGGATTGCAAATGCCTGCAACCAAATTACGAAAGTCTGTGGTATAAGCCGCCACCTACGCTTCTCTTCCTCCTCCTTCTTGCTCTCATCTTTTTTCCCTTTGTCCAAGTTAAACTTTTCCAGAGGGAGAAGGGAAAAGATTTCAACGTATTCGTCTTTCCAAATCTTTTCCCTCACTTCCTTCTTCAAATGGACCCCCAACAGGCCCTCAAAGCACACAAACACTTCGCCATGCGCCCTGTCATCTAAATGAATCCTGCATTAGTTCTCTTTCTCGGTCTGTACTGATACAGACACCGGCTCAACAGCGCTGTTGTGCGCCACCAGGCCCCAACCCGGAAACACTCGCCCGGCTTCCCGCGGCCCTACCCACGCGGCCAACTGACCAGGCAAAGACACACCACTATCCAGCCGCGCGATCAACTCTCTAACATTACCCAGCAGTTCGCTAACGCCAGCTTCCCCCAAACCGGACGCCGCCGACGCGCTCTGACTAACTACGCCCGACGCCCCCACCGTACCGACCCCCACAGACTGAGATACCGCAATGGACGAACAAGACTTGGAGCTATACTCACCGGGCTGCGAGAGAGCTGTGATCCCTCCAGCCGCTGGGCGTGCGTCCATACCGTCGATCGATAATCTCGAAGCTCCTTCCGGACCCTCCGGGAGAGGAGGTCCACTGATGACCGACCTCACGGATCCCGCTGGCGACGCTGCAGAGGGCCCGGCCGCCCTGGAAACGGGGAGCCTGTTGCTTGCAGATGAGCCAGCGGGCCCCTGTACCGTGGCGTCCCTGCTGACTCCGGACCCGCTGCCCGATCCACGATGCGGGGAGTGAAGCGACGATCCACTGCCAGCACTCCAGTGCTGGCACGCGCCGAGAGCGCCATCAGCGCCATCTACTGGCAGGTCCAGCAACCCCGAAACCATTGGGGAGCCACCTGCCGCTGCATCCACTGCTGTGCTCCACTGCTGGGTCATTCCCGGCGACGAAGCAGGACGCCCGCCAGGTGAGTTACCCCGGCGGCCTGCTGTAACATATCCGGATCCTCCTGCAGCCCCAGCGAGCGCTGACACCACCCCAGGCACAGGGCGGGAAGGGCCGTGCGACGCTGTAGGCCTCAGCCCGGCCGGTGGATTCCTCCCAGCCCGGGGCCTGCTGGGGCGCTTGGATGCAGGCGCCCGGACTGGAGGGTCCCGGGAGGGGCTCCGGTGCCGGTGCTGAGGCCTAGACGGGACGTCGGGTGAAAGCCGCTCTGGGGGACGTACCCGGCGTGAACGACGCAGCGCTCCGGAATCCGACGCTGCAGCGCCGCTTCCACCGCCGATAATCCCCGCCACTTGTGCTTCTAGCCAGCCTGGCGGCTGGCTCTCCGCTGCTTGCCTAAGGGATTCCAGGGCCTGGGCCACGGACGCCATGGTGAGTGGAGGAGCGAGGGGACTTCTCGCTGCGCTTCAGAGCGGGAAAGTGCCCCGCTCTTCCCCCCTAACATTATAAACCCCCCACCCATTACCATAGCCACCCCCTCTAATGACTCATTACCCACCCCCACCCCTCTCCTTCACCAACCCCTGTCATGTCGGCTTCCACTAAGCGCCGCATGGGGGATGGGCGCCTGCTCCAGCCTGTGCTTGAGTGCAGCCCTGGTGACCGCAGTGACAAGCAAAGATCCCTGAGTGTGATAAGTAACTGCCCAGTGTGTGTGTGACATCTTTACTACAGAGAAGCTGCCAGGCTTACAGAAACTCCTGCAGCAGTGACAGACGAGACTGTGCTACTTCCTGATTTCAGTTTCACTTTGAGAAGAACAGGCTGCAGAGACTTAACCCCGGAGTTTCCAGGAGACAGAGAAGAGACTTCAGGATCTCAAGTGCTGCTGGTGTCTGTACCGTGTCCACTTCTTTTTCACTATTTGCTGGAGTGCTGCCAGCTTTTTACTTTAGAAAGATATATAGATAGAATAGAATAGAATACCTGAACCTGACGGTATGCCCACGGAGCTATATAAAAGATATTTAGACCAGTTGGGGTCAGTTCTGTTGCAGACCCTTTCTGAAGCACTTGCAGAACACTTGCTCCCCAAATCCTTTTATGATGCCACTATTGTGGTGCTACCAAAGCTTGACAATCCTGCTGAGGAATGTTGTTCTTATCGTCCCATATCCTTGCTCAATAGTGACAATAAAATTCTTACAAAACTTAATGCTAATAGACTGAAGGCAGTAATATGTGGGCATTATACAGTACATGAGGACCAAAATGGTTTTATGCCGGGAAGATCTACCTCCTCTAATATAAGAAGAGTGCAGATAGGCCATAAATATAACAGACCTTGGGCGATAGCCTCTTTAGATACTGCAAAGATTAGAATGGAAATTTCTGCAATGAGGGCTTCTGAAAATTGGAAACATTTAAAGTCAGTTTGAGGGGGTCTATATGGCTGAAAATACCCAAAAGTGACACCATTCTAAAAACTGCACCCCTCAAGGTGCTCAAAACGACATTCAAGAAGTTTATTAACCCTTCAGGTGTTTCACAGCAGCAGAAGCAACATTGAAGAAAAAAATGAACATTTTTTATTATTATTATTATTATTTATTGTTAGAGCGCCATTTATTCCATGGCACTTTACATGCGAGGAGGGGTATACATAATAAAAACAAGTACAATAATCTTAAACAATACAAGTCATAACTGGTACAGGAGGAGTGAGGACCCTGCCCGCGATGGCTCACAATCTACAAGACATTTTAGTCACAAAAACGATCTTTTAGCAACAATTGTTTTATTTTGCCAAGGGTAAAAGGAGAAAGTGGACCCCCCACAAGTGACCCCATTTTGGAAACTAGACCCTCCCAAGGAACTTATCTAGATGTGTGTTGAGAACTTTGAACCCCAAAAATCATGTTTGATAAATCTCCCCCTTCACAACCTTATTACACATACTGTCCACCTACTTTTGGACCACCCTGTATATTCCACCAATCCTTTTTAACCCCGAATAAACTACATAAATTCAGTAGAAGAGTAAATGATGAATGTCATAGATGTGGGGAGGAGGGAGCGGATTTTTGGCATCTCATTTGGGATATAAGAAGATATTGGAAGGATGTGATTTTTACACTAGAAAGCATACTTGGGATACCTGTTGAATGTAGTCCAGAGCTGTGTGTGTTGTGGATGAAGAAATGTGGACTCACTACGATATAAGGCCGGCCTCACACTAGCGAGTTTTACGGACGTAAGAGCGCAGAAACTACGTCCATAAAACTCGCATAAAATACGTCCCAATTATTCTCTATGCCCCTGCTCCTATCTGCCGTATTTTCCTGATCAGTATTATACGGCTTTCTACGGCAGTAGAAAATCGCAGCATGCTGCGTTTGTCACCGTATTGCGCAAATAAAACGTCAATGAAAGTCTATGGAAGCCCCAAAAATACGGATTACACACGGACCAGCAGTGTGACTTGCGAGGAATACGCAGCGGTGTTAGAGAGAAAAGCCGGCAATTCAGTGCGGTGTACAGTAAAATCACACTGACAGCTTACAGTAGAATAGGTAGAATAAATGTGTACACATAGAATAGGTATATATATATATATATATATATATATATGTCAGTGAGACACATATATGTATATATATTATTACTTCATCCAGCGCGATATAGCAGATAGCCGGTAATTCAATTACCGGCTTTTGCTTTCTCCTTCCTAAACCCGACATGATATGAAACCTGGTTTACATACAGTAAACCATCTCATATCCCCATTTTTTTTGCATATTCCACACTACTAATGTCAGTAGTGTGTCTATGCAAAATTTGGCCGTTCTAGCTAGTAAATTAAAGGGTTAAATGGCGGAAAAAATTGGCGTGGGCTCCCGCACAATTTTCTCCGCCAGAGTAGTAAAGCCAGTGACTGTGGGCAGATATTAATAGCCTGGAGAGGGTCCATGGTCATTGCCCCCCCCCTGGCTAAAAACATCTGCCCACAGCCACCCCAGAAAAGGCACATCTGGAAGATGCGCCTATTCTGGCACTTGGCCACTCTCTTCCCAATCCCGTGTAGCGGTGGGATATGGGGTAATGAAGGGTTAATGCCACCTTGCTATTGTAAGGTGACATTTAGCCAAATTAATAATGGAGAGGCGTCAATTATGACACCTATCCATTATTAATCCAATACTAGTAAAGGGTTAAAAAAAACACACACGCACATTATTAAAAATTAATTTAATGAAAAAATCACAAAGGTTGTTGTATTAATTTATTCTACTCTCAATCCACTCACTGAAGACCCTCGATCTGTAAATAAAAAAAATAAAAATAAACCAACAATATACATACCTTCCAACGATCTGTCACGTCCAACGATGTAAATCCATCTGAAGGGGTTAAAATATTTTGCAGCCATGAGCTTTGCTAATGCAACGTTGCTCATGTCTGCAAAACCCCGGAGAATGTAGGTAAAGTAGGTCAATGACCTATATTTACCTGCATTTGCGGTGAGGCACCCTCTGCTGGCTGTTCCTAGATCGTGGGAACTTTCCTAGAAAGCTCCCAGGCTCGAGATCATAAGAGGCGCCCTCTGCTGGTTGTCCTCATATGAACTCGAGCCAGGGAGCTTTCTAGGAAAGTTCCCACGATCTAGGAACAGCCAGCAGAGGGCGCCTCAACGCAAATGAAGCTAAATATAGGTCATTGACCTACTTTACCTTCATTCCCCGGGGTTTTGCAGACATGAGCAACGTTGCATTAGCAAAGCTCGTGGCTGCAACATATTTTAACCCCTTCAGATGGATTTACATCGTTGGACGTGACAGATCCTCGGAAGGTATGTATATTGTTGGTTTATTATTATTTTTTTCTTTACAGATCGAGGGTCTTCAGTGAGTGGATTGAGAGTAGAATAAATTAATACAACAACCTTTGTGATTTTTTCATTAAATTAATTTTTAATAATGTGTGTGGTTTTTTTTTTAACCCTTTACTAGTATTGGATTAATAATGGATAGGTGTCATAATTGATGCCTCTCCATTATTAATTAGGCTTAATGTCACCTTACAATAGCAAGGTGGCATTAACCCTTCATTACCCCATATCCCACCGCTACACGGGAATGGGAAGAGAGTGGCCAAGTGCCAGAATAGGCGCATCTTCCAGATGTGCCTTTTCTGGGGTGGCTGGGGGCAGGTGTTTTTAGCTGGGGGGGGGAGCAATAACCATGGTCCCTCTCCAGGCTATTAATATCTGCCCTCAGTCACTGGCTTTACCACTCTGGCGGAGAAAATTGCGTGGGAGCCCACGTCAATTTTTTCCACCATTTAACCCCTTAATTTACTAGCTAGAACGGCCAAATTTTGCATAGACACACTACTGACATTAGTAGTGTGGAATATGCAAAAAAAATGGGGATATGAGATGGTTTACTGTATGTAAACTGTTGTGAATTCTGTGGCTGAATTCACTCCTGTGGTCACAAGTGGTACTGCAGCTTCTGAGCTTCCTCCCTCAGGTGTTCTGGTGAGCTCGTTAACTGCTTCATTACTTAACTCCGCCTGATGCTGCTATCCTTGCTCCTTGTCAATGTTTCAGTGTTGGATCTGAGCTTCTCCTGATTGTTCCTGTGACCTGCTGCTCTGTATAGCTAAGTGCTTTTTGCTTTTTTGTTGCTTTTTTTCTGTCCAGCTTGTCTTTTGTTTTGCTGGAAGCTCTGAGACGCAAAGGGTGTACCGCCGTGCCGTTAGTTCGGCACGGTGGGTTTTTTTGCCCCCTTTGCGTGGTTTTGCTTTAGGGTTTTTTGTAGACTGCAAAGTTCGCTTTACTGTCCTCGCTCTGTCCTAGAATATCGGGCCCCACTTTGCTGAATCTATTTCATCCCTACGTTTTGTCTTTTCATCTTACTCACAGTCATTATATGTGGGGGGCTGCCTTTTCCTTTGGGGAATTTCTCTGGGGCAAGTCAGGCCTATTTTTCTATCTTCAGGCTAGCTAGTTTCTTAGGCTGTGCCGAGTTGCCTAGGTAGTTGTTAGGCGCAATCCACAGCCGCTTTTAGTTGTGTTTAGGATAGGATCAGGTGTGCAGTCTACAGAGTTTCCACGTCTCAGAGCTCGTTCTTGTATTTTTGGGTATTTGTCAGATCACTGTGTACGCTCTGATCGCTAAGCACACTGTGTTTCTGGATTGCCTTCATAACACCTGTCATTAGCAAACATAACAGTACAAGGAGCCAACTAATGATTCTCAATAGAGGGAAAGAAAAAGTTCTGACATCATTTTTTTTTTTTTTCTGCTCTGTGTTCACTTTTTTTTTTCCCCTAGACATTTGGGTGATTCTGGACACAGGTGTGGACATGGATATTCAGGGTCTGTGCTCTTCAATGGATAATCTCGTTATAAATGTACAAAAAATTCAAGATACTATTGATCAGAAATCTATGTTAGAACCAAGAATTCCTATTCCTGATTTGTTTTTTGGAGATAGAACTAAGTTTCTAAGTTTCAAAAATAATTGTAAGCTATTTCTGGCCTTGAAACCTCATTCTTCTGGTAATCCTATTCAACAGGTTTTGATTATTATTTCTTTTTTGCGCGGCGACCCTCAAGACTGGGCATTTTCTCTTGCGCCAGGAGACCCTGCATTGAGTAGTGTCGATGCGTTTTTCCTGGCGCTCGGATTGCTGTACGATGAGCCTAATTCAGTGGATCAGGCTGAGAAAAATTTGCTGGCTTTGTGCCAGGGTCAGGATGATATAGAAGTATATTGTCAGAAATTTAGGAAATGGTCAGTACTCACTCAGTGGAATGAATCTGCGCTGGCAGCTTTGTTCAGAAAGGGTCTCTCTGAGGCTCTTAAGGATGTCATGGTGGGATTTCCTATGCCTGCTGGTTTGAATGAGTCTTTGTCTTTGGCCATTCAGATCGGTCGACGCTTGCGCGAGCGTACATCTGTGCACCATTTGGCGGTACTGCCTGAGGTTAAACCTGAGCCTATGCAGTGCGATAGGACTATGACTAGAGTTGAACGGCAGGAATACAGACGTCTGAATGGTCTGTGTTTCTACTGTGGTGATTCCACTCATGCTATTTCTGATTGTCCTAAGCGCACTAAGCGGTCCGCTAGGTCTGCCGTCATTGGTACTGTACAGTCCAAATTCCTTCTGTCCATTACCTTGATATGCTCTTTGTCGTCGTTTTCTGTCATGGCGTTTGTGGATTCGGGCGCTGCCCTGAATCTGATGGATTTGGATTATGCTAAACGTTGTGGGTTTTTCTTGGAGCCTTTGCGGTGTCCTATTCCATTGAGAGGAATTGATGCTACACCTTTGGCCAAGAATAAACCTCAATACTGGGCCCAGCTGACCATGTGCATGGCTCCTGCACATCAGGAAGTTATTCGCTTTCTGGTGTTGCATAATCTGCATGATGTGGTCGTGTTGGGGTTGCCATGGCTACAAACCCATAATCCAGTATTGGATTGGAATTCCATGTCGGTATCCAGCTGGGGTTGTCAGGGGGTACATGGTGATGTTCCATTTTTGTCGATTTCGTCATCCACCCCTTCTGAGGTCCCAGAGTTCTTGTCTGATTATCAGGATGTATTTGAAGAGCCCAAGTCCGATGCTCTACCTCCGCATAGGGATTGTGATTGTGCTATCAATTTGATTCCTGGTAGTAAATTCCCTAAAGGTCGATTATTTAATTTATCCGTGCCCGAACACGCCGCTATGCGCAGTTATGTGAAGGAATCCCTGGAGAAGGGACATATTCGCCCATCGTCATCACCACTGGGAGCAGGGTTCTTCTTTGTAGCCAAGAAGGATGGTTCGCTGAGACCGTGTATTGATTACCGCCTTCTTAATAAGATCACTGTTAAATTTCAGTATCCCTTGCCATTGTTATCTGACTTGTTTGCTCGGATTAAGGGGGCTAGTTGGTTCACTAAAGGCCCCTTCACATTTAGCGACGCTGCAGCGATACCGACAACGATCCGAATCGCTGCAGCGTCGCTGTTTGGTCGCTGGAGAGCTGTCACACAGACCGCTCTCCAGCGACCAACGATGCCGGTAACCAGGGTAAACATCGGGTAACTAAGCGCAGGGCCGCGCTTAGTAACCCGATGTTTACCCTGGTTACCATGCTAAAAGTAAAAAAAAACAAACAGTACATACTTACCTACAGCCGTCTGTCCTCCAGCGCTGCGCTCTGCTTCTCTGCTCTCCTCCTGTAGTGTCTGGGAGCCGGAAAGCAGAGCGGTGACGTCACCGCTCTGCTTTCCGGCTCACAGCCAGTACAGGAGGAGTGCAGAGCGCAGCGCTGGAGGACAGACGGCCGTAGGTAAGTATGTACTGTTTGTTTTTTTTTACTTTTAGCATGGTAACCAGGGTAAACATCGGGTTACTAAGCGCGGCCATGCGCTTAGTTACCCGATGTTTACCCTGGTTACCAGTGAAGACATCGCTGGATCGGTGTCACACACGCCGATCCAGCGATGTCTCCAGGGAGTCCAGCGACGAAATAAAGTTCTGGACTTTATTCAGCGACCAACGATCTCCCAGCAGGGGCCTGATCGTTGGTCGCTGTCACACATAACGATTTCATTAACGATATCGTTGCTACGTCACAAATAGCAACGATATCGTTAACAATATCGTTATGTGTGAAGGTACCTTAAGATAGATCTTCGTGGTGCGTATAATCTGGTGAGAATCAGGCAAGGAGATGAATGGAAAACTGCATTCAATACGCCCGAGGGTCATTTTGAGTATCTAGTGATGCCGTTCGGACTTGCCAATGCTCCATCTGTGTTTCAGTCTTTTATGCATGACATCTTCCGTGAGTATCTGGATAAATTCCTGATTGTTTACTTGGATGACATTTTGATCTTCTCAGATGATTGGGAGTCTCATGTGAAGCAGGTCAGAATGGTTTTTCAGGTCCTGCGTGCTAACTCTTTGTTTGTGAAGGGATCAAAGTGTCTCTTCGGTGTGCAGAAAGTTTCATTTTTGGGGTTCATCTTTACCCCTTCTACTATCGAGATGGATCCAGTTAAGGTCCAAGCCATCCAGGATTGGATTCAGCTGACATCTCTGAAAAGTCTGCAAAAGTTCCTGGGCTTTGCTAATTTTTATCGTCGCTTCATCTGTAATTTTTCTAGCATTGCCAAACCATTGACCGATTTGACCAAGAAGGGTGCTGATTTGGTTAATTGGTCTTCTGCTGCTGTGGAAGCTTTTCAGGAGTTGAAGCGTCGTTTTTGTTCTGCCCCTGTGTTGTGTCAGCCAGATGTTTCTCTTCCGTTCCAGGTCGAGGTTGATGCTTCTGAGATTGGAGCAGGGGCGGTTTTGTCACAGAGAGGTTCTGATTGCTCAGTGATGAAACCATGTGCTTTCTTTTCCAGGAAGTTTTCGCCCGCTGAGCGTAATTATGATGTGGGCAATCGAGAGTTGCTGGCCATGAAGTGGGCATTCGAGGAGTGGCGTCATTGGCTTGAAGGAGCTAAGCATCGCGTGGTGGTATTGACTGATCATAAGAACTTGACTTATCTCGAGTCTGCCAAGCGCTTGAATCCTAGACAGGCCCGTTGGTCGTTATTTTTTGCCCGCTTCGACTTTGTGATTTCGTACCTTCCGGGCTCTAAAAATGTGAAGGCGGATGCTCTGTCTAGGAGTTTTGTGCCCGACTCTCCGGGTTTATCTGAGCCAGCGGGTATCCTCAAGGAAGGAGTCATTGTGTCTGCCATCTCCCCTGATTTGCGGCGGGTGCTGCAAAAATTTCAGGCGAATAAACCTGATCGTTGTCCAGCAGAGAAACTGTTCGTCCCTGATAGGTGGACTAATAAACTTATCTCTGAACTTCATTGTTCGGTGTTGGCTGGTCATCCTGGAATCTTTGGTACCAGAGAGTTAGTGGCTAGATCCTTCTGGTGGCCATCTCTGTCACGGGATGTACGTACTTTTGTGCAGTCCTGTGGGATTTGTGCTAGGGCTAAGCCCTGCTGTTCTCGTGCCAGTGGGTTGCTTTTGCCCTTGCCGATCCCGAAGAGGCCTTGGACACATATTTCGATGGATTTCATTTCTGACCTTCCCGTTTCTCAAAAGATGTCAGTCATTTGGGTGGTCTGTGATCGCTTTTCTAAAATGGTCCATCTGGTGCCCTTGGCTAAATTGCCTTCCTCCTCTGATTTGGTACCTTTGTTCTTTCAGCATGTGGTTCGGTTGCATGGCATTCCTGAGAATATTGTTTCTGACAGAGGTTCCCAGTTTGTTTCAAGGTTTTGGCGAGCCTTTTGTGGTAGGATGGGCATTGACCTATCCTTTTCCTCGGCTTTCCATCCTCAGACTAATGGCCAGACCGAACGAACCAATCAGACCTTGGAAACATATCTGAGATGTTTTGTTTCTGCAGACCAGGATGATTGGGTGTCCTTTTTGCCGTTGGCTGAGTTCGCCCTTAATAATCGGGCCAGCTCGGCTACCTTGGTTTCTCCATTTTTTTGCAATTCTGGGTTCAATCCTCGTTTCTCTTCAGAACAGGTTGAGTCTTCGGACTGTCCTGGTGTGGATTCTGTGGTGGATAGGTTGCAGCAGATCTGGACTCAGGTAGTGGACAATTTGATCTTGTCCCAGGAGAAAGCTCAACTTTTCGCTAATCGCAGACGCCGTGTGGGTCCTCGACTTCGTGTTGGGGATCTGGTTTGGTTATCTTCTCGTCATATTCCTATGAAGGTTTCCTCTCCTAAATTTAAACCTCGTTTTATTGGTCCGTATAGGATTTCTGAGGTTCTCAATCCTGTTTCTTTTCGTTTGACCCTCCCAGACTCCTTTTCCATACATAATGTATTCCATAGGTCGTTGTTGCGGAGATACGTGGCACCTATGGTTCCATCTGTTGAGCCTCCTGCCCCGGTTTTGGTGGAGGGGGAATTGGAGTATATTGTGGAGAAGATTTTGGATTCTCGTGTTTCTAGACGGAAACTCCAGTATCTGGTTAAATGGAAGGGTTATGCTCAGGAAGATAATTCCTGGGTTTTTGCCTCTGATGTTCATGCTTCCGATCTTGTTCGTGCCTTTCATGTGGCTCATCCTGGTCGGCCTGGGGGCTCTGGTGAGGGTTCGGTGACCCCTCCTCAAGGGGGGGGTACTGTTGTGAATTCTGTGGCTGAATTCACTCCTGTGGTCACAAGTGGTACTGCAGCTTCTGAGCTTCCTCCCTCAGGTGTTCTGGTGAGCTCGTTAACTGCTTCATTACTTAACTCCGCCTGATGCTGCTATCCTTGCTCCTTGTCAATGTTTCAGTGTTGGATCTGAGCTTCTCCTGATTGTTCCTGTGACCTGCTGCTCTGTATAGCTAAGTGCTTTTTGCCTTTTTGTTGCTTTTTTTCTGTCCAGCTTGTCTTTTGTTTTGCTGGAAGCTCTGAGACGCAAAGGGTGTACCGCCGTGCCGTTAGTTCGGCACGGTGGTTTTTTTTTGCCCCCTTTGCGTGG
This sequence comes from Ranitomeya imitator, assembly GCF_032444005.1. Lineage (NCBI taxonomy): Eukaryota > Metazoa > Chordata > Amphibia > Anura > Dendrobatidae > Ranitomeya > Ranitomeya imitator. The sequence continues at coordinate 832,574,874 of NC_091282.1, forward strand.
TTTTGCTTTAGGGTTTTTTGTAGACTGCAAAGTTCGCTTTACTGTCCTCGCTCTGTCCTAGAATATCGGGCCCCACTTTGCTGAATCTATTTCATCCCTACGTTTTGTCTTTTCATCTTACTCACAGTCATTATATGTGGGGGGCTGCCCTTTCCTTTGGGGAATTTCTCTGGGGCAAGTCAGGCCTATTTTTCTATCTTCAGGCTAGCTAGTTTCTTAGGCTGTGCCGAGTTGCCTAGGTAGTTGTTAGGCGCAATCCACAGCCGCTTTTAGTTGTGTTTAGGATAGGATCAGGTGTGCAGTCTACAGAGTTTCCACGTCTCAGAGCTCGTTCTTGTATTTTTGGGTATTTGTCAGATCACTGTGTGCGCTCTGATCGCTAAGCACACTGTGTTTCTGGATTGCCTTCATAACACCTGTCATTAGCAAACATAACAGTAAACCAGGTCTCATATGTCGGGTTTAGGAAGGAGAAAGCAAAAGCCGGTAATTGAATTACCAGCTTTCTGCTATATCGCGCTGGATAAAATATTAATATATATACAAATATGTGTCTACTGACATATATATATACTAGCTGAAGAGCCCGGCGTTGCCTGGGCATAGTAAATATCTGTGGTTAGTTATAGCACCTCACTTCTCTTATTTTCCCATCACGCCTCTCATTTTCCCAATCATATCTTTCATTTTCGCCCTCACATCTCTCATTTTCTCCCTCACACCTCTCATTTTCTCCCTCACTCCTCTCATTCCCCCCTAACACTTGTCATTTCAACCTCACATCTGTCATTTTCTGATCACTCCACTATTTTTCCTCACTTCTCTCATTTTGCACTCACACCTTTTCATTTTCACCTCACACCTCTCATTTTCACCTCATCACCTCAGTATATACATGTTTGTCATCTCCCTTATATATAGTATACATCTGTATGTCATCTCCTGTATATAGTATATACCTGTATGTCATCTCCCCTGTATATAGTATATACCTGCTGTGTGTCATCTCCCCTATATATAGTATATACCTGAATGTCATCTCCTTCTATATATAGTATATACCTGTATGTCATCTCCTCCTGTATATAGTATATACCTGTGTGTCATCTCCCCTGTATATAGTATATATCTGAGTGTCATCTCCTCCTGCATATAGTATATACCTGCATGTCATCTTCTATATATAGCATATACCTGTATGTCATCTCCTCCTGTATATAGTATATACCTGTGTGTCATCTCCCCTGTATACAGTATATATCTGAGTGTCATCTCCTCCTGCATATAGTATATACCTGCATGTCATCTTCTATATATAGCATATACCTGTATGTCATCTCCTCCTGTATATAGTATACACCTGTATGTCATCTCCTCCTGTATATATATGTACCTATATGTCATCTCCTCCTCTATATAGTATATACCTGTGTGTCATCTCTCCTGTATATAGTATATATCTGTGTGTCATCTCCCCTGTATATAGTATATACCTGTGTGTCATCTCCTCCTGTATTAGACCTCGTTCACACGTTATTTGCTCAGTATTTTTACCTCAGTATTTGTAAGCTAAATTGGCAGCCTGATAAATCCCCAGCCAACAGGAAGCCCTCCCCCTGGCAGTATATATTAGCTCACACATACACATAATAGACAGGTCATGTGACTGACAGCTGCCGTATTTCCTATACGGTGCAATTGTTGTAGTTTGTCTGCTTATTAATCAGATTTTTATTTTTGAAGGATAATACCAGACTTGTGTGTGTTTTAGGGCGAGTTTCGTTTGTCAAGTTGTGTGTGTTGAGTTGCGTGTGGCGACATGCATGTAGCGACTTTTGTGAGATGAGTTTTGTGTAGCAACATGCGTGTAGCAACTTTTTGTGTGTCGAGTTACATGTGACAGGTTAGTGTAGCAAGTTGTGTGCAGCAAGTTTTGCGCATGGCGAGTTTTGCGCGTTGCGAGTATTATGTGTGGTGCCTTTTGAGTATGTGCAAGTTTTGTGTGAGGCAACTTTTGCATGTGTTGCAACTTTTGTGCATGTGGCAATTTTTCCGCGTGTGCAAGTTTTGCATGTGGCGAGTTTTTCATGAGGAGAATTTTGCACTTGTGGCGAGTTTTGCAAGAGCCTAGTTTTTGCATGTGGCGAGTTCTGCGCGTGGCGAGTTTTGAGTGGCGACTTTTGTGTTTTGACTTTTATGTGGCGAGGTTGGTGTATTTGTGGTGAAATGTGTGCTGAGGGTAATATGTGTTCAAAGCACGTGGTAGTGTGTGGCGCATTTTGTGTGTGTTCATATCCCCGTGTGTGGTGAGTATCCCATGTCGAGGCCCCACCTTAGCAACTGTACGGTATATACTCTTTGGCGCCATCGCTCTCATTCTTTAAGTCCCCCTTGTTCACATCTGGCAGCTGTCAATTTGCCTCCTACACTTTTCCTTTCATTTTTTCCCATTATGTAGATAGGGGCAAAATTGTTTGGTGAATTGGAAAGCGCGGGGTTAAAATTTCGCCTCACAATATAGCCTATGACGCTCTCGGGGTCCAGACGTGTGACTGTGCAAAATTTTGTTGCTGTAGCTGCGACGCTTCCAACACTTTTCCTTTCACTTTTTTCCCCATTATGTAGATAGGGGCAAAATTGTTTGGTGAATTGGAACGAGCGGGGTTAAAATTTCGCCTCACAATATAGCCTATGACGCTCTCGGGGTCCAGACGTGTGACTGTGCAAAATTTTGTGGCTGTAGCTGCGACGGTGCATGCCAATCCCGGACATACACACACACATACACACACACACACACACATTCAGCTTTATATAGTAGATTGTAGCATGGCTAACGGGTGTGTGGTCGACGGGAGGTATGTGTCACATAGGTACCTTGTCGCTGTAATGTAGCCCGGAGTATTTCTTTGTTTTACATAACCATATATTTGTGTTTCAGGACCTGTGGTGATGTCAGACCACATGGCTAATCATGTGATAGGTTACTGGGTGTGGTTAGTCCTATATAAGACAGGCTAATGCTTAACACAGTAGATATGTGTGGAGGTGAAACCCTCCTGAGTGTGTCAAGGCTCCAGGACTAAGCCGGAAGGACTGGACATTTGTTTTTCTTTCCTGAGCCAAAGGCTATTTGTTTTCTATTATTTCGCCACGTGGTTTATGATGCAATAAACCCTATGAACTTTTCAAGAAACGTGCCTCCTGAGTCTCAGACGTCGCACCCGAGTGAGTGAAATCCCTACAATATATATATATATATATGACAGGATATATGTTTGTTTTTTTTAACACATGGATCCCTTGTATAGCCGTATGCGATAAAAACATGCAGTACGGATGACATACGGATTACATACGGAGGATGCCATGCGCAAAATACGCTGAAACACCCTGCCTACGGAGGAGCTACGGACCACTATTTTGGGGACTTTTCAGCGTATTACGGCCGTAAAAAACGGACCGTATTTTCATACGCTGAGTGTGAAGCCGGCCTAATACTGTATTTCTCAGAGAGGCTCTGTTTATGGCTAGGAAAGCGATAGCGCTGAGGTGGATGGGGGGAAAGTCTCCTTCAATCAATCAGTGGAAAAAATTAGTAAACAATATAATTCCATATGAGAACATATTATACAGGAACAGAAATTGTCCCCAAAAATGTCATAGAATTTGTGAAAGGTGTTGCGATTCACCCCACACACCTAGCCCCTTGTGCTGTGATTTCTTCAACCACGGGATATAATCCCTGAGGTTTCTCTTTGTCAGTGCATGAACGTGATGCTCTATGTGGACTCAGGAATATTTGCTTATTATAACCTGAACTGTTACATACTCAGAACCTTGATAAAGAACTTCTTGGTTGATGTTGCAATACTGTTTAGAATACATTGTGTTTAATGTTCTATTTTACTTATTTTATTTGTTTGTTTTGTCAATGAAAGTATGATTTTATCATTGATATTGTGGATGATGATTTGATGGATTACTCTGATTTTACACTGCAATGTCACATGCCTGTTGTAATATTTTGTGGAATCTTTCAATAAAAAAAGTTTAAAAAAAGAATAGAATAGATAAATAGAATATATAGATATATAGAATAGATAGAATAGATAGATATCCTATAGATATATAATTTCCCAAGCCCACTACATATGATAAACTTGCACCCTTTAGTGCTTTTCATGTGGCAGTAAAGGGTGTTTAGCCTTGTTTAACCTATTAGATTAATAAATAATTTTAAAAAACACGATGTGGGGTTCCTCCTATTTTTGATAACCAGCAAAGGTAAGGCAGACAGCTGTGAGTTAATATTAACAGGCTGGGAACGTCCATGGCTATTGGGCCCTTCACAGCCTAAAATTACCATCCCACAGCCGCCCCAGAAATGGTGCATCACATTAGTTTTGCCAATTCTGGCGCTTTGCCCTGCTTTTCCTGATAGCCCTGGTGTGGTGACAATCAGGGTAAAGATAGTTGGGTTTGGTGTCAGCTGTAATTTGTCAAAAATCACAGCTGGAATCAAGCCCTTGGGTAAGCAATGGAGAGTTGTCTAGCAGACACTCCAATTACATAGTAACATAGTAACATAGTTAGTAAGGCCGAAAAAAGACATTTGTCCATCCAGTTCAGCCTATATTCCATCATAATAAATCCCCAGATCTACGTCCTTCTACAGAACCTAATAATTGTATGATACAATATTGTTCTGCTCCAGGAAGACATCCAGGCCTCTCTTGAACCCCTCGACTGAGTTCGCCATCACCACCTCCTCAGGCAAGCAATTCCAGATTCTCACTGCCCTAACAGTAAAGAATCCTCTTCTATGTTGGTGGAAAAACCTTCTCTCCTCCAGACGCAAAGAATGCCCCCTTGTGCCCGTCACCTTCCTTGGTATAAACAGATCCTCAGCGAGATATTTGTATTGTCCCCTTATATACTTATACATGGTTATTAGATCGCCCCTCAGTCGTCTTTTTTCTAGACTAAATAATCCTAATTTCGCTAATCTATCTGGGTATTGTAGTTCTCCCATCCCCTTTATTAATTTTGTTGCCCTCCTTTGTACTCTCTCTAGTTCCATTATATCCTTCCTGAGCACCGGTGCCCAAAACTGGACACAGTACTCCATGTGCGGTCTAACTAGGGATTTGTACAGAGGCAGTATAATGCTCTCATCATGTGTATCCAGACCTCTTTTAATGCACCCCATAATCCTGTTTGCCTTGGCAGCTGCTGCCTGGCACTGGCTGCTCCAGGTAAGTTTATCATTAACTAGGATCCCCAAGTCCTTCTCCCTGTCAGATTTACCCAGTGGTTTCCCGTTCAGTGTGTAATGGTGATATTGATTCCCTCTTCCCATGTGTATAACCTTACATTTATCATTGTTAAACCTCATCTGCCACCTTTCAGCCCAAGTTTCCAACTTATCCAGATCCATCTGTAGCAGAATACTATCTTCTCTTGTATTAACTGCTTTACATAGTTTTGTATCATCTGCAAATATCAAATAATTACTAGCCCAGTAATCAAAATTTAAACACATAAAAAAAATAGTTTATTTGAAAAAACACTGTTCAATAGAGTTGAGGGACTTTTACTTTTTTAGGATCGATTTGGGTTTCGCGAAACCCAACTTTCTCAAGTCGGGTCGGATGAAATCGGCCGATTATTGCGAAAAGTCGGGGTTCGGCCGAAACATGAAACCCAATGCAAGTCAATGGGGAATCAAAGTCGGCAGTGAGTGGAGGACAGGAAAACACCTACAGTGTCAATTTTAATGCCAAAAACATCAATTCGTATTTCTTAAGCTTGTAAATCTTAATTTACTTTATAATAATAGTTAAGCATTGAAAACAGGGGCTCATTTGGCTAAAGTTGTGGGGGGGTAGGGCTGGCTCAAGATTTTCGTGGGCCCAGGAAACACGGAATACGTCACGGTGGTGGAGCAGGGAGAGGTAAGTATTTCAACTTTGCAAGTGCTGCGATCCTGTGCAAGCAGGGGGGCCCACTAGTTGGCACTGGCACAGGGCCCCTCATAGTACGGTGGTGGGTTTTACGGCGGGCGGCGCCTCCCACTGCCAGAGACACTTTTGCGTACTATGAGGGGCCCTGTGCCAGTGCCAACGAGTATGCCCCCCACCTGATGAAGGAACCTGCACTTTCAAGTGCATAAGTGGCTCAGACAGACTGAGTAGGCCTAAAATAAAAAAGTTGGCTAAATGCAGTTCAAAATTGGGAACAGGAGTACACAGGCGGCATTGCTTTGTTCAGTGGAGGACAACTGTAATAAGTGGCTGACACAGTTAGTAGGCCAAAATAATAAAGTGGGCTAAATGTCAGCCAAAAAAATGTTCATAAATAAACTGGTGGCATAGCTAGGTACAGAGGTGGGCTCCTCATCTGAGTAGCAGACAGTGGTAGTTGGCGCAAAATATTAACTGGTCTAAATGGAGGCCAGGGCCCCTGTATATTTTTACTATCATCTATCACTTCAACAAATTTGTATTGGCAGTGCCATTGAAGGATTTAACAGCACAGACTACACAGTGGTGGAGCAGGGAGAGGTAACTTTTGCAAGTGGTAGAGCACTGTTCGAGCTGGGGGGATCACTCTCTCGTGGGCGGCGGTACTGGCACAGAGCCCCTCATATTACGACGGTGTGTCTGACATTGGTTGTGCACCACCACCATCAGAGACACTTCATTGTACTATGAGGGACCCTGTGCCAGTGCCGTCGCCCAAAAGTCGCCCACCACATTAACTCAGTGCGCCGTGATGGACACGTAACGTCCCTGGCCATGCCTACTGGTCCATGCATCTGTTGTGAGGTTCACCTTTCTACTGACTCATTGCCTCAGTGCATGGACAATGCGGTCTTTGACATGCTGGTGGAGGGCTTTTCTCGCAAAGAAGTGTCGACTGGGTAGGTTATAGCGTGGACTGCATAGGCCATCAGGGCTTTGAAAGCTTTCAAAAATATCCAATTTATTAAAGTTAAAATCCAAGGTCCAAAAACATGGTTCACAGGAGAAGAGATAGCAGCATGGTACGCGTTTCGAACACTAGGTTCTTTTTCAAAGCTTTGAAAAAGAACCTAGTGTTCGAAACGCGTACCATGCTGCTATCTCTTCTCCTGTGAACCATGTTTTTGGACCTTGGATTTTAACTTTAATAAATTGGATATTTTTGGAAGCTGGATTTTCTCTTCTATTTTGTTCTATTGTTTCACGTGAAGACTGCACGGCATCCGGGCTTCCCCCACAACAAATGCCTAGTAGGTGAGCTGGTTTCTCTCCATTTTTTTTTTTTTTCTTTGAAAGCTTTGCTTTCAATCAAACGGTAGGGCATCATCTCTAGCGAGATTAGTCTAGCAATGTGGGCATTCAAACCCTGTGCACGTGGATGAGAGGATGAGTACTTTCTTTTCCTAATGAGAGTCTCTTGTAGGGTGAGCTGGACTGGAGAGCTGCATATGGTGGAGTGGATCTCTAGCACGTGTTAACTCCGACAAGGATCTGGCCAGAAGGCCTAGCTTATATAGGAGAGAGGAGTGGCTAACCAAGCACAGCTGAAAGCAGGGATTTCCACATCTTCGATTAACCCCTGTCCTGCTGAAAGAAAACAAACACATTTAACCCCTTCGTGCCATGCACCGTACTAGTATGGCGCTGCGGCAACTGCAATTGTTCCAGCCGCAGTACTAAAAAAGACACATATGAATGTTTTTCTCAATATCGGACATGAAATCAGAATAAACCTTTCCCATTTTAGGTCAATTAGAATTACCATAATTATTAATATTTGCTAAATGCCATAATTATGAGAGAGAGAATGTTTTAAGGCATTTTTATTATTTACTGCAAATGTAAGGAGGTTGCTCTTCCTGCTCCTTACCTGGAACCACTTAGTCAGACAGCTGGGTTGTCGGGGGGAAGACTTTCTGCCCTGGACAGAAGGGACCATGTGACGGCTGGGGCAGGGAGGAAGAGATGGGGTTGTGGTCAGAAAAGTGCGGGAGAGGAGAGCGCGCCAGACTGAGGAAAAAGCATGCCAGAGAGAAAGCAGGCTGCAGTGCCGCGCTCCCCATGACAGAGTGCTCCCTGTGAGGGCACTAAGGCTGGAGTGAGAGTGGGGACTTGGAAGCCTCCATATTCTGAGAAGACCCTTCCCCTGACAGTGCAGAGACAGTGACTCGAGTGCAGCTCTGGTGACCGCAGTGACAAGCAAAGATCCCTGAGTGTGATAAGTAACTGCCCAGTGTGTGTGTGACATTATTACTACATAGAAGCTGCCAGGCTTACAGAGACTCCTGCAGCAGTGACGGACGAGACTGTGCTACTTCCTGATTTCAGTTTCACTTTGAGAAGAACAGGCTGCAGAGACTTAACCCTGGAGTTTCCAGGAGACAGAGAAGAGACTTCAGGATCTCAAGTGCTGCTGGTGACTGTACCCACATTGGAATAAGGACCCTCCAGTCAGGATTTCCCTGGAATGATAAGTTACAAGAACACTCGTTTTCCATTCCTATTCTGCTTAGCTGTTTCATAGCTTCAGTTAACTTGTTGTGTACTGTTATACTGCTTGCATTATCTTTGCTAACCCCCTGCTTCCTCCCTGCGAGGAGAATTTTACTCCTGTTAATAAATCCCCTTCAACAGTTGGTCTGTCTGTTCCATGGTGACATACTCAGTGCCTGCATACTATTACACAAAGTCAAAAGTTTATGTACCGTATTTTTCGGACTGATGCACTTTTTCTCCAAAAAATTTCAGAGGAAAATGGTGGGTGCATCTTATAGCATGAATGCTGTGTTACCGGGGGGTTGGGGCAGAGGAGTGGCTATGCTGTGGTGGTGGCCGCCGAGATCTCAGTCTGCGCATGCACTGCCTCCGGCGGCCATTTTCCTGAAGCCTCTGGAGGCCCACGGCTTCAGGAAGATGGTCGCAGGGAAACCAGTGATGCACTCTGCACACAGTGGACTCTGGGTCATGGCGCCGCCACATGTGTCTTTTTATATAGTGTATGTAAACTTCTGGTTTCAACTGTAAGACTAGAGTGTGAGTGACACAACGCACAGCGCTCGGATATCACCCAAGTGCGGTGCGATATATGCCGACGCCGGCAGCAGAGGAGATGGAGAATGAGAGGATCGGAGCACAGTAGCATGACTCTCGGCTCCCGCTCGCAGCAGAGCAGGAGCTGAAGGTCATTAGCATATCACATCCGATGCTCTCGCATTGGATGCCATACGATGGTGTGACTCCAGCCTTAATGTTTGAAACTATCCAGAGTGGGAGGGGTGAAGCTGAAGGGAAAGAGACAGTTTCCTGTTGAAATGTTAGGTAGGGCCCGTAGTACATAGAAAAGAGACCTAAGGTCTGGTGTGAGCAGTGCCGCATTTCTTGGATGCCCCTAGAAGTGAGAGGCAACCGGGAGAAAGAGATAACATGATGCGGCGCAGAAACAGGGATGAGTGACCAGAGAGAACAGGGTGATTTATTGGACACGGGTCCTGTGAAAGTAAGGCCCAGAGTATATAACTCCTAAAAGGTAAAAGGCCTAAGCAGGATGGAGTACGCAAAATGGAAAGAGTGCCGTGGGCATGCGTTCCAGAGTGTCACCATCAGAGAACATAAGTATCAGCCATACTGGCAAAATAGCTTCCTAAGGGGAAAGAAGAGACAGCAACCGCGAGTTGAGTAAAGGACTCTTGCTAGCTGAACTATAATGTCGAGCTGCATTGTGCTGAAATAGTGAGGAATAGTGAAGAAAGAGGACAAGTAAAGAGAGAGAAGAGAAAGGGATTGAATTTGTGTAAAGAAAATGTTACGCATTTTGAGAAGCAATTGAGAAGATATGCGCCCATTATCTACTGTATATAACTCTCCCCAAGTTAATGTTCAGAAAAAACTTTATTTTAAACTGGTGGTCTCCCTCTTTGAACTGTCAAACATCTGGTTTTGGCCAACTATCAACATCAGTTATGTGCGGCCTGCACAGGCGTAGTGCCCTCACAGCACAAATACACACACCCAGTCAGGACCCCCAACTTCATGTAACATGTGAGGGTGGAAGAGATGAGCACCTCACCCACGGCTGCTGCCCCATGCTACCTTATATTGTATCCAAAAAGCACCCCCCACAGTTCTATCTGATGACTTACATTTAAACATATTCAATACTTCTAGAGAAGTATGCCCATAACACAGTAATGAGCTTGTATGTCAGCACACAGTGCCTATGTCTCTTTACTTAGGCTGAATTTACAGGTCTGTACACCAGTGACCATGCTCGGATCAAGCAGAAAAAGGCTGGTCACAGCCAAAACCTTGCCACGCCACAAGGTTTAATAAAGTCCACTTCTTTTTCACTATTTGCATGAGTGCTGCCGGCTTTTTACTTTAGATAGATATATAGATAGAATAGAATAGAATACCTGGACCTGACGGTATGCCCACGGAGCTATATAAAAGATATTTAGACCAGTTGGGGTCAGTTCTGTTGCAGACCCTTTCTGAAGCACTTGCAGAACACTTGCTCCCCAAATCCTTTCATGATGCCACTATTGTGGTGATTCCAAAGCTTGACAATCCTGCTGAGGAATGTGGTTCTTATCGTCCCATATCCTTGCACAATACTGACAATAAAATTCTTACAAAACTTAATGCTAATAGACTGAAGGCAGTAATACTGGGCATTATACATGAGGACCAAACTGGTTTTATGCCAGGAAGATCTACCTCCTCTAATATAAGAAGAGTGCAGATAGGCCATAAATATAACAGACCTTGGGCGATAGCCTCTTTAGATACTGCAAAGATTAGAATGGAAATTTCTGCAACGGGTGCTTCTGAAAATTGGAAACATTTAAAGTCAGTTTGAGGGGGTCTATATGGCTGAAAATACCCAAAAGTGACACCATTCTAAAAACTGCACCCCTCAAGGTGCTCAAAACGACATTCAAGAAGTTTATTAACCCTTCAGGTGTTTCACAGCAGCAGAAGCAACATTGAAGAAAAAAATGAACATTTTTTATTATTATTATTATTTATTGTTAGAGCGCCATTTATTCCATGGCACTTTACATGCGAGGAGGGGTATACATAATAAAAACAACTACAATAATCTTAAACAATACAAGTCATAACTGGTACAGGAGGAGTGAGGACCCTGCCCGCGATGGCTCACAATCTACAAGACATTTTAGTCACAAAAACGATCTTTTAGCAACAATTGTTTTATTTTACCAAGGGTAAAAGGAGAAAGTGGACCCCCCACAAGTGACCCCATTTTGGAAACTAGACCCTCCCAAGGAACTTATCTAGATGTGTGTTGAGAACTTTGAACCCCAAAAATCATGTTTGATAAATCTGCCCCTTCATAACCTTATTACACATACTGTCCACCTACTTTTGGACCACCCTGTATATTCCACCAATCCTGTTTAACCCCGAATAAACTACATAAATTCGGTAGAAGAGTAAATGATGAATGTCATAGATGTGGGGAGGAGGGAGCGGATTTTTGGCATCTCATTTGGGATATAAGAAGATATTGGAAGGATGTGATTTTTACACTAGAAAGCATACTTGGGATACCTGTTGAATGTAGTCCAGAGCTGTGTGTGTTGTGTGTTGTGTGTTGTGGATGAAGAAATGTGGACTCACTACGATATAATTCTGTATTTCTCAGAGAGGCTCTGTTTATGGCTAGGAAAGCGATAGCGCTGAGGTGGATGGGGGGAAAGTCTCCTTCAATCAATCAGTGGAAAAAATTAGTAAACAATATAATTCCATATGAGAACATATTATACAGGAACAGAAGTTGTCCCCAAAAATGTCATAGAATTTGTGAAAGGTGTTGCGATTCACCCCACACACCTAGCCCCTTGTGCTGTGATTTCTTCAACCACGGGATATAATCCCTGAGGTTTCTCTTTGTCAGTGCATGAACGTGATGCTCTATGTGGACTCAGGAATATTTGCTTATTATAACCTGAACTGTTACATACTCAGAACCTTGATTAAGAACTTCTTGGTTGATGTTGCAATGCTGTTTAGAATACATTGTGTTTAATGTTCTATTTTACTTATTTTATTTGTTTGTTTTGTCAATGAAAGTATGATTTTATCATTGATATTGTGGATGATGATTTGATGGATTACTCTGATTTTACACTGCAATGTCACATGCCTGTTATATTATTTTGTGGAATCTTTCAATAAAAAGAGTTTAAAAAAAGAATAGAATAGATAAATAGAATATATAGATATATAGAATAGATAGATAGAATAGATAGATATCCTATAGATATATAATTTCCCAAGCCCACTACATATGATAAACTTGCACCCTTTAGTGCTTTTCATGTGGCAGTAAAGGGTGTTTAGCCTTGTTTAACCTATTAGATTAATAAATAATTTTAAAAAACACGATGTGGGGTTCCTCCTATTTTTGATAACCAGCAAAGGTAAGGAAGACAGCTGTGAGCTAATATTAACAGGCTGGGAATGTCCATGGCTATTGGGCCCTTCACAGCCTAAAATTACCATCCCACAGCCGCCCCAGAAATGGCGCATCACATTGGTTGTGCCAATTGTGGCACTTTGCCCTGCTTTTCCTGATAGCCCTGGTGTGGTGACAATCAGGGTAAAGATAGTTGGGTTTGGTGTCAGCTGTAATTTGTCAAAAATCACAGCTGGAATCAAGCCTTTGGGTTAGCAATGGAGAGTTGTCTAGCAGACACTCCAATTACTAGCCCAGTAATCAAAAATAAAAACACATAAAAAAAATAGTTTATTTGAAAAAACACTCCTCAATAGAGTTGAGGGACTTTTACTTTTTTAGGATCGAGTCGGGTTTCGCGAAACCCGACTTTCTCAAAAGTCGGGTCGGGTGAAATCGGCCGATTATTGCGAAAAGTCAGGGGTCGGCCGAAACACGAAACCCAATGCAAGTCAATGGGGAATCAAAATAGTAGAATAAACAAAGAGCTAGCACTCGACTATAGCTGGGGTGTGGACGGTGCAAGTGAACGGAGTCAGATGACCCCCAATACTTGAAGAAGAACGAATCACTGCACACGTCAGAATAAGTCAATTTTTGCTGAAGTGAAGATTTTTTATTCAATGGTGCAAAACAAAAGTTCAAGGACGTAACAAGGCAACAGTTCTACTTCTAACGTTTCGGCCACACAGTGGCCTTGGTCACAGAGTAGTGCCTTAGTGGTAGTCCAAATGATATCATATAGTCAAATGGTATTCAAAGACGGGTACGGCCCTGTGATACCCAAAATGGATGTCAGCGGGCAGTTAATGCTAGGTGATATATACAATAGTCCAATATGGGCTTTAGCGAATGTCCTAATGCAACACAAGTTCCATGTAGAAAGCAGAAGCAAGCAGCATAAGTGTGCCTGTGTGGAACAGCCGTCCAATTCTAGGGTCCTTGTTATAGCAAGGGTAGTAGGAAAAAAGTAGATGAAGTTGTGTCCAGGCTTAGGCCCAATGGTACGTGTTAGTGCGGCGAGGGTTCACCTAAGCAGCATATCCATTGGTGGTGCAGGGGTCACAGCGTCCGTTTGGGCAATCCGGGAGGCAACGCCGACACGCAACAGTGTCCTGGCAGATCCGCCTCCTCTGCCAGGACACTGTTGCGTGTCGGCGTTGCCTCCCGGATTGCCCAAACGGACGCTGTGACCCCTGCACCACCAATGGATATGCTGCTTAGGTGAACCCTCGCCGCACTAACACGTACCATTGGGCCTAAGCCTGGACACAACTTCATCTACTTTTTTCCTACTACCCTTGCTATAACAAGGACCCTAGAATTGGACGGCTGTTCCACACAGGCACACTTATGCTGCTTGCTCCTGCTTTCTACATGGAACTTGTGTTGCATTAGGACATTCGCTAAAGCCCATATTGGACTATTGTATATATCACCTAGCATTAACTGCCCGCTGACATCCATTTTGGGTATCACAGGGCCGTACCCGTCTTTGAATACCATTTGACTATATGATATCATTTGGACTACCACTAAGGCACTACTCTGTGACCAAGGCCACTGTGTGGCCGAAACGTTAGAAGTAGAACTGTTGCCTTGTTACGTCCTTGAACTTTTGTTTTGCACCATTGAATAAAAAATCTTCACTTCAGCAAAAATTGACTTATTCTGACGTGTGCAGTGATTCGTTCTTCTTCAAGTAATGGGGAATCAAAGTCGGCAGTGAGTGGAGGACAGGAAAACACCTACAGTGCCCATTTTAATGCCAAAAACATCAATTCTAATTACTTAAGCTTGTCAATCTTAATTTACTTTATAATAATAGTTAGGCATTGAAAACAGGGGCTCATTTGGCTAAAGTTGTGGGGGGTAGGGCTGGCTCAAGATTTTCGTGGGCCCAGGAAACGTGGAATACGTCACGGCGGTGGAGCATAGAGAGGTAAGTATTTCAACTTTGCAAGTGCTGCGATCCTGTGCAAGCAGAGGGGCCCACTAGTTGGCACTGGCACAGGGCCCCTCATAGTCCGGCGGTGTGTTTGACGGCGGGCGGCGCCTCCCACTGCCAGAAACACTTTTGCGTACTATGAGGGGCCTGTGCCAGTGCCAACGAATATGCCCCCACCTGATGAAGGAACCTGCACTTTCATCTGCACCTTCCTCTTTGTCCCCTTGTAAGGTGGTATAGCATGCGGAAAGGGGAACCTGACTTTCAGCAGGGTCAGATTCTGGCTGTGTAGAGTGCAAGGGGAATGTAGTGGTCTGGGTCAATGTACCAGCAGACTCCTCTAGCAGTGGCTGGGCAATGGGCAGGATGAGGAGGAAACACAGATATAGGCCCAAATAATAAAGTAGGCTAAATGCAGTTCAAAATTGCTAACAGGAGTACACAGGTGGCATAACTTTGTTCAGCGGAAGAAGGACAACTGTTATGAGAGGCTCACACAGACTTAGTAGGCCTAAAATAAAAAAGTAGGCTAAATGCAGTTCAAAATTGGTAACAGGAGTACACAGACAGCATTACTTTGCTCAGTGGAGGACAACTGTAATAAGTGGCTCAGACAGACTGAGTAGGCCTAAAATAAAAAAGTTGGCTAAATGCAGTTCAAAATTGGGAACAGGAGTACACAGGCGGCATTGCTTTGTTCAGTGGAGGACAACTGTAATAAGTGGCTCAGACAGACTGAGAAGGCCTAAAATAATAAAGTTGGCTAAATGCAGTTCAAAATTGGGAACAGGAGTACACAGGCGGCATTGCTTTGTTCAGTGGAGGACAACTGTAATAAGTGGCTCAGACAGACTGAGTAGGCCTAAAATAAAAAAGTTGGCTAAATGCAGTTCAAAATTGGGAACAGGAGTACACAGGCAGCATTGCTTTGTTCAGTGGAGGACAACTGTAATAAGTGGCTCAGACAGACTGAGAAGGCCTAAAATAATAAAGTTGGCTAAATGCAGTTCAAAATTGGGAACAGGAGTACACAGGCGGCATTGCTTTGTTCAGTGGAGGACAACTGTAATAAGTGGCTCAGACAGACTGAGTAGGCCTAAAATAAAAAAGTTGGCTAAATGCAGTTCAAAATTGGGAACAGGAGTACACAGGCGGCATTGCTTTGTTCAGTGGAGGACAACTGTAATAAGTGGCTCAGACAGACTGAGTAGGCCTAAAATAAAAAAGTTGGCTAAATGCAGTTCAAAATTGGGAACAGGAGTACACAGGCGGCATTGCTTTGTTCAGTGGAGGACAACTGTAATAAGTAGCTCAGACAGACTGAGTAGGCCTAAAATAAAAAAGTTGGCTAAATGCAGTTTACAATTGGTAACAGAAGTACACAGGCGGCATTGCTTTGTTCAGCGGAGGACAACTGTAATAAGTGGCTGACACAGTTAGTAGGCCAAAATAATAAAGTGGGCTAAATGTCAGCCAAAAAAAATGTTCATAAATAAACTGGTGGCATAGCTAGGTACAGAGGTGGGCTCCTCATCTGAGTAGCAGACAGTGGTAGTTTGCGCAAAATATTAACTGGTCTAAATGGAGGCCAGGGCCCCTGTATATTTTTACTATCATCTATCACTTCAACAAATTTGTATTGACAGTGCCATTGAAGGATTTAACAGCACAGACTACACAGTGGTGGAGCAGGGAGAGGCAATTTTTGCAAGTGATAGAGCACTGTTCGAGCTGGGGGGAACACTCTCTCGTGGGCGACTACTGGCACAGGGCCCCTCATATTACGACGGTGTGTCTGACATTGGTTGTGCACCACCACCATCAGAGACACTTCATTGTACTATGAGGGACCCTGTGCCAGTGTGGTCGCCCAAGAGTCGCCCACCACATTGACTCCGTGCGCCGTGATGGACACGTAACGTCCCTGGCCATGCCTACTGGTCCATGCATCTTTTGTGAGGTGCACCTTTCTACTGACTGATTGCCTCAGTGCATGGACAATACGGTCTTTGACATGCTGGTGGAGGGCTGGGATGGCTTTTCTCGCAAAGAAGTGTCGACTGGGTAGGTTATAGCGTGGAACTGCATAGGCCATCAGGGCTTTGAAAGCTTTGCTTTCAACCAAACAGTAGGGCATCATCTCTAACGAGATTAGTCTAGCAATGTGGGCATTCAAACCCTGTGTATGCGGAAGAGAGGATGAGTACTTCCTTTTCCTAACGAGAGTCTCTTGTAGGGTGAGCTGGACTGGAGAGCTGCATATGGTGGAGTGGATCTCTAGCAAGTGTTAACTCCGACAAGGATCTGGCCAGAAGGCCTAGCTTATATAGGAGAGAGGAGTGGCTAACCGAGCACAGCTGAAAGCAGGGATTTCCACATCTTCGATTAACCCCTGTCCTGCTGAAAGAAAACAAACACATTTAACCCCTTCGTGCCATGCGCCGTACTAGTACGGCGCTGCGGCAACTGCAATTGTGCCAGCCGCAGTACTAGTACGGCGCAAAAATCACCGCGGTCTTCCGCTGAGCGCTGCGGTGATTGGGTGCGGGTGTCAGCTGCATATGACAGCTGACACTCCGCAGCAATGCCCACGATCCTGCACTGCCTGTCAGATCGCTGATCTAACACAGTGCTATGCAAAGTGTCAGATCAGCGATCTGATGAAATATAGTGATGTCCCACCCTGGGACAATGCTAGAAAGGTAAAAAATAAAAATTAGAATGCATGTAAAACAATTAAAAAAAATCCCCAAATAAAGATAAAAAAAAAAAAATTTCTAATAAATCCATTTATTTATGTAAATAAAAAAAAACAATAAAAGTACACATATTTAGTATCACCGCATCCGTAACGACCCACTCTATAAAACTATCCCACTAGTTAACCCTTTCAGTGAACACCGCAAAAAAAAAAAAAAAAGAGGCAAAAAACAACGCTTTATTATCATACCGGCGAACAAAAAGTGGAATAACACGCAATAAAAAAACGGATATAAATAAACATGGTACCGCTGAAAATGTCATCTTGTTCCGCAAAAAAAAGCTACCATACAGCATCATCAGCAGAAAAATAAAAAAGTTATAGCTCTCAGAATAAAGCGATGCAAAAACAATTATTTTTTATATAAAATAGTTTTTATTGTGTAAAAGTGCCAAAACATTAACAAAATGATATAAATGAGGTATCGCTGTAATCGTACTGACCTGCAGAATAAAGCTGCTTTATCAATTTTACCACACGTGGAAAGGTATAAATGCCCCCCCTAAAAGAAATTCAGGAATTGCTGGTTTTTGTTCATTCTGCCTCCCAAAAATCGGAATAAAAAGCGATCAAAAAATGTCATGTGCCGAAAATGGTACCGATGAAAACGTCAACTCGCCCTGCAAAAAACAAGACCTCACATGACTCTGTGGGCCAAAATATGGATAAATTATAGCTCTCAAAATGTGGTGTTGCAAAAACTATTTTTTGCAATAAAAAGTGTCTTTTAGTGTGTGACGGCTGCCAATCATAAAAATCCGCCAAAAAATGATATAAAAGTAAATCAAACCCCCCTTCATCACCCCCTCAGTTAGGGAAAAATAATAAAATTTTAAAAAATGTATTTATTTCCATTTTCCCATTAGGGCTAGGGTTAGGGCTGGGATTACGGCTAGGGTTAGGGTTGGGGTTAGGGCTAGGGTTAGGGCTAGGGTTAGGGTTAGGGATAGGGCTAGGATTAGGGCTAGTGTTAGGGTTGGGGTTAGGGCTAGGGTTAGGGTTAGGGTTGGGGATGGGGTTAGGGCTAGGGTTGGGGTTAGGGTTAGGGTTGGGGCTAAAGTTATGGTTAGGGTTGTGTCTAAAGTTAGGGTTGGGGCTAAAGTTAGGGATGGGGCTAAAGTTAGGGTTTGGATTACATTTACGATTGGGATTAGGGTTGGGATTAGGGTTAGGGGTGTGGTTAGGGTTATGGTTGGGATTAGGGTTAGGGGTCTGTTTGGGTTAGGGTTTCAGTTAGAATTGGGGGGTTTCCACTGTTTAAGCACATCAGGGGCTCTCCAAACACGACATGGCGTCCGATCTCAATTCCTGTTAATTCTGCGTTGAAAAACTAAAACAGTGCTCCTTCCCTTCCGAGCTCTCCCGTGCGCCCAAACAGGGGTTTACCCCCACATATGGAGTATCAGCGTACTCAGGACAAATTTGTCAACAAGTTTTGCGGTCCGATTTCTCCTGTTACCCTTGGGAAAATACAAAACCGGGGGCAAAAAAATAATTTTTGTATAAAAAAAAGATTTTTTATTTTCACGGCTCTGCGTTATAAACTGTAGTGAAACACTTGGGGGTTCAAAGTTCTTACAATACATCTAGATAAGTTCCTTGTGGGGGTGTAGTTTCCAATATAGGGTCACTTGTGAGGGGTTTCTACTGTTTAGGTACATCAGGGGCTCTGCAAATGCAACGTGATGCCTGCAGACCAATCCATCTAGGTCTGCATTCCAAACTGCGCTCCTTCCCTTCCGAGCTCTGCCATATGCCCAAACAGTGGTTCCCCCCCCACATATTGGGTATCAGCGTACTCAGGACAAATTGGACAACAACTTTTAGGGTCCAATTTTTCCTGTTACCCTTGGGAAAAAAAAAAAAAATTTGGGGGCTAAAATATCATTTTTGTGGAAAATAATATTTTTTATTTTTACGGCTCTGCGTTATAAACTGTAGTGAAACACTTGGGGTTTCAAAGTTCTCACAACACATCTAGATAAGTTCCTTGTGGGGGTCTAGTTTCCAATATAGGGTCACTTGTGAGGGGTTTCTACTGTGTAGGCACATCAGGAGCTCTCCAAACGCGACATGGGTTCCGATGTCAATTCCAGCAAATTTTGCATTGAAAAGTAAAAACGGCGCTCCTTCCCTTCCGAGCTCTGCCATGCGCCCAAACAGTGGTTTACCCCCACACACGGGGTATCGGCGTACTCAGGACAAATTGCACAACAACTTTTGTTGTCCAATTTGTCCTGTTACCCTTGGAAATATAAAAAATTTGGGGGGGAAAAGATCATTTTTTGTGAAAAAAATATGATTTTCTTTTACGGCTCTACATTATAAACTTCTGTGAAGCACTTGGAGGTTCAAAGTGCTCACCACACATCTAGATTAGTTCCTTAAGGGGTCTACTTTCCAAAATGGTGTCACTTGTGGGGGGTTTCCACTGTTTAGGCAAATCAGGGGCTCTCCAAACGTGACATGATGTCTGATCTCAATTCCAACAAATTTTGCAATGAAAAGTCAAATGGCGCTCCTTCCCTTCCAAGCTCTGCCATGTGCCCAAACAATGGTTTACCCCAACATATGGGGTATCGGTGTACTCAGGACAAATTTTACAACGACTTTTGTGGTCCAATTTCTCCTGTTACCCTTGTTAAAATAAAACAAATTGGATCTGAAGTAAAAATTTTGTGAAAAAAAGTTAAATGTTCAATTTTTTTTAAACATTCCAAAAATTCCTGTGAAGCACCTGAAGGGTTAATAAACTTTTTGAATTTGGGTTTGAGTACCTTGAGGGGTGCAGTTTTTAGAATGGTGTCACTTTTGGGCATTTTCTGTCATATAGAGCCCTCAAAGTCATTTCAAGTGTGAGGTGGTCCCTAAAAAAATGGTTTTGCAAATTTTGTTGTAAAAACGAGAAATCGCTGGTCAACTTTTAACCTTTATAACTCCCTAACAAAAAAAAATTATGTTTCCAAAATTGTGCTGCTGTAAAGCAGACATGTGGGAAACAGTCCAGCCAAGAAACAAAGAGTCCCACCGCACTGCTGCTGTATGCCTGACTGTTGTGGATTCTGTTTTTGGGCTCCCTCTGGTGGTTACAGATGGTACTGGGTGACTTGTGTTTTCTGCGGTCTCTGGTGTCCACCTGTTCTATCAGGATATGGGAGTTTCCTATTTAACCTGGCTTTCTTGTCTTTTCCTCGCCGGCTATCAATGTAATCAGTGTGTCTTGTTACCTCTGCTTCTGTAATCTTCAGGACAAGCTAAGTTTTTGATTTTCCTGTTCCACGTTTTGCTTAATTTTTGTCTTAGTCCAGCTTGCAGATATGTGATTTTGCTGGTTGCTCTAGTGGGCTGATATTACTCCTCATGTTCCATGAGTTGGCACATTAGTTCAAGTAATTTCAGGATGGTTTTTTGTAGGGTTTTTCGCTGACCGCGCAGTTCACTTTTGTATCCTCTGCTATCTAGCTTTAGCGGGCCTCATTTTGCTGAATCTGTTTTCATAACTACGTATGTGCTTACCTCTCATTTCACCGTCATTACATGTGGGGGGCTGCTATTTCTGTGGGGTGTTTCTCTGGAGGCAAGAGAGGTCTGTGTTTCTTCTAATAGGGGAAGTTAGTCCTTCGGCTGGCGCGAGACGTCTAGGAATCATTAGTCCTTCGGCTGGTGCGAGACGTCTAGGAATCATCGTAGGCACGTTCCCCGGCTACAGCTAGTTGTGTGTTAGGTTCAGGATCGCGGTCAGCTCAGTTTCCATCACCCTAGAGCTTGTTTTGTTTTTTGTGCTTGTCCTTTTGTGATCCCCTGCCATTGGGATCATGACAGTATAGCCGGCCAAAAAGTGGTAATCGTATTGGCTGAAGTAGGAGGAAAAGTAGTCTGAGGAAGTTTTTTTTTTTTTTTTTCCCCCTCAGAGTTTGCTGCCTAGCCTTAATTGCAGCCTGGCTGCGTCTTACCTCCTCTTAATCCCTGAATGGCTCTGACCTCAGCTGTTTATCATGGACGTCCAGAGTTTGGCTTCCAGCCTGAATAATCTTGCTGCTAAGGGTAATAATCTTGCTGCAAAATATACAAGATTTTGTTGTACATGCTCCTATGTCTGAACCTAGAATTCCTATCCCAGAGTTTTTTTCTGGAGATAGATCTAGTTTTCTGAATTTTAGGAACAATTGCAAGTTGTTTCTTTCTTTAAAAACTCGCTCCTCTGGAGACCCTGCTCAGCAAGTCAAAATTGTTATATCTTTCCTGCGGGGTGACCCTCAGAATTGGGCATTTGCATTGGCACCAGGGGATCCTGCGTTGCTCAATGTGGATGCGTTTTTTCTGGCATTGGGTTTGCTCTATGAGGAACCTTACCTAGAGATTCAGGCTGAAAAAGCTTTATTGGCTCTCTCTCAGGGGCAAGATGAAGCAGAAATATATTGTCAGAAATTTCGGAAATGGTCGGTGCTTACTCAGTGGAATGAGTGCGCCCTGGCTGCAAGATTCAGAGATGGCCTTTCTGAGGCCATTAAAGATGTTATGGTGGGGTTCCCTGCGCCTACAGGTCTCAATGAGTCTATGACTATGGCTATTCAGATTGATCGGCGTTTACGGGAGCGCAAACCTGTGCACCATTTGGCAGTGTCTTCGGAACAGGCACCTGAGACAATGCAATGTGATAGAATTCAGTCCAGAAGTGAACGGCAAAACTATAGGCGGAAAAATGGGTTGTGTTTTTATTGTGGTGATTCAGCTCATGTTATATCAGCATGCTCTAAACGCACAAAAAAGGTTGATAAGTCTGTTGCCATTAGTACTTTACAGTCTAAGTTCATTCTGTCTGTGACTCTGATTTGTTCATTATCAGCCATTTCCGTCGATGCCTATGTGGATTCAGGCGCTGCCCTGAGTCTTATGGATTGGTCATTTGCCAACCGCTGTGGGTTTAGTCTGGAGCCTCTGGAAGTCCCTATTCCTTTGAAAGGAATTGACTCTACACCTTTGGCTATGAACAAACCTCAGTACTGGACACAAGTGACCATGCGTATGACTCCCGTTCATCAGGAGGTGATTCGCTTCCTGGTACTGTATAATTTACATGATGTCTTAGTGCTTGGTCTGCCATGATTACAAACTCATAACCCAGTCTTGGACTGGAAAACGATGTCTGTGTTAAGCTGGGGATGTCAGGGGGTTCATGATGATGCACCTCCGATTTCTATCGCTTCATCTACTCCTTCTGAGGGTCCTGTATTTTTGTCTGATTATCGGGATGTTTTTGAGGAGCCTAAGCTCAATTCGCTTCCTCCTCACAGGGATTGCGATTGTGCTATAGATTTGATTTCTGGCAGTAAATTTCCTAAAGGACGTTTGTTCAATCTGTCAGTGCCAGAGCATACTGCTATGCGGGATTATGTTAAGGAGTCCTTGGAAAAGGGACATATCCGTCCATCTTCGTCCCCTTTGGGAGCAGGTTTTTTTTTCGTGGCCAAAAAAGATGGTTCCTTGAGGCCTTGTATAGATTACCGTCTTTTGAATAAGATTACAGTCAAATATCAGTATCCTTTGCCATTGACTGATTTGTTCGCTCGCATTAAGGGGGCTAAATGGTTCACTAAGATTGATCTTCGGGGTGCGTATAATCTTGTGCGGATAAAGCAGGGTGATGAGTGGAAAACCGCATTTAATACGCCTGAGGGCCATTTTGAGTATTTGGTGATGCCTTTTGGACTTTCTAATGCTCCTTCTGTCTTCCAGTCCTTTATGCACGATATTTTCCGTGAATATCTGGATAAATTTATGATTGTGTATTTGGATGATGTTTTGGTTTTTTCTGATGACTGGGAGTCCCATGTTCAGCAGGTCAGGAAGGCGTTTCAGGTCCTGCGGGCCAATTCTTTGTTTGTAAAAGGTTCAAAGTGTCTCTTTGGAGTCCAGAAGATTTCTTTTTTGGGGTATATTTTTTCCCCTTCTACTATTGAGATGGATCCCGTCAAGGTTCAGGCTATTTGTGACTGGACGCAGCCTACATCTCTTAAGAGTCTACAGAAGTTCTTGGGCTTTGCTAATTTTTATCGTCGTTTCATAACTAATTTTTCTAGTGTTGTTAAGCCTTTGACGGATTTGACTAAGAAGGGTGCTGATGTTGCTGATTGGTCTCCTGCGGCTGTGGAGGCCTTTCAGGAACTTAAGCGCCGGTTTTCTTCTGCTCCTGTGTTGCGTCAGCCAGATGTTTCGCTTCCTTTTCAGGTTGAGGTTGATGCTTCCGAGATTGGAGCGGGGGCGGTTTTGTCGCAGAGAAGCTCCGATTGATCAGTGATGAAGCCATGTGCGTTCTTTTCTAGAAAGTTTTCGCCCACTGAGCGGAATTATGATGTTGGTAATCGGGAGCTTTTGGCCATGAAGTGGGCATTTGAGGAGTGGCGTCATTGGCTTGAGGGTGCTAGACATCGTGTGGTGGTCTTGACTGATCTCAAAAATGTGATTTACCTTGAGTCTGCCAAGCGTCTGAATCCTAGACAGGCTCGTTGGTCACTGTCTTTCTCCCGTTTCGATTTTGTGGTTTCATACCTGCCAGGTTCAAAGAATGTGAAAGCGGATGCTCTTTCTAGGAGTTTTGTGCCTGACTCCCCTGGAAATTCTGAGCCCACTGGTATCCTTAGGGATGGGGTGATATTGTCGGCTGTCTCCCCAGACTTGCGACGTGCTTTGCAGGAGTTTCAGGCGGATAAACCTGATCATTGTCCGCCTGAAAGACTGTTTGTTCCGGATAATTGGACCAGTAGAGTCATCTCCGAGGTCCATTCTTCTGTGTTGGCAGGTCATCCTGGAATATTTGGTACTAGAGACTTGGTGGCCAGGTCTTTTTGGTGGCTTTCCTTGTCGAGGGATGTGCGTTCTTTTGTGCAGTCTTGTGAAGTTTGCGCTCGGGCTAAGCCTTGCTGTTCTCGGGCCAGTGGATTGTTGTCACCTTTGCCTATCCCGAAGAGGCCTTGGACGCACATTTCCTTGGACTTTATTTCGGATCTCCCTGTCTCTCAAAAAATGTCCGTCATCTGGGTTGTGTGTGACCGCTTTTCTAAGATGGTTCATCTGGTACCCTTGCCTAAGTTACCTTCCTCCTCTGAGTTGGTCCCTCTGTTTTTTCAGAATGTGGTTCGTTTGCATGGGATTCCGGAGAACATCGTTTCTGACAGGGGATCCCAGTTTGTGTCTAGATTTTGGCGGACGTTCTGTGCTAAGATGGGCATTGATTTGTCCTTTTCGTCTGCATTCCATCCTCAGACGAATGGTCAGACGGAACGAACTAATCAGACCTTGGAAACTTATTTGAGGTGTTTTGTTTCTGCTGATCAAGATGACTGGGTTACCTTTTTGCCGCTTGCCGAATTTGCCCTTAATAATCGGGCTAGTTCTGCTACCTTGGTTTCTCCTTTCTTTTGTAATTCGGGGTTTCATCCTCGTTTTTCCTCTGGTCAGGTGGAGCCTTCTGATTGTCCTGGAGTGGACATGGTGGTGGATAGGTTGCATCAGATTTGGAGTCATGTGGTGGACAATTTGAAGTTGTCCCAGGAGAGGGCTCAGCAGTTTGCTAATCGCCGTCGCCGCGTGGGTCCTCGACTTCATGTTGGGGACTTGGTGTGGTTGTCTTCTCGTTTTGTTCCTATGAAGGTCTCTTCTCCTAAGTTCAAGCCTCGGTTCATCGGTCCCTATAGGATCTTGGAAATTCTTAACCCTGTGTCGTTTCGTTTGGATCTCCCGGCATCGTTTGCTATTCATAATGTGTTCCATCGGTCGTTGTTGCGGAGGTATGAGGTACCTGTTGTTCCTTCGCTTGAACCTCCTGCTCCGGTGCTGGTGGAGGGAGAATTGGAGTATGTTGTGGAGAAGATCTTGGATTCTCGTGTTTCCAGACGGAAACTCCAATATTTGGTCAAGTGGAAGGGTTATGGTCAGGAGGATAATTCTTGGGTGGTTGCCTCTGATGTTCATGCTGCTGATTTGGTCCGTGCATTTCATAGGGCTCATCTTGGTCGCCCTGGTGGTTCTCGTGAGGGTTCGGTGACCCCTCCTCAAGGGGGGGTACTGTTGTGGATTCTGTTTTTGGGCTCCCTCTGGTGGTTACAGATGGTACTGGGTGACTTGTGTTTTCTGCGGTCTCTGGTGTCCACCTGTTCTATCAGGATATGGGAGTTTCCTATTTAACCTGGCTTTCTTGTCTTTTCCTCGCCGGCTATCAATGTAATCAGTGTGTCTTGTTACCTCTGCTTCCCGCTTCTGTAATCTTCAGGACAAGCTAAGTTTTTGATTTTCCTGTTCCACGTTTTGCTTAATTTTTGTCTTAGTCCAGCTTGCAGATATGTGATTCCTTTTTGCTGGTTGCTCTAGTGGGCTGATATTACTCCTCATGTTCCATGAGTTGGCACATTAGTTCAAGTAATTTCAGGATGGTTTTTTGTAGGGTTTTTCGCTGACCGCGCAGTTCACTTTTGTATCCTCTGCTATCTAGCTTTAGCGGGCCTCATTTTGCTGAATCTGTTTTCATAACTACGTATGTGCTTACCTCTCATTTCACCGTCATTACATGTGGGGGGCTGCTATTTCTGTGGGGTGTTTCTCTGGAGGCAAGAGAGGTCTGTGTTTCTTCTAATAGGGGAAGTTAGTCCTTCGGCTGGCGCGAGACGTCTAGGAATCATCGTAGGCACGTTCCCCGGCTACAGCTAGTTGTGTGTTAGGTTCAGGATCGCGGTCAGCTCAGTTTCCATCACCCTAGAGCTTGTTTTGTTTTTTGTGCTTGTCCTTTTGTGATCCCCTGCCATTGGGATCATGACACCTGACCCTGCAGTCTTCAACCCCAATAATATTTCTGTGTTAGATGCACTGGATATGAATCCCCTCCAATACCATTGGGGGTGCTGCTTCAAAAAAATCCATAACAATCCATTCCATGCAAGAGAAAAAGAACCCGTTGAAGTGCTATTCAGCACGAAACGGCCGTTGTCCGTTCATTTTTCACATTCCTCCCTGCTATTGTTCTAATATATGTCCGAATAAAGTTGTGACCACCGTACCGGGGTAAGTGCGCTTCTTTTTCTTTTTCTCTTGCATGGAATAGACATGTGGGAAATGTTGTTTATTAACTATATTATGTGATATAACTCTCTAATTTAAGGGCATAAAAATTAAATTTTGAAAATTGCTAAATTTTCACAATTTTTGCCAAATTTCCATTTTTTTCACAAATAAATGCAAGTCATATCAAAGAAGTTTTACCACTATCATAAAGTACAATATGTCACGAGAAAACAGTCTCAGAATCACCAGGATCCGTTGAAGCGTTTCAGAGTTATGACCTCATAAAGTGACAGTGGTCAGAATTGTAAAAATTGGCCCTGTCACTTAGGTGAAAACAGGCTTCAGGGTGAAGGGGTTAATACCCTGGTGAAGCAGGAGCCATCAGACGCTGCAGTCTTCTTCTCTGTTGCGGTAACTCCGAGACACTGGCTGGTGGTGAGATCCAATCCTGTGGTCCATTGATGAACTGCTCACAATAGGGCCTGCATGTGATCAGCCCAGAGCATCTTCTGGGATGTCTCAGGGCTCAAGTTGTACGACCGGACCAGAGCCTGCTTGATGTCCTCGCTGGCTGTTCTTGCGGCTGAACCTACACTGTGTGCAGAATTATTAGGCAAGTTGTATTTTAGAGGATTATTTTTATTATTGATCAACAACTATGTTCTCAATCAACCCAAAAGACTCATAAATATCAAAGCTTAATATTTTCGAAGTTGGAGTGGGTTTTTTTTTTAGATTTGGCTATCTCAGGAGGCTATCTGTTTGTGCAGGTAATTATTACCTGTGTTACTGTCGTCCTGCCTCGTGGCACGCTAAGCCTTGATTAATCTTGGTAACCTTGGTAATCAAGGCTTAGCGTGCCACGAGGCAGGACAACAGTAACACAGGTAATATGTACCGGGCAGTGCGCCCATGTAATTTAGAGGATATGTGAGTACTCATACATTGGTTATACAGTGGGTACCATGAATTAGTGATATATAGTTAGAGACCTCCTGGATTTTGTCCTTATAAGGTGTCTTTGGCGTACGAATAGGTATGGCTCCCTTATGTGTAATATGAAGGGTCTGTTAGCACTGCATTGCTTGCACTGAGGTATTGACCTCGGTTTTTTAGGCATATCCCGATGATTAGGATTAACCCATTGTGTGCAAAGCTGGCAGGTGTGCGTATGTAATTACATAGGGTCTTTTTATAGGATTTACTTTAAGAATATGACCAAATTGGAAGGTCTTATGCCTAGTAGGGTTCAAAATTAGTATTAAGCATATCTGAGAGGGTACATATCCTGTGGGTTGTGTCGCTTACCTTGATCAAGTATTCTATCTGATTGTAAGGCACTATTTTAATATTTGTATGTGTTATATATGTTAATAAAGATTTTGTTTTATACTATACACTTCGTGACTAAGGTTTCTTACCCTTTAGTCAATATGGTCTCCATATGGCAGCAAGCCTTTTGTCTTTTGTTCTCCTCTGAGCTGGAAAAGATGTCAGTTCTGTCACTCACATCCCTTTTACTCAGTCTCGACCTCCCCCTGCTGCTGCTTGGTGTTATGTTACAGCTGCACATTGAAGGGGTTTTTATAATGCCATGCAAAATAGGATACAAATGATTGCCATGTATTATATCTCCAATATTCATCACAGGGACAAATACTGCCATTTTTATTTTATACAAAGTCACTTCCCTAACTATGCCTAGTCTTTTATATGTGGCCACACAGAATACTGCTCCTAGTGATGTCCATTGGGGTTTCTACACAGTATGATACCACTTATATAGCACAAATAGTGTCCACCACATGGGCGGACATACCATTGGTGCAGCCAAGTTGCAAACGGCTTCTGTTACAAACACATTAGGGGGTGCATTTTCATGAACTACAAAAGGGTCTATATATTGTTTGTATATATACTTTTTTATACATCTTTTTTGATACATATTAATATTGGTATATTGTTCCTTTCATAATGTGAAGCAGCAATGAAGTTGCAGCACCAACAGGGAACAGTTGTGGAATTATGAAAATCTCAAGATCAATAGATATGCTAATGATATGCAACTGATGAAAATAGAAACAACAATTTCAAAATACCTTGTTTTACTCAGGAATGTCTCACTGGTTCATCTCCCAGGATTATGATGTGGGTGGTCAAATGTACAATACTCGGGCCCCGCTAGTCTTCATTCGAGCTACACTATTGGCTTTGTTCACATTGATTTGGTTGTGAAACTAGTGGCACAGCCATTTCTCCAAAGTGCCTCAGGTTTTTCAACATCACTATGCCAGGCTGACTATTTCTTGTCTTACAATGAGCAGCCTGTGTGGCCTAAAGTGCTACCATACTATGCAGTTTCTCCAGACTTGTCTCCTATAGAGCACATCTGAGGCATCATTGGTCAGAATTGCAAAACAGAGCTGGCAGCAATTTTTGCCTAAGTGCATTCAATGTGGTAGAATATTCCTCGGGCAGCCATTAATAACCTCATTGATAGCAGCAAAGGTGTGTATGTGCATGTATTTCTGCATGTGGCCTTCATACACAATACTGAATAAATCGAGATGTTTTGAAAATTTTGTTTATCATTTGCACATTAGTAACATGTCTATCCATCCCGTGATTTCCATAATACCTCAATGTTTTGTTCTTGGTGTTGCAATTTTTATATTGAGGAGTGTATTTCTTATCTTAGTATTTTGAAACTTTAGCTGTTTCCAGCTAGTAGAAAGCTCATTGTTCTTTGTTGTATTGCCGACTTATCTACTAAGACAGAGAGCATATATAATATAGATAATGACAGTACGAACTGTAAGTGACCATTAGACAACATCATATATTTTATTGTGCTGTTAAGAATGAATTATCTGTTTCTGGACAAATGATTGATTATATAACATATATTTATCTTATCTGCTTTTTTGAAGATTAGTATTGGTTTCTGGGTGAGATACGGCTTCTCAGATGTATTTCTGTATTAGTGTCAAGGTAACCTACAGGAAATATAAAGCAAAACTGGCCATATAGATTAGATGACTGTGGGCAGAACAATGCTTCGGCCAATCAGTTGGCCGAAACCCATATAAGCCGTTTCTATGGGGGCTTGTCTCCAGGAGGACAATGCGATTAGCAGTCTGAAATGGGGCATGCAGGACTGACATCTCTCATGACCATCAGTTGGCTGGTACCCCCATACACTTCAGACCTTTGGCCAAACCAGTCAATATCCGTGGGTTCAGTTGACATTACTCTAATGTGTATGGAGTCATTTACAACACCTTATTATTAGAGATGAATGAGCACTAAAATGCTCAGGCGCTCGTTACTCGAACAGAGCAATTCCTAATACTCGAACGCTCGTGTCGAGTAACTAGTATAATGAAAATCAATGGGAAATTTGAGCCGTTTTTCCAGCAGACCTTATAAAGAGATCTGGAGGGCAGTGAATGGATAGGAAAAGTGCTAAATAGAAGGTGAACAGCATGGGGAAGACCCCTGAAAGGATTTCTGACTCCCAGAGCGCTGCTGAGAACAGCGGTGTCACACTTTTACTTCACTTTAAGGAGTGGCAAAAAAGCATTCCAAATTGACGAGAAATCGCATTTTACATGAACAAAAATTTTAAGCAACATTTTTTCCTGTATAATGACTTTTATGTAAAGCAACATTTAAAAATGATTTAAAAATATATATAATTCAAATAAACCAAAACTGATTTTTTTTTATTAAAAAATAGGAAATTTCAGTTTAGTTTATGAAAGAAGCAAGAAATGCCAATAATAAGGGATTCAGAGGGACTCAGCTACACCCTGTATTAGACATAAAGGTGGTATTATGATTCCTGGAGTGGAGCCACTGGATCGCGGTGACAACTGCTTCCAGGCGAGCTGAACAGGTGGAACTGACCCGTATACAGGGACCGTTAGGGGCAAGCCTAGGAGGGAGATACACCGTGATAGCTTGTGCTCGAGGACAACGAGGAGAATCAGGGTACTCACCAAGGACCAGACTGGCGGAGCAGCCACAGAGAAAACCTGGAACACAGGACACGGCAGGGTTCACGCATAATGTACTGGATCCTGGGCAGAGCAGAGCATGCACTGGAAGAGTATCGGGACGGAGCAGAGCACGCACGCACTGGAAGCGTGCAGGGACAGAGCAGAGCACGCACACAATGGAAGCGTACAGGGACAGAGCAGAGCATGCACACACTGGAAGCGTACAGGGACCTGACGTACGGAAAACTAAGTGGACCTGGAGGGAGCACAGAAAGCACAATAACAATCAGGCGCTTCCTCTAGCAGGAAGCGACCTGATATACCCGAAGGCTGCTGTCCAGGTAGGACAGCGCTTATGAGTCAGTACAACCTGGCATCATAAAGAAGCCGGGAGTGCATGTGACCGCGACCTAAGCGGCCTAGCACACTTAGTCACTTATTGGTACTTCTAGACTCATTAAGGCTATGCACTAAGTGCAAATTCTGCCAAACATTACAAGCAGGGTCATCCTTACATGCATCATACACCCAACAGTATTGCCTCATTCTAATATTGTGAACAAAATGCAGTTGGAATACTCCTACGCTCATAAAGGCTTTGTACTTTGTGCAAAGCCATGAAAAAAATATAAGTAGGGTTATCCATAGATCCTAGTGTAACGCCTGTGTGTTTGTGCCTTGTTTCCCTGGCATTACTCTGAATGTCTGTGCTCACACCCGTTTCTCCTTTACCCTAATTAGCTGGAATATTGTTGTCTGTTACCTGTATGGTTGCTGCTCAGTTCCCTGCTCTGCTGCGCAGCTGTACATGTGTTGTAGAGTCTTTGCTCCGCTGCATGACTCACTGCAGTCTCTGGCTGCCACTGAAAAAGATATCCATGGGTTGCGAGGTCCTCTGCAGCTGGTGCATGACTTTCCACGTGTGTCCAGGCTTGCATCCACTGACAGGTGCCCTAGGCCTCAGTTCCTGTGCTGGCTATGCTGTACTGATTTCTGTCAGTGCTTAGGGTGCACGCGGCCATACCTTCCCTGCTTTTATTAGGGGCAGCGTGTGTGCTTCAATTGCTGTCTCCAGCCTATTACTGAGGGGCAGCTCCTATTTAAAGTTCCTCTTCCCTGTTGGGTGTTTACAGAGCTTCTCATTAGGTTTTTTAACCTAGCCATGTGTGTTTGGTCCTCCATGTTGATCCGGGTCTGCCTGTTCTTCAGCTCCTGTTCTGCCTGATATCAGTTCTAGAAAAAATGATGCCTTTGTCCTTGGACACATCTGTCTATGTGTTGGTACCAATGTCCTTGCCTTTAATGTGGATTCCTGCTGTGTGATATTCTTGAAGTCCTTCTCTTTCTTGAACTGTGTGCCCAGTGACTTTGAGTGTCCTATAACCTGAGTCTTGAAAATAAACCTGTGTTCGTCTTCTGAAGATGTCCGATGTTCCTGCGAAGAGTCTACTACACTGTACTTAGCCTACTATGCAGTTCTAGCTCTGTCCAGCTCCGGCCCAATGCTGCGGTGCTTGCACCATACTGATTGAGTTTTTAAGGTCGTTTCTGTTCTCCGGAGCCTGACTATCTCTGCCTGGTGCATAGAATCTGACGACCGCTGCCTGGTGCCTGGAGCCTGACTACCTCTCCCTTGTGCCTGACTTTCTCTGCCTGGTGCCTGGAGCCTGATGACCTCTGCCTGGTGCCTGGAGCCTGATGACCATCGTCTGGTGCCTGGAGTCTTCCCTGATGTTCTGTCGGTGTTTCTGATGTATCATAAGTCGCCTCTTATGACTTATGATAGTGGGCTGATGGCGTGGCACGGCATCGGACGATGAGTACCAATGGCATAAATGTTTATATGTTCTATTGATTGTGGCAGTGGATTGTGGCATTGATTTTTGGACTGCAGGTGACTGTCTATCGGGCAGGTACCCAGTGTGGGGCTCATCAATTAGCCCATGGGGTGTACTGCTACCTTTTTTTCCACTGCCTAGGTGCCTTTGAAGTGTAGTTATCAGCATATATGAAATACCTGGTTTAAGATTTTGTAACTAGGCGCTTGATCTACACGGTTTATGCCTGCCATTAAGCCTACCACATGGTCTCATTTGTTTTTATATTCACGGTGCTGGGGGTTCAGGATTTCCCTACATATAGGTGTAATATCTGTTTAGCTGTTGAGGGGTACCCTTAGTCTAATTATTGTGTGGGTAGAGGGACCTGCTGGTGTTATCAGGGCCTACTAGGGACCCCAGGGTAAACCTTCGTGGAGCGGGGGCGCCACAACGTTCCCCCTAGGGCGCTAACCCCCACTGATAGGCAGCCACCAGTATAGGCATTATCTAGGGTATATTCCTTCCCCCTACACTAGTTTTTCACGGTGTGTTTTGTTGTTGGTTGTTTTGGTGTAGCCACAGGTTGGTGGCATTTTAAATTTAGAATCATTAAAATTTTGGGCTTTTTATGATTTTTGTACTGAATGATCCCAAGCTATATTCATCATACTCTAAAATCTGTGTCTTAACGTTCCCTAATGTTCTGCCTGAAGCCATGTCTGTTGTCCAGAGTCCTTATGTCCTGCCTCTGTCCTAGATGTCCAACCTGTGTCCAGATATCCAGTCCGTGGTCTTGGTGGTCCAGCCTTTGTTTCAGAGCCAGTCTACTCATGTTACTGGATGGGCTCCTCCTCCATGTTCCTGGGGATTCTCCAATCTTGTTTCCTGGTGATGGCTCCACCTGTGTGTCCTGGATCTGACCAGCCAATGTCCTGCGCTGCCATGTCGATGTTCCTGGACCTGTGCTGTCTGTGTCTTGCCTGTGTCCTGATGTCCTGCCTGGGCCCTGGGGTACATTCTTTGATGACGTCTGTCCGAGGTCGGTGTCTGATGTTCTCCTGCTGTGCCTGTGCTACGCCTGAGGCCTGAGAGAGAGGTTCTCCTGATATGCCCATGCCAGATGACCCTGGACTGCATCAACCGGTGATGACCTCTTGCCATCGTCTGACGTCTGCTGTCCTGTGATGATCACCCTTGCTTGATGTGCGGAATCAGGAGCCTACCATGTCTTGTTTCTGTTGTGACTTTGATTAGTAAACTTTGTTTCTTCATACCTGAAGTTGTGTGGTGTCATCTAGTCTTGTATGTTACCACCTTGCCCACATCCTCTGCTGCTACAAACCCTGGTTGCTGCCCTTCCCTAGTTCTTATAGGCGCGGGTCCCCCTCTGTGGTCCAGTGAGTCCACATTCTATTACTACCTGGGATGCACACCCCACATCGTCGTGGCCTGGTGACGTGGGAGTGTAAGCTAAGCCGCATCCCTCCGCTCCATAACACCTAGAAAGCAACAATTGGAGGGCCTCATTCAAGTATAGCACATTAAAACACTTTATGTGCTCCTATCATCTGGTGGTGTATCAAGGTCGGGTCTAAGCTACATCTTGTTTATTGTTATCAGAGTGAACATGTCAGCTCTTTCTATGGATAGGCAAAAGCATCTGTCTTTTATGACCCCACTGTGGCACTAAATATCCGCTCAGACAAGATGGTAGTGGCAGGGCAGCCCAACACCTGCAAGGCATAGAGGGACAGCTCATGCCAGGTGTCCAGCTTTGAAACCCAACAGCTGAAGGCCGCAGAGAAATTAGTAAGTACGCTGGTTTGGCTGTTCAGGTATTTCTTAACCATCATTTAAAACTTTTCCCGCCTTGTCAAAAATACCTGATCATGAGGGCATTTAAACTGGGAGGGTGTCATGACATTGGCCTAGGCCTTTGACAGTTTACCGTGCCTCTGCTGTACCTGTTGGGTCTCTCCCTCACGTCTCCTCCTTGTTTGGGGCAGGAAGCTTGCCCCTGCCACCTGCGTTGTCTGATGGGAACTTTTTCAACATATTTTCCACAATGGCCTTCTGGTATAGCACCATTTTAGAAGACCTCCCTGCCTCAGGAAATAGAGATGCAAAGTTCTCCTTTTAACATGGGTCTAGCAGGGTGAACAACCAGTGCTCTTTTTTTTTGGCTAAGATGAATGTAACGTGAGGATCAGGGGAAATGCAGCGATACATCGTAGGCCATATGTGCCAAGATCTCTACAGCAAACTCTTCCCTGTCACCACTATAATGACTATTCTCCATCTCCTCCTTCATCTACAATACCTAGAACTACAATACCTAGATAGATTAGCGAAATTAGGATTATTTAGTCTAGAAAAAAGACGACTGAGGGGCGATCTAATAACCATGTATAAGTATATAAGGGGACAATACAAATATCTCGCTGAGGATTTGTTTATACCAAGGAAGGTGACGGGCACAAGGGGGCATTCTTTGCATCTGGAGGAGAAAAGGTTTTTCCACCAACATAGAAGAGGATTCTTTACTGTTAGGGCAGTGAGAATCTGGAATTGCTTGCCTGAGGAGGTGGTGATGGCGAACTCAGTCGAGGGGTTCAAGAGAGGCCTGGATGTCTTCCTGTAGCAGAACAATATTGTATCATACAATTATTAGGTTCTGTAGAAGGACGTAAATCTGGGGATTTATTATGATGGAATATAGGCTGAACTGGATGGACAAATGTCTTTTTTTCAGCCTTACTAACTATGTTACTATGTTACTATGTTATCTCTTCCTCCTCATTCCCCTCCTCCATCCATATAGGAGAGACAGGGCAAAGCTTGTGATGGCACTAGCCTCTTTTGTGCTCAGCCAGCTCCTGTTCCTCCTCCTCTTCTTCAGTCTCCACCTCCTCATTGTTGCTCAGTCTACCCTGAGGAGATGAGATGAGGCTGGGCAATATCTCCCTGTCTTATGTCTTCCGCCATTTCCACCTGATCCACATGCAAAGCTTCAGGTTTAATTGTCAATAGCGACTGTTTAAGTAGGCACAGAAGCAGAATTGTTGCTCTGATTATGGCGTCTTAGCCGTTCACCATTTTTGTGCAGTTTTCAAAGCCTTGGAGAACTAAACAAATGCCAGATATCCATGCCCACATTTCAGTTGTTATGTGCGAAGGCTGACCAAAATACCGACAGATGTGTTGGAG
Organism: Ranitomeya imitator; assembly: GCF_032444005.1. Taxonomy (NCBI): domain Eukaryota; kingdom Metazoa; phylum Chordata; class Amphibia; order Anura; family Dendrobatidae; genus Ranitomeya; species Ranitomeya imitator. The sequence continues at coordinate 832,610,172 of NC_091282.1, forward strand.
CTGGTATTCCACAGCTGGCCTCTACTGGTCACAAAGCCTTGCCAGCATGTGCAGTGTGTAGTTTCAGGGTGTGGGCATGTCTCACACCAGTCAGTGAGCAGGCATTTGCAAGCTCTGTCACAGTAGTGCCGCATCGGCGGCAGCTGTAGGCGAGTTGCGGAAATGGGTGCTGACGCGGCATACCTTGACGAGAATTTCTGCCAAATCTGGGTAGGTTTTCAGAAACCACTGTACTACCAAGTTGAGCACATGTGCCAAGCATAGTACATGTGTGAGCTTGCCAAGCTTCACATCTGCCACCAGATGATGCCCATTAAGACACACGACTATGCCTGGTTTGAATAATTCTGCCGTGGTGTGCAGTTTATCTCCTAAACAAATTAGCTTAAGCAGAGCCTGTTGCCACCTCGCTGAGGCAGTGCCGCAGAGCTAAAACTGATGTGGACAATGTGTTCTGAGATAGCACATCGGAGATAGAGGAGGAGCAGGAGGAACTGCAAGAACTGGTGTCGGAGGTGGAGAAACTCTAATAGATGCAGGAACAGCAATCCTTGGCGTTGATAGAACATGGGCCATGCCAGGTTGGGACATGTCTCTTCGTCCTCCACAATGTTCACACAGAGTGCCGTCAGGGAAATGTAGAGTCCTTAGCCACAAGTGCTTGTCCACATGTCAGTCATTAAGTGGACATTCCCAGTAACCGCTTTGGTAAAGACACGGGTGATATTCCTGGACACATGCTGGTACAAGGAGGGGATGCCATAACAGCAAAACTGGACTGGACTGAAGGACATTTTTTCTATTTAAGGCACTTCCTCCAGCATGGAGGTGCCTGTGCAACCTTGTAAGCTTGTTCCGAAACACTCTTGTTACTTCTCAGGTCCCAGTGCTCGTATTCCTGTATACCTACCTGTCTATCACCCATGCCCACTTGCCTGTCTATCAGCTTTGCCAGCTCTTCTGTTCATCTTCCGGTCCAGTCCGCACCTGCCAGCGCTCTTCTGTTCCTCAACCGGTCCAGAGCGCATCTGCCAGAGCTCCTCTGTTCATCAGTTGGTCCAGTCCGCACCTACCCGTGCTCTTCTATTTCTCAGCTGTTCCAGTCCTCAATTGTCAGTGCTTTTTTGTATCTGTTGTTTATGTGAATATTGTTATTCTGTAATGTCTTTTATTGTCTGTACAAGTCACCTCTAAAATGTAAAGTGCTGAGGAATATGTTGGCGCTATAGAAAGAAACGAAAGAAAATTATTTTTTATTATTATTATTATTATTATTATTAAAGGTCGAATTTTAGTGTGCGGGTAGGCCACAAATCAGTTGGCGATGAAGCAAATTAAAATGCTGCTGCAACAAGGCTAGTCTGCCGAAAGCCTGAGATGACTTTTGGAAATTTGTGCTGACACGCTGTCAGCGCATGGACCATGCATGGAACGTGCTTACCAGCTTGCTGAGCTTTAAAGTCCCCATCAAGTTACACCCATTATCGCACACAACCAGACCTGGTTGGAGGTTCAGCAGGGATAGCCATAGCCACTGTTCATCCTTTTCTTTTATCCCTTTCAACAGCTTGGCTGCATTGTGAGCTTTATCACCTAAACAGATGATCTTCAGCAGAGTGTGCTGTCACTTTTCCAAGGCAGTGCTGCAGACCTCTCAGGTGGGGAGTGATTGGGAGGCTACTTTTGATGATGATGAGGGAGGAGGAGGAGAGACAGGAACTGTAATACCAGGAGATTGAAACCCTGGTGGAAGTTGGGACTGCTATTCTTGGTGTAAGATATGTGATGTCCCAGCCTCTGACTCTGTCCCAGACTCCACTAGGTTAACCCAGTGTGCCATAAGGAAAACGCAGTGTCCCTGTCCACAAGAAGTTGTCCACATGTCTGAGGTAAAGTATACATTCCCTGTGACTGCATTGGCCAGTGCATGGCTGATATTATGTAACACGACTGCTTATGTAACACGTTGACGGCATACCGGGAAAAATAGTGTCGGATGGTAATCGAGTACTGTGGGGCTGCCACCGCCAAGAGGTCACGGAAAAACTCAGTTCCCATAAGTCGAAACAGCAACATTTCCAGGGCTACCAATCTGGCTATGTGGGTGTTTAGCAATTTGGCCTGTGGGTGGGTCGATATTTCTGCTTTTAGTTAAACGTCTGGGGCAGGGACAAGTGAACGCTGCGCTGGGACAATGGTCGTGGTTGCTGACTGTTGTATCTGTGCAACTGTAGGTTGTGGGCAGGAGTCATCAGCACCTTCTTCATGGACCGCAGATTGGGAAGGTCGTAACATGGGGGAAGGGGCAGTGGTTTCACCATCAGACAGATTTTGTATGCAGGCGTTCCGCTCGCCTACTAGAGTGGTTGGCTGCCATGTGGTTTTGCATACTAGTGGTGCTCAGGTCGGCGGTGCTCTTGCCTCTTCTTACCTTGGTTTGGCAGATGATGCAAATTACAGAAAAAATTGCCATTCAGTGGAACAATGCACCCTTGGCCTGTTATCTAGCTGAGTACGGGGGGTGGGGGGGCTCTGTGGAACAGTTTACCGAGTTCTCCCTCTGGTCAAACCACTACCTCTTCTTGCTTGTTTTTGTGCTACGGACCAATCCCTGTCTGCACTGCTGTGCTCGCTAGGTGTGCCACCATGACAGGTTGGATCAGTGACCTCATCATTGACCACGTCATTTTCCAATTCCTCAATCTGATTCTCCTTCTGAGTTGCAATTTGAGGCTGACTTGATGGCAACTGTGCCTCATGACTATCCTCCACCTCTTCAGATATGAATTGACATTCCCCAACGTGGCTTTCTCCTGGCTGTGGGTGCTCAAATGTTTGGGCATTACTGCACTCCACCTCCTAATGACCCTCTTTAATGGTACACATTCACAGGCTGACATATTGCAAGGGAAAGTAAACAGTTCTTCAGAGTGGCCAGCATTAGAGTCATATGTCTCCTGGAACTCTTGATGGGGAAGGAAGGAGGAACAGGTTGAGGATTCAGAGGCCCAGCCTCTTGACTACTGAGACTGGACCATATGGAAGACTTTGTGGTGCTGCTTGTCAACACACTGGAGCCTTTGTCTGCCATCCAACCCATAACATCCTGGAAATTGTCTGGGTTCCTCAGTGGTGTACCATGCCAACCACATTGTGACAGGAAGCTTGAATGAGATCCAGTCACTAGGGATGAGCGAGTATAATCATGGGTATTCAGTACTTGTCGAGTAATGAAATACTCGCAGTACTCAGAAAATAGCATTTTCCCAGGCTGACGAGTTCATTTGAGTGGCTGGGAACAGATATTTTTAGCCGGGGAGGCATTAACCATGGTCCCTCTCTAGGCTATTAATATCTGCCCTCAGTCTTTCCCTCTCTGGCAGAGAAAACAGCGCAGGAGCCCAAGCCAGTTTTTTCCGTGAATTAATCCCTTAATTTAACACCTACAGCTCCAAAATTTTACACACACACTACTAACATTATTAGGATGGGACATATAAAAATCTAACGGATATACAATGGTTTACTGTATGTAAACCATGTCTCATATCCTGACGGGTTCTGCAATGATTTTACAGAACCTGACAATTGAATTACCGGCTTTTCTGCTATCTAACTCTCTATGAAATATAAAAATATATATATTGTGAGGCAGTGACCGGGGTCAAATGTGAGGGTCGCTACGTGTCCCCCAGGATGTGCTCAGAAGCATATTAGATCCGCTGGAGTGCCCTGTGCTCACAGCAGATTGCCTGTGAGTCACAGGGCAGAATAAAAGTAAGTGTGAACTGGGTCAAGTTATTTGACCAAGAAATTATTCAAATCAACATGTGTCCAATAATACCTAGGACACTTCATCAAAATGTATCAACATGTCCCACATCAATAAATGTATGAGACAAAGAAGTGATCCCAACCATATAAATATAAATCATCAATTTTTATTAATCCAATCCAAAAAAGACAATAGACAACCATAAAAGATAATAATAATAAAAGCAAAATGTCGTCTAGGGGATGCCAGAAAATTCCCCACACACAATAGGATCAATAAACAAGTTTAAACGCTTCTTATATCCACAAATTGGTGGTATATAATGTTATTCAAATTTGACATAAGTATTAAATATGAAGTGCCAGTCCCAGGAGCACTGAGTTTCCTTCAGCGCTCCTGGGACTGATTTCTGTTTGACACATGACTGGCTTTTGAAGCAGTTGGTCCTCAGCCAGCAACGGCAGGAGCAGCACAATCATCATCAGCAATTGTTGTATCAGCAGCAGCAAAAGACTAATGAGCTGATTCTGCCGCAGATAGCCGCCACGTGAGAGGCACCATCTCTAGCGACCTCATACCAGTCGGAGGCGAGGTACAAAGTCCGATCAGCACTGAGGAAGATGGCACCTGAGGACGACATGGAGGCCTTTCTCACTGTATTCTAACACAATGCAGAGCGGGAGGGCTTGCCAGTGGCCCAGTGGGCTGAAGTGGTAGCCCTCTTTTTGACAGGAGATGGTCAGAAGGCCTGCCTGGACCTCAGTCGGGATGATGCCCTGGACTATGGGAAGCTGAAAGGTCAGATCCTTGCCAGACTGGGGGTTAATACATATGTGTGGGCCCAACGGGTGTTCCAATGGTTTTGGCAAGTCTTGATGAACAAAAAGACTATTCTGGCATTTTTTTCACACTTTATTGCGTTGTTTCCCCAACTGAGATAATGAATGAAACATTTTTATAGAATGGATCATTAGTAGAGATGGGCTGATTGATGCACAGGACTCTGGCCCACTGGCCAGGTCAGCAGTCTTTGGCCGCTGAATGGGTCGGCTCAAGAATCTCTTACCTTCTGATATCCTTGATGCTGCTTTTGATTAGCCAGGCTGGTGCAATGTCATTGCCGTAATGATGAAGCTGTGCCAGGTACCTCAGAATGTAAGAGATTTGTGAAGCTCCTGTCCAGTAGTCAGAGACTACTGACCTGGCCAATGGAAAGGAGTCCCGCAAATCAACTTCCATCTCTAGTCATTACATTATGAATGCTGCAATACCAAATATATATTGTTTTTGTGGGTTTTTTCTTAAAAATAAACCAGTTTTAGTTTAACCCCAAAGCCTGTTTTCACCTAAGTGACAGTGCCAATTTTTACAATTCTGACCACTGTCACTTTATGAGGTCATAACTCTGAAACGCTTCAACGGATCCTGGTGATTCTGACACTGTTTTCTCGTGACATATTGTACTTCATGATAGTGGTAAAACTTCTTCGATATGACTTGCATTTATTTGTGAAAAAAAAAAAAATTTGTCGGAAATTATGAAAATTTAGCAATTTTCAAACTCTTAGTTTTTATGCCCTTAAATTAGAGAGTTATATCACATAATATAGTTAATAAACAACATTTCCCACATGTCTGCTTTACATCAGCACAATTTTGGAAACATAATTTTTTTTTGTTAGGACGTTATAAGGGTTAAAAGTTGACCAGCGATTTCTCATTTTTGCAACAAAATTTGCAAAACCATTTTTTTACGGACCACCTCACACTTGAAGTGACTTTGAGGGGTCTATATGACAGAAAATGCCCAAAAGTGACACCATTCTAAAAACTGCACCCCTCAAGGTACTCAAAACCACATTCAAAAAGTTTATTAACCCTTCAGGTGCTTCACAGGAATTTTTTGAATGTTTAAAAAAATTGAACATTTAACTTTTTTTTCACAAAATTTTTACTTCAGGTCCAATTTGTTTCATTTTACCAAGGGTAACAGGAGAAATTGGACCACAAAAGTCGTTGTACAATTTGTCCTGAGTACGCCGATACCCCATATGTGGGGGTAAACCACTGTTTGGGCACATGGCAGAGCTCGGAAGGGAAGGAGCGCCATTTGACTTTTCAATGCAAGATTTGCTGGAATTGAGATCGGAGCCCATGTCACGATTGGAGAGCCCCTGATGTGCCTAAACAGTGGAAACCCCCACAAGTGACACCATTTTGGAAAGTAGACCCCCTAAGGAACTAATCTAGATGTGTGGTGAGCACTTTGAACCTCCAAGTGCTTCACAGAAGTTTATAATGTAGAGCCGTAAAAAAAATTTTTTTATTAATTTTCACAAAAAATGATCTTTTTGCCCCAAATTTTTTATTTTCCCAAGGGTAAAAGGATAAATTGGACCCCAAAAGTTGTTGTGCAATTTGTCCTGAGTACGTCGATACTTCATATATGGGGATAAACCACTGTTTGAGCGCATGGCAGAGCTCGGAAGGGAAGGAGTGCCATTTGACTCTTCAATGCAAAATTGGCTGGAATTGAGATCGGACGCCATGTCGCATTTGGAGAGCCCCTGACGTGCCTTAACAGTGGAAACCCCCCACAAGTGACCCCATTTTGGAAAGAAGACCCCCTAAGGAACTTATCTAGATGTGTGGTGAGCACTTTTAACCCCCAATTGTTTCACTAAAGTTTAGAATGTAGCATTGTGAAAATTAAAAAATCATTTTTTCTTTCCACAAAATGATGTTTTAGCCCGCAATTTTTTTTTTCCCAAGGGTAACAGGAGAAATTGGACCACAAATGTTATTGTCCAATTTGTCCTGAGTACGCTGATACCCCACATGTGGGGGGGAACCACCGTTTGAGTGCATGGCAGAGCTCGGAAGGGAAGGAGCACCGTTTGAAATGCAGACTTAGATGGAATGGACTGCAGGTGTCATGTTGCATTTGCAGAGCCCCTGATGTACCTAAACAGTAGAAACCCACCACAAGTGACCCCATATTGGAAACTAGACCCCCCAAGGAACTTATCTAGATGTGTTGTGAGAGCTTTGAACCAACAAGTGTTTCACTACAGTTTATAACGCAGAGCCGTGAAAATAAAAAATATTTTTTTTTCCACGAAAATATTTTATCCCCTATGTTTTTATTTTCCCAAGGGTAACAGGAAAAATTGGACCCCAAAAGTTGTTGTCCAACTTGTCCTGAGAACGCTGATACCCCATATGTTGGGGGGAACCACTGTTTGGGTGCACGGCAGAGCTCGGAAGGGAAGGAGCGCCATTTGAAATGCAGACTTAAATGGATTGGTCTGCAGGCGTCATGTTGCATTTGCAGAGACCCTGATGTACCTAAACAGTAGAAACCCACCACAAGTGACCCCATATTGGAAACTAGACCCCCCAAGGAACTTATCTAGATGTGTTGTGAGAGCTTTGAACCAACAAGTGTTTCACTACAGTTTATAACGCAGAGCCGTGAAAATAAAAAATATTTTTTTTTCCACGAAAATGATATTTTATCCCCTATGTTTTTATTTTCCCAAGGGTAACAGGACAAATTGGACCCCAAAAGTTGTTGTCCAACTTGTCCTGAGAACGCTGATACCCCATATGTTGGGGGGAACCACTGTTTGGGCACACAGGAGAACTCGGAAGGGAAGGAGCACTGTTTTACTTTTTCAAAGCAGAATTGGCTGGAATTGAGATCGGACGCCCCCTGATGTGCCTAAACAGTGGAAACCCCCAATTATAACTGAAACCCTAACCCCAACCCTAACCCTAGCCCTAACCCTAACCCTAGCCCTAGCCCTAACCCTAGCCCTAACCCTAGCCCTAGCCCTAACCCTAGCCCTAACCCTAGCCCTAACCCTAGCACTAATCGGAAAATGGAAATAAATACATTTTTTTACATTTTATTATTTTTCCCTAACTAAGGGGGTGATGAAGGGGGGGTTGATTTACTTTTATAGCGTTTTTTTGGCGGATTTTTATGATTGGCAGCTGTCACACACTAAAAGACGCTTTTTATTGCAAAAAATAGTTTTTGCATCACCACATTTTGAGAGCTATAATTTATCCATATTTTGGCCCACAGAGTCATATGAGGTCTTGTTTTTTGCGGGACGAGTTGACGTTTTTATTGGTAACATTTTCGGGCAGATGACATTTTTTGATCGCTTTTTATTCCGATTTTTGGGAGGCGGAATGAACAAAAACCAGCAATTTCTGAATTTCTTTTAGGGGGGGCGTTTATACCGTTCCGCGTGTGGTAAAATGGATAAAGCAGTTTTATTCTTCGGGTCAGTACGATTACAGCGATATCTCATTTATGTAATTTTTTTTATGTTTTGGCGCTTTTACACAATAAAAACTATTTTATATAAAAAAATAATTGTTTTTGCATCGCATTATTCTGAGAGCTATAACTTTTTTATTTTTCTGCTGATGATGCTGTATGGCGGCTTTTTTTTTGCGGGACAAGATGACGTTTTCAGCGGTACCATGGTTATTTATATCCGTCGTTTTGATCGCGTGTTATTCCACTTTTTGTTCGCCTGTATGATAATAAAGCGTTGTTTTTTGCCTTTTTTTTTTTTTTTGCGGTGTTAACTGTAGGGGTTAACTAGTGGGATAGTTTTATAGAGCGGGTCGTTACGGACGCGGCGATACCAAATATGTGTACATTTATTGTTTTTTTTTTACATAAATAAATGGATTTATTGGGAAATGTTTTTTTTTTTTTATTTGGGGATTTTTTTTTATTTTTTTTTACACATTCTATTTTTTTTTTTTTTACTTTCTAACATTGTCCCAGGGTGGGACATCTCTGTATTAGATCAGATCGTTGATCTGACACTGTGCATAGCACACTGTCAGATCAACGATCTGACAGGCAGCTTAGCTGGCTCTCCAGCGCCTGCTCTCAGCAGGCGCCGGCTAGCCAGGTCACTTCATGATCCGGAAGGAGTCCGGCGGCCATCTTGGATCCGGGGACTCCTTCCGGGTCACCGGAGCAACGCGATCTCATTGCGTTGCTCCGGTGGGAGAGCGCAGGGAGCCCCCGTCCCTGCGCGATCCCCCTCTATGCCGCTGTCACTACTGACAGCGGCATCAGAGGGGTTAAATGCCCGCGATCGGCGATAGCGCCAATCGTGGGCATTGCTGCGGGGTGTCAGCTGTCGTATACAGCTGACACCCGCACCCAATCACCGCGGCGCTCAGCGCGAGACCGCGGTGATCGGTGCGCCGTGCTAGTACTGCTGCTGGCACTAATGCAGTGCCGGCAGCGCAGTACTAGTACGGCGCATGTCGCGAAGGGGTTAAAAATGAAATTTGGCCTTTATATATTTATTATTTAATGTTTAATAATTTTTTCTACCCTTTGTTACAATACTTACTATTTCCACAAGGGGAATTGAACATGCAATTTTTGGATTGAAGTAATAATATACTGTACAACTTATTTTGTACTGCCCATTACTAACTGTATATGGCTGAAACTGAGAGAAATTGTTAGGCCTATGCCTGCCATGGCAACCCATATGCAAGCCATGATTATGCTACTGGAGTGTCGATTACAGAGAGCGCGATATGGCTATGTCAATGAGTATGGCCACATCATTTAACGAGTTAAACAGCTAGAATTGCACATAGTTGTTGCAGTGGGAGTCCAACTGTATGTAACACCTTGCTCCTGCTGCTGATGGCATGACCAGAACCCCTGTGCCCTCATCATAACTGCGCTATAAATGTATGTCATGGTGCTGTAAATAACACTTCACCATGATGTATAAATATACTGTATATCAGGGTGCATGAAGGGGTTAAAATAATGGATGTTGGATTTTCAAGGATGAATCTAACTGAAGGATGAATCTAACTGCTGGATTATACTCTGTATTCTTCAGTGTGTCAAAAGGCATGGTTATAACCATGCCTTAGATGCCGATACAGCTCACATTGCGATAGTGGGCGGGGGGCCCACTGCTGGCACTGGGCCCCCCCCCCGCCTGCTCAGGGGCCCTATAGCGGCAGAGCAGGGAGATCGATTCTCCCTGCCCTGTCGCAGAATATAACTGCATGCAGTTACAGTAGCGTAGCTCCGGGTGGGCCCCCTCAGAGCGCGGGGCCCGGGGCGATGGCCCCCTCTGCCCCCCCGGTAGCTACGCTACTTGTCGGTCCCTATTACACTATTTCTACTCTCATGATATTAATGTCACTTTGGTGTTGTCCGCCAATAATATTTGGAAATGTGAACAATCCTGGTTGGGTGTCCATTTACTGAGTTAGCTGTTGTGGAAAAGATGTCGCTCCCAATTATACTATTTTAACTGAGGTGAAATTGGAGCCACTTTGTTGGTGTCTGCTACAAATTTTTGGAAATGTGAACACTCCCGGTTGGGTGTCCATCTGCTGAGTTGGCTGTAGTGGAAGATGTATTGGTTCCTATTATACTTTTTCTACTGTGGTGAAATTGATGCTGCTTTGAGGGTGTCTGCCACTAATTGTTTGAAATGTGAAAAATCCTGATTGGGTATCTCTCTCTGCTGGGTTGGCTGTAGTATAGTATACTATTCCCTATTATACTATTTCTACTGTGGTGAAATTGATGCCACTTTTGTGGTGTCTGCCACTAATTTTTGTAAATGTGAACACTCCTGGTTGGATGTCCATCTACTGGGATTGTTGTCGTGGAAAAGATTTTGCTCCCCATTATACTATTTCTACTGTGGTGAAATTGATGCCACTTTGGTGGTGTCTGCCACTAATTGTCTGAAATGTGAACACTCCTGATTGGGTGTCTCTCTCTGCTGGGTTGGCTGTAGTGTAAAAAGTGTAGGTCCCTATTATGCTATTTCTACTGTGTTGAAATTGGTGCTACTTTGTTATTGTCTGCCACTATTATTTTGAAATATGAACACTCCTGATTGGGTGCTCATCTGCTGAGTTGGCTGTACTGTATTGGAAGATGTGTTGGCACCCATTATATTATTTCTACAGTGGTGAAATTGATGCCACTTTGTTAGTGTCTGCCACTAATTTTTGGAAATGTGAACACTCCTGATTGGTTCTCTCCATCTACTGGGTTGGCTGTAGTGTAAGAGGTGTAGGTCCCTATTATACTATTTCTACTGTGGTGAAATTGGTGCTACTTTGTTGTTGTCTGCCACTAATTTTTGGAAATATGAACACTCCTGGTTAGGTGTGTATCTTTTGGGTTAGCTGAAGTGAAAAATGTGTCGGTCCCTATTATTCTATTTATACTGTAGTGAAATTGATGCCACTTTGATGGTGTATGCCAATAATTTTTGGAAATATGAACACTCCACCAGGCTATCTCCTGGGTTGGCTGTCATGGAAAAGATGTTGCTACCCAGTATACTATTTCTACTCTGTAGAAATTGGTGCCACTTTGTTTGTGTCTGCCACTAATTTTTGTAAATGTTCAGACTTTTGGTTGGGTCTCCTTCATGTTTGTTGCTTCTAGCAGTAGGCCTTCAAGATCGGCAGTCCTCCACTCTCTTTGAGTCAACTACCCGTGTTACTATCCTTGGATTTTTCTGACAATGGTAGTTTACGAAACTGATATTTGTGCCAACTGAGTGTGGCTGAGCAGGAAAGCAGGTTTAGCTGTTGCATTTGGTATCAGGGCTTTCAGCACAGCAGGCCTACCCTGAACCCTCATCCACCTCCGGACCAGGTCTCACAAGTGGCCCATTCCATTTAAAAACCCTGCAGCAAAGGATTGGGTATGTCAGTCTTGGTTTGCAAATTTCAAAAACTGACCGTCACATCCAAACATGGACTAGGTCTGAAGAGATGCTTACCTAGAGTCACCAAATCATATACAATCAAATAAATAAAGCAGCACTCTGTAGTGCCATAGCATTCAAATGTGAAATATGAAAATTGAATTGCATTACTGCACTAGAAATATCAAAAATTGAGACTGCTTAGCTTAGTGCATAAATTGGCCAATTCATGTGTACCTGGAAGCCATGTTAAGGTGTTTCTCGTTTCCAGGACATAACATAATGCCAATCCTCTTTTAGACTAAAGCCTTCCTGTATGGGAACCTAATGTGAATCCTCTCGTAGACTGAAATATATCAATCTTATGCGTTTATGTGTGTTGAATGCTGTAGATAAGCCCCCGATGTATCCTAAAAGATAAGAAAAAGAGGTTAGATTATACTCACCCAGGGGCGGTCCCAGTCCGGTCCAATGAGTGTCGCGGTCCGGTGCCTCCCATCTTCATCAGATGACGTACTCTTCTGGTCTTCACGCTGCAGCTGCGGCGCAGGCGTACTTTGTCTGCCCTGTTGAGGGCAGAGCAAAGTACTGCAGTGCGCAGGTGCCGGGCCTCTCTGACATTTCCCGGCACCTGCGCACTGCAGTACTTTGCTCTGCCCTCAACAGGGCAGACAAAGTACGTCTGCGCCGGAGCTGCAGCATAAAGACCAGAAGAGGACGTCATCCTATGAAGATGGGAGGCCCCGGACCAGACCGCCCGCCCAGGTGAGTATAATCTAACCTCTTTTTCTCATCTTTTAGGATACATCGGGGGCTTATCTACAGCATTACAGAATGCTGCAGATAAGCCCCTGATGCCGGTAGGCTTAGCTCACCCTTGATTTTGGAGGTGACAGGTTCCCTTTAATTTTATTGTTTTTCTTTGTATTTTTGCATTTTGTGCAAGCCGGGACATGGCCTCCATTTTCTGAGCTGGTAATAACATTTAGAAGCTTCCGCAGACTGGTGTCCATATATTGGGACCCGGTCCTTTTGTCTGCCCTTATTCACACACTGAGGTCAACTCTGACACATGGTAATGTTTTTAATATTAGACAGCGTAGGACCATCCCGATCAGGGCACCTCGATGATTTTGGGATGGCTTTTATGTAATTTTTGATCAAAAACAGTATTACTAAGAACCCTGAGTTATTTAAATGCACTTGCTTTTTACTTATCTAGTTACAGCAGTCTTTTTAAAATTTGCTGAAGAAGGGAGGGGGCCCAAAAAAAGGACATTATTCAAGAATAGGGACATTAAATCAGGGTGGGGCACATTATACCACAATGAGGGACATTATACCATGATTGGGATATTATACCAGACTGGGGGTGCATTACACCATAATGGGGACATTAAACCAGGGTGGGGGACATTATACCAGGATGGGGATATCATAGCAGAATGGGGGACATTATAACATTGTACCAGGATAGGGACATTATACCAAAATGAGGACATTATACCAGAATAAGGACATTATACCTGGACGGAGGGCTTATACCAGTATGGGGACATTATACCAGGATTAGGATATTATACCACAATGGGGACAATATACCAGAATGGGGATATTATACCAGGATGGGGTGCATTAACCAGAATGGGGATATTACATGAAAATGAGGACATTATACAAGGAGGGGGGCATTATACCAAGATGAGGAATTATACTAGGATGGGGAGCATTATACCAGAATGGGGACTGTTATGACCTGGTGGTCAGGACAATAATGGACCTGGTGGTTAAGAGCACACGGACTGACCTGATAGTTACTAATAATAGAGGACGAGCTCTGAGACGTGGGAACTCTGCTGACCGCAATCCCTAATCCTATCACACACACTAGAAATAGCCGTGGAGCGCTCCTGACGCTCCCTAGGCGCCTCGTCACAGCCTAAGGAACTAGCTAGCCCTAAAGATAGAAAAATAAAGCCTACCTTGCCTCAGAGAAATTCCCCAAAGGAAAAGGCAGACCCCCACATATAATGACTGTGAGTAAAGATGAAAATTACAAACACAGAGATGAAATAGATTTAACAAAGTGAGGCCCGACTTACTGAACAGACAGAGGATAGGAAAGGTAGCTTTGCGGTCAGCACAAAAAACTTCAAAAAGACCACGCAGAGGGCGCAAAAAGACCCTCCGCACCGACTCACGGTGCGGAGGCGCTCCCTCTGCGTCCCAGAGCTTCCAGCAAGCAAGACAACAATCAAAATAGCAAGCTGGACAGAAAAATAGCAAACCAGAGAAAAACAAGCAGGAACTTAGCTTCTGCTGGGAAGACAGGTCACAAGAACGATCCAGGAGTGAACTAGACCAATACTGGAACATTGACAGGTGGCATGGAGCAATGATCTAAGTGGAGTTAAATAGAGCAGCCAGCTAACGAATTAACCTCGTCACCTGTGGAAGGAACCTCAGAAGCCGCAGCCCCACTCACAACCACCAGAGGAAGCCCATGGACAGAACCAGCCGAAGTACCATTCATGACCACAGGAGGGAGCCCGACAACAAAATTCACAACAGTACCCCCCCCTTGAGGAGGGGTCACCGAACCCTCACCAGAGCCCCCAGGCCGACCAGGACGAGCCAAATGAAAGGCACGAACCAGATCGGCAGCATGAACATCGGAGGCAAAGACTCAGGAATTATCTTCCTGACCATAACCCTTCCACTTGACCAGGTCCTGGAGTTTCCGTCTCGAAATACGAGAATACAAAATCTTCTCTACCACATACTCCAACTCCCCCTCAACCAACACCGGGGCAGGAGGATCAACGGATGGAACCACAGGCGCCACGTATCTCCGCAACAATGACCTATGGAATACATTATGGATGGCAAAAGAAGCTGGAAGGGTCAAACGAAACGACTCAGGATTGAGAACCTCAGAAATCTTATACGGACCAATGAAACGAGGCTTAAACTTAGGAGAGGAAACCTTCATAGGAACATAACGAGACAACAACCAAACCAAATCCCCAACACGAAGTCGGGGACCCACACAGCGCCAGCGGTTAGCGAAACGTTGAGCCTTCTCCTGGGACAATGTCAAATTGTCCACCACATGAGTCCAAATCTGCTGCAACCTATCCACCACAGTATCTACACCAGGACAGTCCGAAGACTCAACCTGCCCTGAAGAGAAACGAGGATGGAAACCAGAATTGCAGAAAAACGGCGAAACCAAAGTAGCCGAGCTGGCCCGATTATTAAGGGCGAAATCAGCCAAAGGCAAAAAGGACACCCAATCATCCTGATCAGCAGAAACAAAGCATCTCAGATATGTTTCCAAAGTCTGATTAGTTCGTTCGGTTTGGCCATTTGTCTGAGGATGGAAAGCCGAGGAAACAGACAAATCAATGCCCATCCTAGCACAAAAGGCTCGCCAAAACCTCGAAACAAACTGGGAACCTCTGTCCGAAACGATGTTCTCCGGAATGCCATGTAAACGAACCACATGCTGGAAAAACAATGGCACCAAATCAGAGGAGGAAGGCAATTTAGACAAGGGTACCAAATGGACCATCTTAGAGAAGCGATCACAAACCACCCAAATGACCGACATCTTTTGAGAGACAGGGAGATGCGAAATAAAATCCATAGAGATATGCGTCCAGGGCCTCTTCGGGACCGGTAAGGGCAAAAGCAACCCACTGGCACGAGAACAGCAGGGCTTAGCCCGAGCACAAGTCCCACAGGACTGCACAAAAGAACGCACATCCCGCGACAAAGACGGCCACCAAAAGGATCTAGCCACCAAATCTCTGGTACAAAAGATTCCCGGATGACCAGCCAACACTGAACAATGAACCTTTAGAGATAACTCTACTAGTCCATTTATCAGGGACAAACAGTTTCTCTGCTGGGCAACGGTCAGGTCTATCAGCCTGAAATTTTTGCAGCACCCACCGCAAATCAGGGGAGATGGCAGACAAAATTACCCCCTCTTTGAGAATACCTGCCGGCTCAGGAACACCCGGAGAGTCGGGCACAAAACTCCTTGACAGGGCATCAGCCTTCCCATTCTTAGAGCCTGGAAGGTACAAAACCACAAAATCAAAACGGGAGAAAAATAGCGACCAACGAGCCTGTCTAGGATTCAACCGTTTGGCAGACTCGAGATAAGTCAAATTCTTGTGATCCGTCAAGACCACCACGCGATGCTTGGCTCCTTCAAGCCAATGACGCCACTCCTCGAATGCCCACTTCATGGCCAACAACTCTCGATTGCCAACATCATAATTGCGCTCAGCAGAAGAAAACTTTCTAGAAAAGAAGGCACATGGTTTCATCACCGAGCCATCAGAACTTCTTTGCGACAAAACAGCCCCTGCTCCAATCTAAGAAGCATCAACCTCGACCTGAAACGGAAGCGAAACATCTGGCTGGCACAACACAGGGGCAGAAGAAAAACGACGCTTCAACTCCTGAAAAGCTTCCACAGCCGCAGAAGACCAATTGACCACATCAGCACCCTTCTTGGTCAAATCAGTCAACGGTTTAGCAACACTAGAAAAATTACTGATGAAGCGACGATAAAAATTAGCAAAGCCCAGGAACTTTTGCAGACTCTTCACAGATGTCGGCTGAGTCCAATCATAAATGGCCTGGACTTTAACAGGGTCCATCTCGATAGTAGAAGGGGAAAAAATGAAACCCAAATATGAAACCTTCTGAACTCCAAAGAGACACTTTGACCCCTTCACAAACAAAGAATTAGCACGAAGGACCTGGAACACCATTCTGACCTGCTTCACGTGAGACTCCCAATCATCCGAGAAGACCAAAATATCATCCAAATATACAATCAGGAATTTATCCAGGTACTCTCGGAAGATGTCATGCATAAAGGACTGAAATACTGATGGAGCATTGGAAAGCCCGAATGGCATAACCGGGTACTCAAAATGGCCCTCGGGCGTATTAAATGCTGTTTTACATTCATCGCCCTGTTTAATACGCACAAGATTATACGCACCACGAAGATCTATCTTGGTGAACCAACTAGCCCCCTTAATCCGAGCAAATAAATCAGACAGCAGCAGCAAAGGGTACTGAAATTTGACTGTGATCTTATTAAGAAGGCGGTAATCAATACAAGGTCTCAAAGA
This sequence comes from Ranitomeya imitator, assembly GCF_032444005.1. Lineage (NCBI taxonomy): Eukaryota > Metazoa > Chordata > Amphibia > Anura > Dendrobatidae > Ranitomeya > Ranitomeya imitator. Next base: position 832,626,857 of record NC_091282.1, read on the forward strand.
ACCATCCTTCTTGGCCACAAAAAAGAACCCTGCTGCCAATGGTGACGACGACGGGCGAATATGACCCTTCTCCAACGATTCCTTTACATAACTCCGCATAGCGGCGTGCTCTGGCACAGATAAATTGAACAGTCGGCCCTTAGGAAACTTACTACCAGGAATCAAATTGATATCACAATCGCAATCCCTATGAGGAGGTAGGGCACTGGATTTGGGTTCATCAAATACATCCCGGTAATCCGACAAAAACTCCGGGACTTCAGAAGGGGTGGATGACGAAATAGACAAAAATGGAACATCACCATGTACTCCCTGACAACCCCAGCTGGACACAGACATAGATTTCCAATCCAATACTGGATTATGGACCTGTAGCCATGGCAACCCCAAAACGACCACATCATGCAGATTATGCAACACCAAAAAGCGAATATCCTCCTGATGTGCAGGAGCCATGCACATGGTCAATTGGGTCCAGTACTGAGGCTTATTCTTGGCCAAAGGCGTAGCATCAATTCCTCTCAATGGAATAGGATACTGCAAGGGCTCCAAGAAAAAACCACAGCGCCTAGCAAACTCCAAGTCCATCAAATTCAGGGCAGCGCCTGAATCCAAAAATGCCATAACAGAATAGGATGACAAAGAGCAGATCAGAGTAACGGACAAAAGAAATTTCGACTGTACCGTACCAATGGTGGCAGACCTAGCGAAACGCTTGGTGCGCTTAGGACAATCGGAGATAGCATGAGTGGAATCACCACAGTAAAAACACAGCCCATTCCGACGTCTGTGTTCTTGCCGTTCAGCTCTGGTCAAAGTCCTATCACATTGCATAGGCTCAGGTCTCTGCTCAGATAATACTGCCAAATGGTGCACAGCTTTACGCTCAGGTAAGCGTCGATCGATCTGAATGGCCAAAGACATAGACTCATTCAGACCAGCAGGCATGGGAAATCCCACCATGACATCCTTAAGGGCTTCAGAGAGACCCTTTCTGAAAATTGCTGCCAGGGCACATTCATTCCACTGAGTGAGTACAGACTACTTCCTAAACTTCTGACAATATATCTCTACCTCATCCTGACCCTGACACAGAGCCAGCAAGATTTTCTCTGCCTGATCCACTGAATTAGGTTCATCATAAAGCAATCCGATCGCCAGAAAAAACGCATCAACATCACGCAATGCCGGATCTCCTGGCGCAAGGGAAAATGCCCTGTCTTGAGGGTCGCCATGTAACAAAGAAATAATGATTTTCACTTGTTGAACAGGGTCACCTGAGGAGCGAGGTTTCAAGGCAAGAAACAATTTACAATTATTTTTGAAATTCAGAAACTTAGATCTATCCCCAAAAAACAAATCAGGAATTGGAATCCTAGGCTCTAACATTGGATGCTGAACCACAAAATCTTGAATGTTTTGTACCCTTGCAGTGAGATTATCCATACAAGAGGACAGACCTTGAATGTCCATATCTACACCTGTATCCTGAACCACCCAGAGGTAAAGGGGAAAAGAGAGACAAAACACACTGCAAAGAAAAAAAAATTGGTCTCAGAACTTCTCTTATCCCTCTATTGAGATGCATTAGTACTTTGGGCCACCTGTACTGTTATGACCTGGTGGTCAGGACAATAATGGACCTGGTGGTTAAGAGCGCACGGAATGACCTGATAGTTACTGATAATAAGGACGAGCTCTGGGACGTGGAAACTCTGCTGACCGCAATCCCTAATCCTATCAAACACACTAGAAATAGCCGTGGATTGCGCCTAACGCTCCCTATGCAACTCGGCACAGCCTAAGAAACTAGCTAGCCCTGAAGATAGAAAAATAAAGCCTACCTTGCCTCAGAGAAATTCCCCAAAGGAAAAGGCAGCCCCCCACATATAATGACTGTGAGTAAAGATGAAAATTACAAACACAGAGATGAAATAGATTTAGCAAAGTGAGGCCCGACTTACTGAATAGACTGAGGATAGGAAAGGTAGCTTTGCGGTCAGCACAAAAACCTACAAAAAAAACCACGCAGAGGACGCAAAAAGACCCTCCGCACCGACTCACGGTGCGGAGGCGCTCCCTCTGCGTCCCAGAGCTTCCAGCAAGCAAGACAACAATCAAAATAGCAAGCTGGACAGAAAAATAGCAATCCAGAGAAAAACAAGCAGTCACTTAGCTTCTGCTGGGAAGACAGGTCACAAGAACGATTCAGGAGTGAACTAGACCAATACTGGAACATTGACAGGTGGCATGGAGCAAAGATCTAAGTGGAGTTAAATAGAGCAGCCAGCTAACGAATTAACCTCGTCACCTGTGGAAAGAAACTCAGAAACACCCACAGCCACCAGAGAAAGTCCATGGACAGAACCAGCCGAAGTACCATTCATGACCACAGGAGGGAGCCCGACAACAGAATTCACAACAGTACCCCCCCTGAGGAGGGGTCACCGAACCCTCACCAGAGCCCCCAGGCTGACCAGGACGAGCCAAATGAAAGGCACGGACCAGATCGGCAGCATGAACATCAGAGGCAAAAACCCAGGAATTATCTTCCTGACCATAACCCTTCCACTTGACCAGGTACTGGAGTTTCCGTCTCGAAATACGAGAATCCAAAATCTTCTCCACCACATACTCCAACTCCCCCTCAACCAACACCGGGGCAGGAGGATCAACGGATGGAACCACAGGCGCCACGTATCTCCGCAATAACGACCTATGGAACACATTATGGATGGCAAAAGAAGCAGGAAGGGCCAAACGAAATGACACAGGATTGATAACCTCAGAAATCTTATACGGACCAATGAAACGAGGCTTAAACTTAGGAGAGGAAACCTTCATAGGAACATAACGAGACGACAACCAAACCAAATCCCCAACACGAAGTCGGGGACCCACACAACACCGGCGGTTAGCGAAACGTTGAGCCTTCTCCTGGGACAATGTCAAATTGTCCACCACATGAGTCCAAATCTGCTGCAACCTTTCCACCACAGTATCTACACCAGGACAGTCCGAAGACTCAACCTGCCCTGAAGAGAAACGCGGATGGAAACCAGAATTGCAGAAAAACGGCGAAACCAAAGTAGCCGAGCTGGCCCGATTATTAAGGGCGAACTCAGCCAACGGCAAAAAGGACACCCAATCATCCTGATCAGCAGAAACAAAGCATCTCAGATATGTTTCCAAAGTCTGATTAGTTCGTTCGGTTTGGCCATTTGTCTGAGGATGGAAAGCCGAGGAAAAAGACAAATCAATGCCCATCCTAGCACAAAAAGATCGCCAAAACCTCGAAACAAACTGGGAACCTCTGTCAGAAACGATGTTCTCCGGGATACCATGTAAACGAACCACATGCTGGAAAAATAATGGCACCAAATCAGAGGAGGAAGGCAATTTAGACAAAGGTACCAAATGGACCATCTTAGAAAAGCGATCACAAACCACCCAAATGACCGACATCTTTTGAGAGACGGGCAGATCCGAAGTAAAATCCATAGAAATATGCGTCCAGGGCCTCTTCGGGACCGGCAAGGGCAAAAGCAACCCACTGGCACGAGAACAGCAGGGCTTAGCCCGAGCACAAGTCCCACAGGACTGCACAAAAGAACGCACATCCCGTGACAAAGATGGCCACCAAAAGGATCTAGCCACCAAATCTCTGGTACAAAAGATTCCAGGATGCCCAGCCAACACTGAACAATAAATCTCAGAGATAACTCTACTAGTCCATCTATCAGGGACAAACAGTTTCTCTGCTGGGCAACGGTCAGGTCTATCAGCCTGAAATTTTTGCAGCACCCGCCGCAAATCAGGGGAGATGGCAGACAAAATTACCCCCTCTTTGAGAATACCCGCCGGCTCAGGAACACCCGGAGAGTCAGGCACAAAACTCCTTGACAGGGCATCAGCCTTCACATTCTTAGAGCCCGGAAGGTACGAAACCACAAAATCAAAACGGGAGAAAAATAACGACCATCGAGCCTGTCTCGGATTCAACCGTTTGGCAGACTCAAGATAAGTCAAATTCTTGTGATCTGTCAAGACCACAACGCGATGCTTGGCTCCTTCAAGCCAATGACGCCACTCCTCGAATGCCCACTTCATGGCCAACAACTCTCGATTACCAACATCATAATTGCGCTCAGCAGGCGAAAACTTTCTAGAAAAGAAAGCACATGGCTTCATCACCGAGCCATCAGAACTTCTTTGCGACAAAACAGCCCCTGCTCCAATCTCAGAAGCATCAACCTCAACCTGAAACGGGAGCGAAATATCTGGCTGGCACAACACAGGGGCAGAAGAAAAACGACGCTTCAACTCCTGAAAAGCCTCTACAGCTGCAGAAGACCAATTGACCACATCAGCACCCTTCTTGGTCAAATCAGTCAACGGTTTAGCAACACTAGAAAAATTAGCGATGAAGCGCCGATAAAAATTAGCAAAGCCCAGGAACTTTTGCAGGCTCTTCACAGATGTCGGCTGAGTCCAATCGTAAATGGCTTGGACTTTAACAGGATCCATCTCGATAGTAGAAGGGGAAAAAATGAACCCCAAAAATGAAACCTTCTGAACTCCAAAGAGACACTTTGACCCCTTCACAAACAAGGAATTCGCACGAAGGACCTGGAACACCATTCTGACCTGCTTCACATGAGACTCCCAATCATCCGAAAAGACCAAAATATCATCCAAATACACAATCAGGAATTTATCCAGGTACTCTCGGAAGATGTCATGCATAAAGGACTGAAATACTGATGGAGCATTGGAAAGCCCGAATGGCATAACCAGGTACTCAAAATGGCCCTCGGGCATATTAAATGCTGTTTTCCATTCATCGCCTTGTTTAATACGCACAAGATTATACGCCCCTCGAAGATCTATCTTGGTGAACCAACTAGCCCCTTTAATACGAGCAAACAAATCAGACAGCAACGGCAAAGGATACTGAAATTTGACTGTAATTTTATTGAGAAGGCGGTAATCAATACAAGGTCTCAAAGAACCATCCTTCTTGGCCACAAAAAAGAACCCTGCTCCTAACGGTGATGACGACGGGCGAATATGGCCTTTCTCCAAGGATTCCTTTATATAACTCCGCATAGCGGCGTGTTCTGGCACAGATAAATTGAACAATCGGCCCTTAGGAAACTTACTACCAGGAATCAAATTAATTGCACAATCGCAATCCCTATGAGGAGGTAGGGTACTGGCTTTGGGCTCATCAAATACATCCCGATAATCCGACAAAAACTCTGGAACTTCAGAAGGAGTGGAAGACGAAATAGACAAAAATGGAACATCACCATGTACCCCCTGGCAACCCCAGCTGGACACAGACATAGATTTCCAGTCCAATACTGGATTATGAACCTGTAGCCATGGCAACCCCAAAACGACCACATCATGCAGATTATGCAACACCAGAAAGCGGATATCCTCCTGATGTGCAGGAGCCATGCACATGGTCAATTGGGTCCAGTACTGAGGCTTATTCTTGGCCAAAGGCGTAGCATCAATTCCTCTCAATGGAATAGGATACTGCAAGGGCTCCAAGAAAAAACCACAGCGCCTAGCATACTCCAAGTCCATCAAATTCAGGGCAGCGCCTGAATCCACAAATGCCATAACAGAATAGGATGACAAAGAGCAAATCAGAGTAACGGACAATAGAAATTTAGACTGTACCGTACCAATGGTGTCGGACCTAGCGAACCGCTTAGTGCGCTTAGGACAATCGGAGATAGCATGAGTGGAATCACCACAGTAAAAACATAGCCCATTCCGACGTCTGTGTTCTTGCCGTTCAGCTCTGGTCAAAGTCCTATCACATTGCATAGGCTCAGGCCCATGCTCAGATAGTACCGCCAAATGGTGCACAGCTTTACGCTCATGCAAGCGTCGATCGATCTGAATGGCCAAAGACATAGACTCATTCAGACCAGCAGGCATGGGAAATCCCACCATGACATCCTTAAGGGCTTCAGAGAGACCCTTTCTGAAGATTGCTGCCAGGGCACATTCATTCCACTGAGTGAGCACAGACCACCTTCTAAACTTCTGACAATATATCTCTGCTTCATCCTGACCCTGACACAGAGCCAGCAAGATTTTCTCTGCCTGATCCACTGAATTAGGTTCGTCATAAAGCAATCCAAGCGCCAGGAAAAACGCATCAACATCACGCAATGCCGGATCTCCTGGCGCAAGGTAAAATGCCCAGTCTTGAGGGTCACCACGTAGCAAAGAAATAATGATCTTTACTTATTTAACAGGGTCACCTGAGGAGCGAGGTTTCAAGGCAAGAAACAATTTACAATTATTTTTGAAATTCAGGAACTTAGATCTATCACCACAAAACAAATCAGGAATTGGAATCCTAGGCTCTGACATCGGATTCTGAACCACAAAATCTTGAATGTTTTGTACACTTATAGTGAGATTATCCATCAAAGAGGACAGACCTTGAAAGTCCATGTCTACACCTGTGTTCTGAACCACCCAGATGTAAAGGGGAAAAGAGAGACAAAACACACTGCAAAGAAGAAAAAAAATGGTCTCAGAACTTCTCTTATCCCTCTATTGAGATGCATTAGTACTTTGGGCCACCTGTACTGTTATGACCTGGTGGTCAGGACAATAATGGACCTGGTGGTTAAGAGCACACAGAATGACCTGATAGTTACTGATAATATAGGACGAGCTCTGGGACGTGGGAACTCTGCTGACCGCAATCCCTAATCCTATCAACCACACTAGAAATAGCCGTGGATTGCTCCTAACGCTCCCTATGCAACTCGGCACAGCCTAAGGAACTAGCTAGCCCTAAAGATAGAAAAATAAAGCCTACCTTGCCTCAGAGAAATTCCCCAAAGGAAAAGGCAGCCCCCCACATATAATGACTGTGAGTAAAGATGAAAATACAAACACAGAGATTAAATAGATTAAGCAAAGTGAGGCCCGACTTACTGAATAGACTGAGGATAGGAAAGGTTGCTATGCGGTCAGCACAAAAACCTACAAAAAAACCACGCAGAGGACACAAAAAGACCCTCCGCACCGACTCACGGTGCGGAGGCGCTCCCTCTGCGTCCCAGAGCTTCCAGCAAGCAAGACAACAATCAAAATAGCAAGCTGGACAGAAAAATAGCAAACCAGAGAAAAACAAGCAGTCACTTAGCTTCTGCTGGGAAGACAGGTCACAAGAACGATCCAGGAGTGAATGAGACCAATACTGGAACATTGACAGGTGGCATGGAGCAAAGATCTAAGTGGAGTTAAATAGAGCAGCCAGCTAACGAATTAACCTCGTCACCTGTGGAAGGAAACTCAGAAACACCCACAGCCACCAGAGAAAGTCCATGGACAGAACCAGCCGAAGTACCATTCATGACCACAGGAGGGAGCCCGACAACAGAATTCACAACAGTCACCTGTGGAAGGAACCTCAGAAGCCGCAGCCCCACTCACAACCACCAGAGGAAGCCCATGGACAGAACCAGCCGAAGTACCATTCATGACCACAGGAGGGAGCTTGACAACAGAATTCACAACAGGGGACAGTGTAACAAGATGAGAATATTATACCAGGATGGGTGACATTATACCAGGATGGGTGACATTATGCCAGGATGAGTGACATTATGCCAGAATGGGGACATTATACCAGGATGTGGGGCATTCTGCTAGGAAGTGGCCTAGGATGGAGGGAAATGCTATAGCATGGGGCCAAGGATAGAGGGCATTATTGCATAAAGGAGCCAGGACAATGAACATTATTTCAGGAGGGATGAACATATACAGTATGTCTTTATAGGATCTAGAATGCTACAAGAGTCCATACAACTGAAAAACATGCAGGTTCAAATTTTACACCAGTGCCAATCGAACTCTAGTTAAGCCATTGTCAAGAGACGGTAGAAGCATGTGCAATATCTGTCTGTTTCTCAAATAGATGAAAAAGGAAGTACCTTACGTTCCTCAGTGGAGGAAGAAAATGGCAGCACATCAAACCAAACTTGCAGGTAGGAGATATTGCTCTCATGAAGGGCTTATGTTAAAAACCTGTTTGTAACAAAGGTTTCAAGGCTCAGACAATGGTAGCATCCATGACAAGTTACAGCAACTCCTATCTTTCATCAGACATATCTGAGGTTGTATTTCCCTTATCCATTGAGAAGCAATTTGCCATCAAGGAAAAAGAACCTTCAAACTGTCAAGCCACATAAAAAGTCCATCACCGACTATGCAAATTTACCATTATTGAATTCTATGGTTAAAGACAGTTTTGGGACAGTGCAACTTATCTTATACAAAGATGGGTGTAATATATGAGGAGCAGTTGCTTGCATTATAAACTTGCTTATAGACAATGGCCTTCCATGGTTCTTATATTCACGTACTGTTGTATTGTATGTTTCTGTTGTTATTTGTCATTCAGTGAGTGACACTTTAGTGAGTATCAGAAAGACACCTCTCAATATTGAAATCCAAGGATTTCAGATGAGGCGTGTGCTGCCTTGGCTATTGCAGGGACATCTACGTGCTAATGTACAATGCACAATGCATTGTGCTCGTATTCATTATGTACAACTATGCTTGTATTCAGGGCTGGCTCCAGGTTTTCGTGGGCCTCTGGCGAAAGCATCTCAGTGGGCCCCTTTAAGTATTATGAGCATTACATAGTTGTCCATACAGTATTATAGTTACCACATAGTCCTCCATAGAGTATTATGAAGACCACATATTCCTCCATACAGTATTTTGGGCATCACATAGTCTTCCATACAGTATTATGGGCACCACATAGTCCTCCATACAGTATCATGGGTAACACAATGTCCTCCATACAGCATTATGGGCACCACATAGTGCACCATACAGTATAATGGGCACCACATAGTGCTCCATACAGTATAATGGGCCCTACATAGTCCTTCAAACAGTATTAGGGGCATCTCATAGTCCCCATACAGTATTATTGGTAGGGCTGTGGAGTCGGTAAGTCAAAACTCCAACTCCAACCCCTCAATTCATATGACACCGACTCCAACTCTGACTCCATGACTCCATCTCACTCATACATGGCTCATGTTTAAGTGATAAATTTACTGTAGTAAAATGGTAACATCAGGCTTTTAATCTTTATTATGATACAATAATCAAGCCATTTAGATAGAACATAAAATATATTTATTGGAATACAACTTTAGAACAAAAAATACTTTGCATATTTATAATTTATTATACACTCTGCAGTAATTGGGAAAAACAGTTTTCAACAAAAATGTACTGAATAGCATTTGTGCAGTCTATGAATTTGTTCTGAGAAATAGTATCACCTCTATCTGATCCTCCTTTATAGATGACCTCAAATCGGACCTAATTATTTTAAGGCTAGAGAACAACCTCTCTTCACTAACTTGGGTTGGTGGCAAAGCAATAACCACATGGGCAACATCTCTAACAATTTCAGGGTATAAAGGAATTGCCTTGTGCACAGTCAGTTTTGATGAGCGATTGAACTCTTCTACTTTTTTGAGAGCAAGTGCAAAATTTTGCTGAAATATGGTTAATCTTTTTTCTATGGAGGTGGAATCTTTTTCCCTGCAGCAATGCTTTGCCTGCTCCATGTTGTCCAAATACTTGTCGAAATCAAACTCCTCATCTGTTGAGGATGAAGGAACGGCAGCAGCAGCACTGGCAGGACCCAAGTCCTCTTTCTTTTGGTCGTCCTGTAGCCCACTCATCCTAACTGCTACCTCAATCAAAGCTTCTTTTCCTTTAGTAAGCTGTTGATCATTTCCTTTAGTAAGCTGTTGATCATCCAGCAATATACGATGACTACCCATCACATAAACAGCTGCCAGAAGAATTTTATTTTCTAATAGCAGTTTCTCTCTCCATTTCATTGAAGCAGCAATGCCATCTGCAATTAAACCTCCTCTTTTGGGACAGACAAAACTACAAGTTCTTCCACTCCTTTATAAAAATGCCAGGAGTTAAATCCTCAGCTTGTGACTTTTTTGTCACTGTAAATGGGTGATGAAGCAATTCCTTCAATTCAGCCACCTGTGTCCTTTGACCTTCAAGTAGTGTTACCTGAGGATTGGCCATATCTACAAGGAAGGGTTTCAGCTCAAGCAATCGCTCAATCATTAAATAGGTGCTGCCCCACCGAGTGGCTTGATCCATAATTGCCCCTTTTCGAGCATGTCTCATCAAGATGGAATCAATTTTAGGGGTTCTGGCAGCAATAGACAATTTCCTCACTTTGCTAATCGGAGTTCCAGCATGTCCCTCTTGCAGACCATCTCTTATTGCCAGCTGCAGCGTGTGCACAACACAGCACAAGTAATGAATAGGAAAGAGGTGTGAAGCAGCTTCAACAAGATCATCTAATTGTAAAGAATCATTTTGCTGTTCTTCTGTAAAAATATCTGTCCCTCCATTATGGGAACAGGACTGTGGCCTTCCATCTCCAACATACTGAATGTGAAATGTTCTTCTAGCTGCTGTTCACCTTCATCATTCTCATTCATCAGTTTAATTGTACTTATTATGTTTGAAGCAGTATCAGTTACAATAGCAAGAACCTGTTCTTTTTTGAGATCATAATCTTGCAGAACTTTTTCCTCTAAGGTCTGGAGACATTGGCTGCTGTGATGAGCTTTAGTATCATTTATGGCCAGTGTCTTAGTAACAATTTTTTTGTTGTCACAAACATATCAAATGTTGATAGCAAAATAGTTCACTCTGTGATGTGTGCAGGCATCCATTTTAGGAAATACAAAGCGTCTCTCGAGAGTCATTTTAAGATCTTCCTTTTGATTAAGGGCTTCTTCAATCACTAATTTTCTAATACTTTCTCTTTCCAGTGAAACACCAAGTTTGTGAGCCACATCTCCATTAAGAGCTTTAAAAGCTGGTCAAGCAAATAATGATAATGGTACACAGTATTCGAAAAAAAGCAGAAAGGCGGGCACCGCACAGCAAATACGCTAAGAAGATCAACCACGTGCATATATACAATCCACAGAAAAAAAAGAGAAAAAGACTATGCACACAGTGGGATCAGCTGAATATAACAAATTTTATTATATACCACCTCACCACGCACAAAGGCAAGATAGGGAGAAACAAACATTTAAAAACAATTAAAAGCTAAACCAACCTATCCACATCCCCCCAATACAGTCACAAGAATTCATGTAGTCATATACAATAAATGTACAAATCATGTGGCAGACATATAAAAGTTAGGCAGAATAACAACAATGCATATATTTAATATCTGGTACTGCCAACTAGAAAAGTCTTAATGAAAAGAAATTTTATATCAGTTGAATCCTAGATGTGACCAATATACCCCAGTCGCACAGCGAGCCTGTGACAAATGAACGATTAATGTCCTGAAAAAATCAGATACTAGACCAGACAAAACGCTAGTGCGACTCGTTTATAACCTACCCCTGTTCTGGCACCCCATATGATACATTACCAAGCCCTGCAGAGCCTGCTGCCGAGAAGTCAATCCCCCATAAATATCCAGAGAGAAAGAATAAGTGTGTGTGCCCTTAAGGCCAATGTAAGTGCAGCAGACATGCAATGGCTAGTGCTTCCAAATAAGGCTGAATTATCCTGAAAGTGGAGCTAAGATCAGGAGGATCTGAAAAAATGGGGGAAGAGGGGGGGGAGGAGGATAGGAGCCCAACGCGTTTCGACGCTGCTAAGGCGTCTTCGTCAGGGGAAGACGCCTTAGTAATGTATCATATGGGGTGCCAGAACAGAGGTAGGTTATAAACGAGTCGCACTAGCATATTGTCTGGTCTAGTATCTGATTTTTTCAGGACATTAATCGTTCATTTGTCACAGGCTCGCTGTGGGACTGGGGTATATTGGTCACATCTAGGATTCAACTGATATAAAATTTATTTTCATTAAGACTTTTCTAGTTGGCAGTACCAGATATTAAATATATGCATTGTTGTTATTCTGCCTAACTTTTATATGTCTGCCACATGATTTGTACATTTATTGTATATGACTACATGAATTCTTGTGACTGTATTGGGGGGGATGTGGATAGGTTGGTTTAGCTTTTAATTGTTTTTAAATGTTTGTTTCTCCCTATCTTGCCTTTGTGCGTGGTGAGGTGGTATATATAATAAAATTTGTTATATTCAGCTGATCCCACTGTGTGCATAGTCTTTTTCTCTTTTTTTTCTGTGGTACACAGTATTCATAACAAGCTCGATGAGCTGTCTTTTAAACACATCTGCTGTTATTGTTACAGTAACTTTGTCACTTACAAAATATCTTGTAACTGACGTTTGAGACAATCTTTCCAGCTCTTTTGCATGGCGGGAAGTGCTGGTCTCTGGTTTCTTGGTGCTGCTATGATCTTTTTAAGTCACAGCTTTGTAAACTTCTGGGTGGCAAGCGTTTCAAATGTCTTTTTAGATTGGAAGCTCTTCAAGGAGCATTTTTACCACTGCCTGAGTATGCACTGATTTTGGCATCACAGCATTTGTTTTCATCTGAGTCACTTATACACTGACACACAAAATGTTTATTATCTTGAGTCACTGTGAAATGCTCAAACACAGCGGACGTCATAAGATGCTTCTTACACATTTTGTAATTATGTAAATTCGCTCTCAAAATAATTTTGTCTTGTAAAAATAATAAAGTATATTGTAATTCTTGCAAGAATAGGGACTCATGCACTGTATAATTTGGGATAGAAATAAAACAATCTTTGCATAAATCAATAGATAAGGATAAAGGTTTTAAAATGTGTTGCTAAATAGGTTTACTCAACTTTCAATGTCAAGGCTTGTCTCAACAGGGTACAGCTCACTAAATGATTCACATCATATTTCTTTACAGTCTATGAAGAGGGGAGGAGGGAGGGAGCATGTTTGTGCTGAATCACATTCCAGAACACACACAGACACAAATATATATGGCCTCATCAATGCTGCTACTGTATTTCCGAAATTGAGATGTTAGAAAACATTTTTTCCCCTTATATACTATGTATAATGTATATAAGTTATCAGAGCAGCTAATTTCTCCAAGCATGAGCTAAGAGGAAAAACAAACTAAAACATCAAGCATACAGAGACAACATATACTGGACTATTAATTTAGCACAGTTTATTGAAAGTTTAGATGTGCTTTAGGAAGTACTTACTTTCCTTAATCTTGCTTTCCTGTTCACTCCAAAAATTCTGAGATGAATGTAGGCTTTCCTTCCCTGTGTGTTTATTTCTTCCCCTTATCTGTGGAGGAGGAGCTTCACTACTTATCATGAACATAAACTGCAGCACAGTTTCATCTCAGCTAAAAGTCTAGACCTTAGATCAGGAATAGGACAGACATTTATAGGACATTTCATAACTTTCCAAAATTCTTATGAAAAAAATATTCCTCAGAACTGTATTGAACTACTGTACCCAATTTATTATATATTTTAGGAGTCGGAGTTGGTCCATTTCATACAGACTCCAAATTTGACTCCGACTTCACCAAAATGGGCTCCGACTCCGACTCCACAGCCCTGATTATGGGCTCCACATAGTCCTTCATACAGTATTATGGAGACCACATAGTCTTCTCTACAGTATTATGGGCACCACATAGTGTTCCATACAGTACAATGGGCCCTACATAGTGCTCCATAGAGTATAATGGCCCCACGTAGTGCTGCATACAGTATTATGAGTCTCATATAGTGCTCCATGCAGTATAATGAACTCCATATATTGATCTATACAGTATAATGGGCCCCAATATATTACTCAATACAGTATAATGGGCCCCATATATTGCTCCATACAGTATAATTGGCCCCATGTATTGCTCCTTACAGTATTATGGGCCCATATAAAGTGAAGGAAATAAATATTTGATCCCTTGCTGGCTTTGTAAGTTTGCCCAATGACAAAGGCATGAACAGTCTATAATTTTTATGGGTAGGTTAATTTTAACATTGAGAGATAGAATATCAAAAATGAAATTCAGAAAATCACATTTTATGAATTATATAAATGTATTTGCATTTTGCAGTGAGAAATAAGTGTTTGATCAAGACTTAATATTTGGTGGCAAAACCCTTGTTGGCAAGCACAGCAGCCAGACGTTTTTTGTAGTTGATGATGAGGTTTGCACATATATCAAGAGGAATTTTGGTCTACTCCTCTTTGCAGATCATTTCTAAATCATTAAGATTTTGAGGCTGTCACTTGGCAACTCCGGGCTTCAACTCCCTGCATACGTTTTCTATGGGATTAAGGTCTGGAGACTGGCTAGGCCACTCCATGACCTTAATGTGCTTCCTTTTGAGCCTTTCCTTTGGTGCATTGGTTGTATTGTTTGAGTCATTGTTTTGCTGGAAGACCAAGCCACGACCCATTTTGAATATCCTGGTGGAGGGAAGAAGGTTGTCACTCAGCATTTTAGGATACATGGTTTCATCCATTCTCCCATTCATGCAGTGAAATAGTGCTATCCAAATGTTTTAGCAGAGATATACCCTCAAAACATAATGTTTCCACCTCCATGCTTGACCGTGGGGATGGTGTTCTTTGGGTCATAGACAGCATTTCTCTTCCTCCAAACACATGCCAGCATGTACTACAGAGGACAGAGAATGAACTTCAATCCAATATTGCAGCCAGCATGCAGCCAGCGGGTAAGGAAAGGGTGAATCAAACACCCAAAACCCCCGCCCCTATGGCTGAAGATTGTTCCCTCCAAATTCAGGTGACAGAGTCCCTTTAAAATTATAGACTGTTCATGTCTTTGTCAGTGGGCAAACTTACAAAATCAGTAAGAGATCAAATACTTATTTCCTTCACTGTACTGCTCCATATGCTATAATGGACCCTATATATTGCTCCATCTATATACAGTACAGACCAAAAGTTTGGACACACCTTCTCATTTAAAGATTTTACTGTATTTTCATGACTATGAAAATTGTACATTCACACTGAAGGCATCAAAACTAGGAAATAACACATGTGGAATTATATACTTAACAAAAAAGTGTGAAACAACTGAAAATATGTCTTATATTCTAGGTTCTTCAAATTAGCCACCTTTAGCTTTGATGACTGTTTTAATGTAATTTCACAATGCATCACTGGGAATGGAAGCTGGCGGCAGCCTCGCCGCTCACGCGCATAGGTGGATGCCAGAAGGTGAGTATATAACTATTTTTTACTTTAATTCTTTTTTTAACAGAGATATGGTGCCCACACTGCTGTATACTACGTGGGCTATGTTATATACTGCGTGACTGATATATACTACGTGGGCATGGTATATACTGTGTGGGCTGTGTTATTTACTGCGTGGGCTGTGTTATATACTACGTGGCTGCTATACACTACGTGGCTGCTATATACCACGTGGCTGTGCTACATACTATGTGGCTGCTACATACTATGTGGCTGCTATTTACTATGTGGCTGTGCTATATACTACGTGGCTGTGCTATATACTATGTGGCTGTGCTATATACTATGTGGCTGTGCTATATACTACATGGCTGTGCTATATACTGTGTGGGCTGTGCTATATACTACGTGGGCTGTGTTATATACTACGTGGCTGCTATACACTACGTGGCTGCTATATACCACGTGGCTGTGCTACATACTATGTGGCTGCTACATACTATGTGGCTGCTATTTACTATGTGGCTGTGCTATATACTACGTGGCTGTGCTATATACTATGTGGCTGTGCTATATACTACATGGCTGTGCTATATACTGTGTGGGCTGTGCTATATACTACGTGGGCTGTGTTATATACTACATGGCTGTGCTACATACTACGTGGCTGTGCTATATACTACGGGCTGTGCTATATACTACGTGGTTGATATATACTATGTGGCTGCTATATACTACGTGGCTGCTATATACTATGTGGCTGTGCTATATACTATGTGGCTGTGCTATATACTATGTGGCTGTGCTATATACTATGGGCTGTGCTATATACTATGTGGCTGTGCTATATACTATGGGCTGTGCTATATACTAAGTGGCTGTGCTATATACTATGTGGCTGCTATACACTATGTGGCTGCTATATACTATGTGGCTGCTATACTACGGGCTGTGCTATATACTTTGCGGCTGCTATATACTACGTGGCTGCTATATACTATGTGGCTGCTATATACTATGTGGCTGTGCTATATACTACGTGGCTGTGATATATACTACGTGGCTGTGCTATATACTACGTGGCTGTGCTATATACTATGGGCTGTGTTATATAGTACGTGGCTGTGCTATATACTATGTGGCTGCTATGTGGCTGCTATATATTACGTGGCTGCTATATACTATGTGGCTGTTATACACTACTAGATTGTGGCCCGATTCTAACGCATCGGGTATTCTAGATTATGCATGTCCCCGTAGTATATGGACAATGATGATTCCAGAATTCGCGGCAGAGTGTGCCCGTCGCTGATTGGTCGAGGCAACCTTTATGACATCATCGTCGCCATGGCAACCATTATGACATCATCGTCGCTGTGCCCGTTGCTGATTGGTCGAGGCCTGGCGGCCTTGACCAATCAGAGACGCGGGATGTCTACGTCCTTTATGACATCATCGTCGCTGTGCCCGTTGTTGATTGGTCGAGGCCTGGCGGCCTCGACCAATCAGAGACGCGGGATTTCTACGTCGATGCTGTGCCGGTCTCTGATTGGTCGAGGCCTGGCGGCCTCGACCAATCAGAGAGCAGGGATTTCCAGGACAGACAGACAGACAGAAAGACAGCCATGGCAACCATTATGACATCTACGTCGATACTGTGCCCGTCGCTGAATCAGAGACGCGGGATATCTACGTCCTTTATGACATCATCGTCAAGTGTCAGGAGGACTGATCAATATAGAAGTGTCAGGAGGACTGATCAATATAGAAGTGTCAGGAGGACTGATCAATATAGAAGTGTCAGGAGGACTGATCAATATTGAAGTGTCAGGAGGACTGATCAATATAGAAGTGTCAGGAGGACTGATCAATATAGAAGTGTCAGGAGGACTGATCAATATAGAAGTGTCAGGAGGACTGATCAATATTGAAGTGTCAGGAGGACTGATCAATATAGAAGTGTCAGGAGGACTGATCAATATAGAAGTGTCAGGAGGACTGATCAATATAGAATGTCAGGAGGATTGATCAATATAGAAGTGTCAGGAGGACTGATCAATATAGAATGTCAGGAGGACTGATCAATATAGAGGTGTCAGGAGGACTGATCAATATAGAAGTGTCAGGAGGACTGATCAATATAGAAGTGTCAGGAGGACTGATCAATATAGAAGTGTCAGGAGGACTGATCAATATAGAAGTGTCAGGAGGACTGATCAATATTGAAGTGTCAGGAGGACTGATCAATATTGAAGTGTCAGGAGGACTGATCAATATAGAAGTGTCAGGAGGACTGATCAATATAGAAGTGTCAGGAGGACTGATCAATATAGAAGTGTCAGGAGGACTGATCAATATAGAAGTGTCAGGAGGACTGATCAATATTGAAGTGTCAGGAGGACTGATCAATATAGAAGTGTCAGGAGGACTGATCAATATAGAAGTGTCAGGAGGACTGATCAATATAGAATGTCAGGAGGACTGATCAATATAGAAGTGTCAGGAGGACTGATCAATATAGAATGTCAGGAGGACTGATCAATATAGAGGTGTCAGGAGGACTGATCAATATAGAAGTGTCAGGAGGACTGATCAATATAGAAGTGTCAGGAGGACTGATCAATATAGAAGTGTCAGGAGGACTGATCAATATAGAAGTGTCAGGAGGACTGATCAATATTGAAGTGTCAGGAGGACTGATCAATATAGAAGTGTCAGGAGGACTGATCAATATAGAAGTGTCAGGAGGACTGATCAATATAGAAGTGTCAGGAGGACTGATCAATATTGAAGTGTCAGGAGGACTGATCAATATAGAATGTCAGGAGGACTGATCAATATAGAAGTGTCAGGAGGACTGATCAATATTGAAGTGTCAGGAGGACTGATCAATATAGAAGTGTCAGGAGGACTGATCAATATAGAAGTGTCAGGAGGACTGATCAATATAGAGGTATCAGGAGGACTGATCAATATAGAGGTGCCAGGAGGACTGATCAATATAGAAGTGTCAGGAGGACTGATCAATATAGAAGTGTCAGGAGGACTGATCAATATAGAGGTGTCAGGAGGACTGATCAATATAGAAGTATCAGGAGGACTGATCAATATAGAAGTGTCAGGAGGACTGATCAATATAGAAGTGTCAGGAGGACTGATCAATATAGAAGTGTCAGGAGGACTGATCAATATAGAAGTGTCAGGAGGATTTATCAATAAAGTGGTGTCAGGAGGACTGATCAATATAGAAGTGTCAGGAGGATTTATCAATATAGAGGTGTCAGGAGGACTGATCAATATAGAAGTGTCAGGAGGACTGATCAATATAGAAGTGTCAGGAGGACTGATCAATATAGAAGTGTCAGGAGGACTGATCAATATAGAAGTGTCAGGAGGACTGATCAATATAGAAGTGTCAGGAGGACTGATCAATATAGAATGTCAGGAGGACTGATCAATATAGAAGTGTCAGGAGGACTGATCAATATAGAAGTGTCAGGAGGACTGATCAATATAGAAGTGTCAGGAGGACTGATCAATACAGAAGTGTCAGGAGGACTGATCAATATAGAAGTGTCAATCAGACTGGCGGCCTCGACCAATCAGAGATGCGGGATTTCTACGTCGATGCTGTGCCGGTCTCTGATTGGTCGAGGCCGCCAGGCCTGACCAATATAGAATGTCAGGAGGACTGATCAATATAGAGGTGTCAGAAGGACTGATCAATATAGAAGTGTCAGGAGGACTGATCAATGTAGAATGTCAGGAGGACTGATCAATATAGAGGTATCAGGAGGACTGATCAATATTGAAGTGTCAGGAGGACTGATCAATATAGAAGTGTCAGGAGGACTGATCAATATAGAAGTGTCAGGAGGACTGATCAATATTGAAGTGTCAGGAGGACTGATCAATATAGAAGTGTCAGGAGGACTGATCAATATAAAAGTGTCAGGAGGACTGATCAATATAGAAGTGTCAGGAGGACTGATCAATATAGAGGTATCAGGAGGACTGATCAATATAGAAGTGTCAGGAGGACTGATCAATATTGAAGTGTCAGGAGGACTGATCAATATTGAAGTGTCAGGAGGACTGATCAATATAGAAGTGTCAGGAGGACTGATCAACATAGAAGTGTCAGGAGGACTGATCAATACAGAAGTGTCAGGAGGACTGATCAATATAGAAGTGTCAATCAGACTGGCGGCCTCGACCAATCAGAGACGCGGGATTTCTACGTCGATGCTGTGCCGGTCTCTGATTGGTCGAGGCCTGGCGGCCTCGACCAATCAGAGAGCCGGGATTTCCAGGACAGACAGACAGACAGACAGACAGACAGACGGAAAAACCCTTAGGCAATTATCAGGAGGACTGATCAATATAGAAGTGTCAGGAGGACTGATCAATATAGAAGTGTCAGGAGGACTGATCAATATAGAAGTGTCAGGAGGATTTATCAATAAAGTGGTGTCAGGAGGACTGATCAATATAGAAGTGTCAGGAGGATTTATCAATATAGAGGTGTCAGGAGGACTGATCAATATAGAAGTGTCAGGAGGACTGATCAATATAGAATGTCAGGAGGACTGATCAATATAGAAGTGTCAGGAGGACTGATCAATATAGAAGTGTCAGGAGGACTGATCAATATAGAGGTGTCAGGAGGACTGATCAATATAGAAGAGTCAGGAGGACTGATCAATATAGAGGTGTCAGGAGGACTGATCAATATAGAAGTGTCAGGAGGACTGATCAATATAGAAGAGTCAGGAGGACTGATCAATATAGAGGTGTCAGGAGGACTGATCAATATAGAAGTGTCAGGAGGACTGATCAATATAGAAGTGTTAGGAGGACTGATCAATATAGAGGTATCAGTAGGACTGATCAATACAGAAGTGTCAGGAGGACTGATCAATATTGAAGTGTCAGGAGGACTGATCAATATAGAATGTCAGGAGGACTGATCAATATAGAAGTGTCAGGAGGACTGATCAATATTGAAGTGTCAGGAGGACTGATCAATATAGAAGTGTCAGGAGGACTGATCAATATAGAAGTGTCAGGAGGACTGATCAATATAGAGGTATCAGGAGGATTTATCAATATAGAGGTGTCAGGAGGACTGATCAATATAGAAGTGTCAGGAGGACTGATCAATATAGAATGTCAGGAGGACTGATCAATATAGAAGTGTCAGGAGGACTGATCAATATAGAAGTGTCAGGAGGACTGATCAATATAGAAGTGTCAGGAGGACTGATCAATATTGAAGTGTCGGAAGGACTGATCAATATAGAAGTGTCAGGAGGACTGATCAATATAGAAGTGTCAGGAGGACTGATCAATATAGAAGTGTCAGGAGGACTGATCAATATAGAGGTATCAGGAGGACTGATCAATATAGAGGTATCAGGAGGACTGATCAATATAGAAGTGTCAGGAGGACTGATCAATATAGAAGTGTCAGGAGGACTGATCAATATAGAATGTCAGGAGGACTGATCAATATAGAAGTGTCAGGAGGACTGATCAATATAGAATGTCAGGAGGACTGATCAATATCGAGGTGTCAGGAGGACTGATCAATATAGAAGTGTCAGGAGGACTGATCAATATAGAAGTGTCAGGAGGACTGATCAATATAGAAGTGTCAGGAGGACTGATCAATATTGAAGTGTCAGGAGGACTGATCAATATTGAAGTGTCAGGAGGACTGATCAATATAGAAGTGTCAGGAGGACTGATCAATATAAAAGTGTCAGGAGGACTGATCAATATAGAGGTGTCAGGAGGACTGATCAATATAGAAGTGTCAGGAGGACTGATCAATACAGAAGTGTCAGGAGGACTGATCAATACAGAAGTGTCAGGAGGACTGATCAATATAGAAGTGTCAGGAGGACTGATCAATATAGAAGTGTCAGGAGGACTGATCAATATAGAAGTGTCAGGAGGACTGATCAATACAGAAGTGTCAGGAGGAATGATCAATATAGAAGTGTCAGGAGGACTGATCAATATAGAAGTGTACTGATCAATATAGAATGTCAGGAGGACTGATCAATATAGAGGTGTCAGGAGGACTGATCAATATAGAAGTGGGACTGATCAATATAGAAGTGTACTGATC